>NC_133769.1:349754776-349794615 GCF_003597395.2 Chelonoidis abingdonii
CGGACCTTGTTAATCCGGGCGACGTCCGAGCCGGCATGACTCTCCTAGTTCGTGTCACTCTCATATTTGAGGTAGGCAGGTGAAGCGTTAGGGGGTTTTTTGCCCAAGGACCCCTGCTGGAAAGTTGGGTACCAACCAGGATTTGAACCCCGGTCTCTCGTATCAAAGGGCGGCGCTCTTAACCACTACGCTATCCAGCATATTTTTAACTATAAATATGGGGCTCTTCTGGCACAAATAAATGTCTCTCACAGATAATGGCAGGCCAGTCACATTCTTATAATAGTATAGAGACACAATCATCTTTCATTACTCTGCACCTGCTGGCTTAGAGGCAGCCCAAACATAGCTTTTGTAATATTTGTTAAGGCATATGTGAATTGATAGTCCCATCAATTTGTATGCTTGCTTTTTACCTATAATGAGACAACCTGTGCTGAACAAATAGGGAGAAAACAAGATGTGTATGCTTTTTTCTAATTTGCGAATTCTGAAGCGTCGTTTTGTTCAGCCATGTTTTTTCACTTTTTTGTTTACTAGTATTTATAGTCAGGAATTTTCTATCAAAATGATTTTTCAGTTGAAAATACAGTTTCCACAGGAAAATTTCAATTTTGCTAATTTTTTTTTTTACAGGAAGATTGAAAAACATATTTTGTATCAAGTCAGTTAGACCCAAATTGAAACATTTTGGGTTGCCTAAACTGAACAAAAATATTTTGTTTTGAGTCAATCTGAAGTTAAACTACATTTGCCTAAAGTGCTCCGGATGGAGCCTTATGAGAGTTGTAGTTTGGGTACATCACTTCCTTATGCTCTTGCCAAGGAGCTCAGATTGTGTCTCCCATCACGCACGTTAGTCTCTCTTCTGACTGAGTCATGTGATGCATCATAGGAGATGTACTTTAGCTAGAGAGCCCAGTCCGTGGGAAAGAATGGGGACAAAAGGCACCCAAACTACAACTCCCATGAGGCACTATGGGGCAGATGCAATTTATTGTCAAATTGACAAAAAAAAAAATCCGATTCAGTTCAACACACTGAAATGAAATGTTTTGATTTGGGAATATTGAGATATTTCATTCTGATCAAAAAAGTGTCAGACTGAAATGTTTTGACATTTCTAAATCAAAATTTTTCTGAACTCTTCCTTCTGTGAAAAATTTTGATATTTTGACATTTTGTGTGATTTGGTATGAAAACAAAAGTTGAAACACTGGAATTTCCTGTGAGATGGAAACTCTGATTTTCCACTCAACTCTAATGGGACATTTTGTTTGTTATTCTCAAACGTATCTTCAAAATGTTTGTGAATTCCAAATGTTTCACAAATCATAGCACAAATAACTGTAGATCTGAACATTTAAACCACAGGTTTGTTCTTTCTTATTCTTTCCTTTTTAAAAAAATGTCACCCAATCACAGAGCGGAAATGATACAACATGACCAATCACATAACATGGATAATAACAAAAATACTAAATAGTCAAAGTGAACTATTTGCAAACAACATATAATCTGAACATTATTCATCATAACTATTTGGCCAATACTTATATCAAATGAGTGCATTAGAAGAATTCAGCATTAATTCACAAATGATTTGCTAGCTAGAATATTTGCTTGCTAGCAGTTTGACTATCTCTCCTCATCAATGTTCTTTTACATCCAATTCATACCTGACTTATTTTATTTTTGATCATATATTGTTTTTTTCACTCACATTAAACCCTAAATTATTGCTATGCTATCTCATGAGATTTTTAAAACCAATTATTTTAAACCAAAATAAAATCCAGTCATAGAAAACTTAGGGAGACTAATTAGTTTCACTTTCAGACTTTTTCATTTCCATGCATTCTCATTATTGTTTATTGTTGTTATTAACATTAATATTGCTTATAGGGCCCCAATTACGATTGGGGGAGTTATTGTATTAGCTGCTGTACAAATACTTGAAATACAGCCCCTCGTCTGAACAGTTTATAAGCAAACAAACATGACAGACCCAAGGTGAGAGAGATGAAGTGCTCAATCAAGGTGTGATGGAATGGGAATATTCTGTAATATTTATATGAATATTGTGTGCACCTCAGTTTCTCCTATATGCTGCATTGTTAACTAGGTGGCGGTCATTTACTCTCTGCAGAGACCCAGAGACCCAGGTGTGACTGATGCCTACCTGTCTGGGGTCTGGGCCCCATGTCTATGGAGAGTCGAAGAAGACAGTGGTCACTCCAGTTGCCCAGACATTTGATACCACAGAACTAACAGCCATGGATGGCCACCTCTCTGTAGGAAACCAGCTGTGTTTGCCCAGGAACAAGAAGAAAGGACTGAGGAGGGACCAGGAGGGGGGAAAATTGTAAAGCGTGGGCTGTGGAAAGCTCGAACTCTCCTGAACTGGAACAAAAGAGGGGGCAGAGGGCTCTGGGCTGAACAAGAGGTACCATGTTGTAACTGTCTGTTCTCTGTTGTAATCTGTCATGGGATAAGAAGGAAGGTGCTCTCATGGATTGATAACTGGTTAAAAGATAGGAAACAAAGGGTAGGAATAGATGGTCAGTGTTCAGAATGGAGAGAGGTAAATAGTGTTGTCCCCTAGGGTTCTGTACTGGGCCCAGTTCTATCAACATATTCATTAATGATCTGGAAAAAGGGGTAAACAGTGAAGTGGCAACATTTGCAGATGATACAAAACTACTCAAGATGTTTAAGGCCCAGGCAGATGGTGAAGAGCTAAAAAAGGATCTCTCAAAACTGGGTGACTGGGCAACAAAATGGTGGATGAAATTCAATGTTCATAAATGCAAAGTAATGCACATTAGAAAACATAATCCCAACTATAGATATAAAATGTTGGGATCTAAATTAGCTGTTACCACTCAAGAAAGTGATCTTGGAGTCATTGTGGATAATTCTCTGAAAGGGATAAATAATAAGATAGAAAATATCATATTGCCTCTATATAAATCCATGATATGCCCACATCTTGAATATTGGGTGCAGATGTGGTTGCCCCATCTCAAAAAATATATATTGGAATCAGAAAAGTTTCAGAAAAGGGCAACAAAAATGATTACGGGTATGGAATGGCTTCTGTATGAGGACCGATTAATAAGACTGGGACTTTTCAGCTTGGAAAAGAGATGACTAATGGGGGGGATATGATAGAGGTCTATAAGGAGGGAGCAGGGGGCCTCAGACCAGGCCTGTGCGGTGTCCTGTTTTCCCTTTCAGAAAATATGGTCTCCCTATGAATGTGGAGTGCATTGCTCCCTTTGGGGATACATGTCTCTCTCAGGTGTCCAACTCAGGTGGACTCACTGACGGGATCTCACAGTATAAACCAGAGGTGCCACAGGCTCCAAAATTTGGTCCAAGGAGGTGGTGAAGCCAAGTGGCTTACCTTTACAGTGTGACCTCCCAGGAATTGTTCAAGAGCACCAGGCCTGTGGATCTGTGACACAAGGTCACAGAGAAGATCAGTGGCAAAACAAGCAACACAACTCAAGCTTCCTGGGTCCCTGTCCAGCACGCTCTTCATTGGACCATGCTTATGCTCTCATACACAACTTTTTCATGATAACTTAAATAACTGCTCCTCAAATGCCAGCCTTCCACGTCCCCTCCCCAACCCCCCCAACCCCAAGCATAAATTACAGCAAAATAGCATAGCCTCTAATGCCTATACTCAACTGCAAACTCTGTCCAGGCTTGTAGGATATGGTTTACCCAGCCACTTATTAAGGGATTCACATTCCCACATGCAGCTGTTGACTTCTATGCAGTAAGAGAACTCTCCAAAGCAGAATGGCTGATTACCGATGGCAGCTAGATTGTAGGACTACCATATTTGCGGGAATCTCAAGGTCTCAAAAAATTCTGGCAGGAAAATTCAGGATGGGCTGAGACATCTATGAAGTTCACAAGGGATCTCGCTATTGTGACCTAATTAACCAAGGTAGTGCTTATGTACTCAAATCAAAGGCATAGAGAAGATCCATAGATTGTACACCAACCAGATTTGCAATCAGCAATTTTTCTGCATAAAGTGAAAAACAAGTCTCCCATTGGATGAGCCAGCAGTACGTTGGTAAATTCTTTTCATCACCCCAATAAACATCACAAGTCATACATCTGAATGTTTTCAAACAGTAACTTCAACCTGGGCCCAGTGAGATTATTACTCATAGCAGGAGTGGGTTGGTCCAGGCGTCCCAGAATGCTGTGAACATCTTGCCTTGCCTGTACGTTTGTCTTTATAGCCAACAATAGTATCGACCACTTATCAGCTAGGCCTTGTCTGTGCCTGCCACTTGTTCCACTACCTTGTCCCTCCCTTGGTGACAGCTGTTCTGGTGCCATGAAGGGAAGAAGGAAGGAAATCATACCACAGAGAATCTAGGACGGACTTAGAAAGTAAGTTGTGGTAGAAAATGATTGCTCTATTGAGTAGGGGGAAGGATGATCCAGTGATTAGAATATTAACCTGGCATTTAAGAATCCTGGGTTCAGCCCCCTGTCCAGCCACAGACTTCCTGGCCAAATTACTTCTGTCAGGCTTCTCAATGGATATTGTTAGGCATCTAAATACTTTTGAAGCTCTGTACCTCATTTCCCCACTTGTTAAGTGGGGATAATAGCATTTCCCTACATCACAGCGGTGTTGCGAGGATAAATATATTTAAGATTGTGAGATGCTCAGAAGTGGGTACCATATAAATACCCAAGATAAATGGGAGGGAGAGTTTTTTTCTAAGGTGGGAGATACAGTAGCATGCTTGAAGGCAGAGGGAACAGAGCTCTGAGAGAGGTGTTCATGAGGAGCTGAAGCACTGCTGAGTCCAATTCATCCCTTGAAGAACATCTGTCTTTCACTATAACTGGCGGAGGGGACGGAAGAAACCGAAGGAGGGAATGAATAGGCAAATTTTCTTTTTTGCCTGGGTGCCAAGAAAGTAAAGAGAAAGGACATCAAAGAAACAAGTAAGAAGCTTGTCTGAGGGGAGAGAGTTTCAAGTGGTGAAAGCAATTTAGTTTGACATCGGCATTCTGCATTTTATGGGGCCTTACTGGAGAGAAATGCACAGAGTTTTTACTGGGTTTCATTAAGTATGTACTGTGTAGGCAGTTTAGAATAGATAGGCCAATTATGGGATAACACCATTTAGATTGCGACTAGCTGAGTATCAAGGTAGGAAATTGGATAAGGTAGATACACTGTGTTAATCTATTATTAGAAATGATGACTTCATACAGTCTGTTGCCATTTCAGCATATAGCTGAGAGGGAGACTTTTCCAAGCCTTTCCAATGAAGCTAGAGTAAGGATGTTTGGACTGTCAATTTACCAAATGCCACTGTGGATGACATACAGACTCAGATGTGGCCATTCCTATGTATGCTGCAGCAGTAAACACACACCATTGGTTGATGTGACAGGGCTCCTCTCCCACCCTGGGGTCCTTCACAAACAGTTTTTGACATCTCTTGCTTATCAATATCTCTGAGTCTTATTAATGTCACAATCCCCATGCAGCACTTTTAACTACACTGTCTTTCAACCCTCAGTCTTTTCTCCAAAAAAGGAGGGAGCAATCTCACCAGTCAGAAACCTCCCTTCCTATGGACTCTACAAACTCCTCCTCTTTCCTTTGCACTTCCTTCTTGTGCTTTTAACTAGCCTCCCCAGTTGGTGGGATAATTAGCTCCTTAGCTCATCACTGCCTCCCCCATCTGCTTAGGCAATTAAGTACTGTCCTCCTCCATCAGGCCTTTCCTGATGGAGCTAATTAATGTTTAAGTGATAAGCATGCTGGGTCAGCTACTGGCTATCAGCATTTCTCTCACACTTGGTTCTTCAGACAGGTGGCAAATTTGAGAAAAGCTTGGCTATTGACTTGCAGCATGCACTCAACTGAAAGAGTTCCTGAGGTTCCTCCTCCCTTTCAGTAGGCTCTGCGGTCTCTCCAGCGGCAGCCTACAGCTCTGTATCAAGGTCTGCTCCAGGCACTGTGGGACTTCTGCTGTATCCAGGCCAACACTACCAGTGCAGGTCTGGTTCCTTGCACTACCCTCCCCAGAGCGAGCTGTGCTGCACCCTTTTAAGCTTCACCTCCATTGCTAGTATGCTCAGCAGATGTGGCTACACAGAGCCTCTTGGGCTCAGAGCTGCTCCTTAACTCTCTGTTCTCTAGTGTGGGGTTTGTATACCCCATCACAGGGGGTTACATCTGAGTCTAAAAACATAAACCTCTATTTGCTTGAAATAAATGACCAGGTCTATTAGCTTGGAGGCACTAGGAGACTTATAAACCTCTCTATGATTCAGCCAGCTGTGTGGGTTACACACATTATGAACTAGCTAAGAATGCTGAAATCTCAGTGGCCAAAAACAACAGAAAACTCCTCCCTTTTAAGTGCACATATGCCAGCTATCTTGGAGACAGTGGAGTCCACTCCTGCCACTGGAAGGGCAGGTGGAGGGAGGGTCAAAGCTGTGATACGGTGGTGATTCCCCTGGGAACCAGATGGGGAAGGTGTGAAGCCTATTGTAAATCATGAGAGGTGATTATCCAGATCAACTCACACTTCCCATCCCCCTAGCTTGGTATAGGAACCCTGGTGCTGCTGAGGTGGGAAGATCTGATAAGGGCTGCTTAATCTGACAGCTATCCCTGGGGTCAGCAGCAGGGACTGGGTGTAATGGGATCCCTGGAATGGAACCTGAACTATGACTATGCGATTGCTAAGCCCTCTGTCTCACCAGCCTGGGCTCCCTCTCACACTGTGATGTTGTGACAAGCTGCAAACCTCTAGCAGGTACTGCACTTACACAGCCATCCCCTGGCAGGGACACATTCAACTGATGTCCCAGCCACTCAAGAACTAACAGAGATGCTCCAGCCAATTCCCCCCACCTCCTCGGCCTTGCACCCCTGGACTATATCATCTTGCCCTGGTCAGAAGCCTGATCAGTATACGTTTATTACTCAGTCTGTCCCTCCCTCAATGTGGAGAGCCACGCACCAGCCTTGTCAACTGAGCTGAGGTTTCCCAAGCACTTCAAGATAACTACACTATTTTAAGTAAAGTATAAAACAGATTTAACTACAGAAAGAGAGATTTTAAGTGATGATAAGTAATAGGCATAAAAGGTCAAAGATAGTTACCAAAGAAAATAAAAGATAAATGCACAATCTAAATCTTAAACCTTATTACACTAAGCAGTATTTAGATCAGCAATTTTATCACTCCACTGGATGTTACAGTTCATAATACTCAGGTTTCCCTCTTAAACCTGGAACAGTCTTCTTAGATGAAGTTTTTGTCTCCTCAGCATTCTTGTCACTTCCAACATAGGTGGGGGAGGAGAAAGGCAAAAACATGATATCACAGTCTCATATTTTGTATCCTCAGTCCACATGCCTAGAAGACACTTGCCCAGATACATCCTGGTGCACTTTGCTGAGTCACTGAGCTGGGCAATCCCCCTGGTGTGGTCTTGTGCAACTGAGTCATGGAGTTGAGCAGTCCCCATTGTGAGGTGCTTGGGCACAGTCTTTGAATTCTAAATCCCTAGATTACAACTCCCCTGCTGATTAAAGGTCATTGAACACCCTCCTGGGCAGGGATCCTTTGTGTGGTCACTCGCAAATTTACGGCATATTTCAGTAACAGCTATACAGCAAAATCTCATCACTTCATACACACTAATGAGACACATATTTGGACAGAACAACGAGTTTCATCAGATCATGACCTTTCATATGATATAGTACATGGCATGCTTTGTGTGAAATATCACATTCATATATAAATGATGAATATGGGGAATCCAGAGTGCTGCTTTGAGGCATAGAGTGTCACACTGGGGTTTCTTTAGGACAAACTGAGAGTTCTGGCTGAGCCCTCCATTTTCTCCAGAGTTTCTGTCTCACTAGAATGCTGTCTCTCCCCAGCCTTTAACTCCACTCCTTCTCACTTTCGGAAAATGTCCCTGGCTTCTGATACATTCAGAAGTTCTCTGGTGATCTTTTCCAGTCTCCACTGGATACTTTCCTGGAATAGGGTGGCTTTTGTTGCTATGGCAATTGAAGCTAATCTCCAGAAAATTTAAGGTGCAAGTCTGTGGCCTTGAATCACTGTCGCACATAGGACTGTATGCACATGAGTCTCCCCTGGCTTAGCAGGGAGATATCAGCACAGTTCATAAGCAAACCTGAGTGGTAAGTTACATCTGTGTGTTTCAAAAGGTTAAGGTTGCCTGACATTTCCCATTATAAGATCTTCCTTTCAGTTGTTTATAACTTTGCCCAAATTTAACCCTTTGAAATGAAATTTCTCATGCTGTGTGTCTGCCTCAGGCTAAATTATTTTTGGAAAATTTCAGCCAAAATGGTTTAGTCATGTGCAAGAATGAGGCTAAGGAAAAATACATTATTTTGCCCATGTTAAAAAATTCTGGTAACCTTTTCTCTGAATTTTTTTAACACTCCACATCCCCTGGAGCAGAGACTAGAAATTTGGCAGGGTAGGGGCTCTTGTGTCAGGGATCTGACTTTTGCCATTCCAATACAAATCTAATCAAATTTGTTCAAGCGTTTGAAAAAGTGGTGTCTGTGTATGTGTACAGACTTGCTAAAGCTCCACAAATATATTCCCCAAAGATTCCATCTGCACTGGGCATCCTCCAGCCTGGGGCTGAGCAGGACTTTCCCTGCAATTGCGTCTTTGGGCTGCTGTGGGCTGGAGTGGGGCCAGGCACTGGAACTGAGAACAGGGAAGCTGTTGCTCTTGTTCTCACAATGACCTTCCTGCTGGGCACAGACAGGATGGAAGAAGAATCTGCTTGATTTGACTGCTGAGGGGACAAGAACTGAACTGGGAAGGGGAGGAGAATGGGATGAGGGTGGAAATGGTTTGGGACAAGCAGCCTGAGTGGAGTAGGGGAGGCTGGTGGGGAAGGACATTGAAAGGAAAAATGGGACTTGGAGATGGGATAGTGGGGAGACGGGGAGCCAAGGAGCAGAGACTGGAACTGGGAGCCAGGGAGAGACTGTGACTTGCTGGACAAGGAGACTGGATCTGAGAACGAGGGGGAAACTGGGTTCGGCTGGGCAAGCAGACTGGGACTGGGAGCCAAGGGGCAGAAACTGGCAATAGGAACCAGGGAGAAAAATGGGAGAGGGACTGGAAGCTAGTGAGGTGCGGAGACTGAAATAAGCTGAGGAGCCAGGGAAACTGATACTAGCTGTGCAAGGAGACTGAGTCTAGGGGGAAAAGAGATGGGGGAAGAACAAGACAGATTTGATGAGGAACTGGGATGTGTAGGGAGGAGGAGAACAGGGACTAGCAGGGACAAGGGAGCTGGCAGGAGGAGAAGAGACACTGAGATTGGACAAAGAGCCCAAGGAGAAAAACTGGGATTGGCAGCAAGTGTGGATGGACAATGTGAGCCGGAGTGGGAGGGCGTCACTGGAGGTCGGGGGAGGAAAGAGATCCAATAGGGAGGGAAAACAGAGATTGGCTGGGCAAGGAGACTGGGGACAAGCAGCAAGATGAGGAAGGGGAACTGGAAATGACTAGTCAAGTGACTGGGACTGGCAGGGCCATCCCTAGGGGTGTGTGGGACAACCCCATCCCCCACTCTGGCTCAGGCCCCATCCCCATGCCACCCCTTCCCCCAAACCCCAGCCTCGCCTCTTTCCACCCCACTCCAGCCCCCTCCTTGCCCCCATTCTACCCCTTCCCTCAAGCCCCCACCCCACATCTTTCCGGCTTCCGCCTCCTCCCCCGAGTGATCCCAGGAGCTAGCGGAGCGGGGTGGGCTGGGGCCGGGTCAGTCACTGCTGCCGATGCCAGGCCCCCCGCTAACCTCCCAGGCTGCCCTGGACCCCACTTTCCAAAACGCGGGGCCCCTCAAAGTGCGGGGCCTGGGGCAGTTGCACTGGTCCATTCTGTGACCGGGACAGCTCTGGGGACTGAGATGAGACGCCTCAGGGGTGAACACTGGGACTGGCTACGTGAGGAGAATTGTACTGGGACAAGGAGCTGGGCTGGGGAACACACAGGGATAGGTTGAAGTGGTTGGGGCACAAGGGGTCCAAGCTGGAGGGAATGGGCAGAACAAAAAAAAAAAATATGTGATTACGTAAGGACTGTATCATAATAATATACAAAAAGGGGACAAATAAAGGTTGCCCAGGCAACCTTAACATGTGTATGTGCCTTACAGTATAATGGATGCTCTTGTAGTTAAGACATGGGTCACAACAGATCTATGTTCTGCTCCTAGCTCTTCCATAGCCTTCCTGCATGACCCTGCAGAAGTCCTTTAGGACCTGGTTTTCAGAGATGCTCTTCACCCCATAGCTCCCACAGACTTGAGCTGGAAGTGCTCAGCATTTTTGAAAAATCAGACCCGAGATCTTTTTGTGTTTCAGCTCCCCATTTATAAAGTAGAGATACTACTACTTCTCTCTCTCCCTGGCGTTTTGTGGATATACCCTTTAACCCGGGGAGACTATGGCCATGTGCATCCCAGAAAAGCCTAAATACAGAGAGAATAAAAATTAACTTAAAACTTAGCAAAAAAAACTTTTTATGGGCACTGGTAACAATAAAAAAGAATCATGCCGACATCCTCCATTAGAATACGCACCTGTGACCTGTGATTGCTTGGCCCACAGAACCATAAGGGCTCTGGGTGGAACTGCAGATCAATGAAATCATTCACTGACTTGTCTCTGGGTATGACAACTGACAAATCAGCTTAAACTCACAAGTGCTTATTTTGGAACAACACTTAGCGGAGAAACCCTAATGCATTTGTGCAATGCCCAATCACGTGGACTGGCCATTCTGCTCACCTGTATCTTCCTTTTTAGATTCTTGTTGACCACTTAATGGCTCAACTCAGGGTTTGAGTAGCTGTTTGTATCCAGAGATTGAAAATGGGATGGAAAATCCAGCAAGTAAAACTTCTGGGATGGGTCAGGCTGGTGGAGTTTGCAGGTTCACAAAACCCTTGAGCTATTTTTTAGGTTTGAAGAGTTTGCAAAAACTAGTTTTCATTTGTGAACCACTCTCAAATTTTTCAAGGGTGATTCCTTAAAAAAGTGTATTTTTCTAGCTGAAAGGAAGTCTCCAATAAATGTGTCGCATTAGGAGTGGAACTCCTTCACCTCTTGTCCTCCACCAGCAAAATTAGGCTGCCGCAAATGGATACCTTATATTTGGTGTCACTCATTAAAACTGTTCTCTTCTCCCACTCTGTTCCTTTATGCACTGTCACACTAAGAGCAAGAACTCCACAACTTTTAACCCGAGCTTTCAGATTTATAATCTGAGTAAGTTTGATATTGATCCAAATGAGTTTTACTGATCCATAATAATAGAGATTTCTCAAGTCAATAATACCTGTAACAATGGTTCATTGATATCAAACTCTTTTATAGCACTGGACTTCTGGAGAGGCAGGAGCTGCAGTAGGAAGTAACCCAGGCAGCAGGGTTGGTGATACCTCTGCCCATGCTGAACCTAATGGAGTGGGAGGGCCTGAGTTCCCTTACCACAGAGTTGAGTCACTAAGTGCTTCTGCCAATAGTGGACTTGCACCACTAGGTGCCATTTCCTACCCATAGACTCTGAGCCACTAGGCACTACTGCCAAACCATGGACATGAGCCACAAGGGGATATAGGGAGCAAGTGCTCTAGGGACTTGCATCACATCCCCACAGAAAACCCTGCCAAATGCATCCATTGCATATGTGTGTGCATGCTCACACACACACACACACACACACAAACATACATTAGACAGATAGAGAGAGAGATAGCTGTAATATAATCACCAAGACAAAAAGGTTACACTAAAAGGGAGTTAAAATTGAGAGTACACATCAGTAGTTTATGGGTAAAAGATTTTAAGAGGATGTTGTAATTATCCCAAAACTGAGTACTATTATAAACCCAGGAAACTCATAGTTAAAATGACAAATAAAAGAAATCAGAAAGGTCTGTTAAGCTATGAAAACACCAAAACAATCCTGAATGCCCTATGGTAATATCGCAGAATAGCTATTGAGGAATTAAGTCTGTGGTCCCAGATTCAGTTAAGCAGGAAAACAATATGAGTATGCTCCATTCCTGCCCTATTCCCATGCTGTTCGCAGGCACCAAAACCCAGTCCCCATTGGGGATTTGTAGATTCTAAGCCCAGAAGGGATCACTGTGGACATCTTGTCTGATCTCCTGTATAGCACAGGCTATAGAACTTCTCCAAACAATTCCTAGAGCATGTCTTTTAGAAAAACATCTAACCTTGATTTGAAAATGATCAGTGATGAAGAATCCACTATGTCTTGGGTAAATTTTTCCAATGGTTAGTTATCCTCACCTAAAAATGTGTGCCTTTTCCAGTCTGAATTTGTCTAACTTCAACTTCCAGCCATTGGATAGTGTTATACCTTTCTCTTCTAGACAGAAGCATTCATTAGGATGCTGGCAGACCAGATGCCAACTCATGCCAAGTCCCTTAGGCCTCACTGAACACTGCTGAATGCATAGCTGGAAACCAGTCTGGCTCACCTCTGTGATCGTATTGTTAAAACAGCTGTTAAGTTTATAAGAAGGTGTTTAGTGTTTGGACTTTATGAAGTGCTTGAGAGTTGCTGCATGCATTAATCTCACTTACAATATCTGTATCCCATGTTAAGTGTTTGCTTTGCAACTATAAAAGTGTTTGCTATGCAAATGGAAACCTACCACCACCAATCAGGAGAGAAGCATTACCAAGTATGAAATACTACTTTACTACAAGAGATGTCATCTCCTGCCCAACAAAAGAAGGCCTATAGACACTAGATGAAATATTGTGGAATGTCAGTGGACAAAAAACTTTGTTGATTGCTCCCCCTACCTCCAAAAAGAGGGGATGTGCACAGACCCTCATCCCATCACAGTTCGAACTCTGGGTGAAGGGAATAAAAATCCCTGACCAGAAGGCACTATAGCACTGCTCTGCTTTGAATTTGGAGAAGGCAATATTTCTAATCTTAAGCAAGGGATCCTCAAGCTGCTTAACTTGGGTTAGCCATAAAAGGACAGCTAGAGCTTACACATTACAGCCGTTCCTAGTACCTTTTGAAACCTAAGACTGTAACTCATTTGTGAGAATATATTTACCTGCTTTAACTTTGTAAATAACTCTCTAATTTATTTTTCCTAGTTAATAAATCTAAATATCTAAATAAGTACTTTGCCTCGGTCTTTAATAAGACTAGTGAGGAGTTTAGGGACGATGGAGGGATGACAAACGGGAATGTGGATATGGAGGTGGATATTACCGCATCTGAGGTAGAGGCCAAACTTGAACAGCTTAATGGGACAAAATCGGAGGGCCCGGACAATCTCCATCCGAGGATATTAAAGGAACTGGCGCGTGAAATTGCGAGCCCGTTAGCGAGAATTTTTAAGCAATCGGTAAACTCGGGGGTTGTACCGTACGACTGGAGAATTGCTAACGTAGTTCCTATTTTTAAGAAAGGGAATAAAAGTGATCCGGGTAATTATAGGCCTGTTAGCTTGACGTCTGTAGTGTGTAAGGTCTTGGAAAAAATTTTAAGGGAGAAAGTAGTTAAGGACATTGAGGTCAATGGTAATTGGGACGAATTGCAACATGGATTTACTAAAGGTAGATCGTGCCAAACCAACCTGATCTCCTTCTTTGAGAAGGTGACGGATTACTTAGACAAAGGAAATGCGGTAGATCTAATTTACCTCGATTTCAGTAAGGCGTTTGACACGGTTCCGCATGGGGAACTGTTAGTTAAATTGGAAAAGATGGGGATGAATATGAAAGTTGTAAGGTGGATAAGGAACTGGTTAAAGGGGAGACTCCAGCGGGTCGTACTGAAGGGTGAACTGTCAGGCTGGAAGGAGGTTACTAGTGGAGTCCCTCAAGGATCGGTTTTGGGACCGATCTTATTTAACCTTTTTATTACTGACCTTGGCACAAAGAGCGGGAATGTGCTAATAAAGTTTGCGGATGACACGAAGCTGGGGGGTATTGCTAACACGGAGAAGGACCGGGATACTATTCAGGAAGATCTGGACCACCTTGTAAACTGGAGTAATAGTAATAGGATGAAATATAATAGTGAAAAGTGCAAGGTCATGCACTTAGGGATTAATAATAAGAATTTTAGATATACGTTGGGGACGCATCAGTTGGAAGCGACGGAGGAGGAGAAGGACCTTGGGGTATTGGTTGATAGCAGGATGACTATGAGCCGCCAATGTGATATGGCTGTTAAAAAAGCAAATGCGGTTTTAGGATGCATCAGGCGAGGTATTTCCAGCAAGGAGAAGGAGGTGTTAGTGCCGTTATATACGGCGCTGGTGAGACCCCACCTGGAATATTGTGTGCAGTTCTGGTGTCCCATGTTTAAGAAGGATGAATTCAAACTGGAACAGGTTCAGAGACAGGCTACTAGGATGATCCGAGGAATGGAAAATCTGCCTTATGAAAGGAGACTCAAAGAGCTTGGCTTGTTTAGCCTGGCCAAAAGAAGGCTCCGGGGGGATATGCTTGCTCTATATAAATATATCAGGGGGATTAACGTTAGGGAGGGAGAGGAATTATTTAAGTTTAGTACTAATGTAGGCACGAGGACGAATGGGTACAAACTGGATATTAGGAAGTTTAGACTTGAAATTAGACGAAGGTTTCTAACCATTAGGGGAGTGAAGTTCTGGAACAGCCTTCCGAGGGAAGTAGTGGGGGCAAAAGACTTATCTGGCTTTAAGACTAAGCTTGATAAGTATATGGAGGGGATGTTATGATGGGATAGTTTAATTTGGGCAATTGATTTTGGATTATCGGCAGATAAGTCTGCTCAATGGTCTGTGAGGGGATGTTGGATGGGATGGGAACTGAGTTACTGCAGAGAATTCTTTCTTGGGTGCTGGCTGGTGAGTCTTGCCCACATGCTCAGGGTTTAGCTGATCGCCATATTTGGGGTCGGGAAGGAATTTTCCTCCAGGGCGGATTGGCAGGGGCCCTGGAGGTTTTTCGCCTTCCTCTGCAGCGTGGGGCATGGGTCGCTTGCTGGTGGATTCCCTGCAGCTTGAGGTCTTCAAATCTCAATTTTGAGGATTTCAATAACTCAGTCATGGGATCGGGGTTGTTATAAATGTGTATGGGCAGGGTTTTGTGGCCTGCCTTGTGCAGGAGGTCAGACTAGATGATCATATTGGTCCCTTCTGACCTATGAGTCTATGAGTCTATGAGTTGTTTATTACAGAATGGGCTACAAGTGTTGTCTTCGGTGAGAGCTCTAAAGTACAATTGACCTGGGGAAAGTGAGTGGTGTTTTAGGACTGGAAGTTACCTGACTATGATTGTGATTTTGGGTGTAAGAGATCATCTATCACAAAGGCAGGCTTGGCTGGATGGCCAGATAGGCTGGAGTGCCTAAGAAGACTGTCGGTGACTCCATGGCAAGGTCACTGCAGTGCTTGAGGAGTTCACTCTAGATAGTTGGTTGGTGGAATCTAATTATAGAACACACAACCAGTTTGGGGTTTGTAACAGTCTGCCCTGAGGCTGGCACCCACATTCATGAGCCACTCCAGACAGCTTGACACCCATCACCAAATATTTGTTCCCTATGCAAGTACTTACAGATTGTAATCAAGTTACCACTTAACCTGAATATAGGCGCTCGATCCATTCATGGGACCTATCATGTTGTTGTCACCTGTTGGTGGCAGGTGTAGTGTGCATTGGATAGTAGCTTGCTCAAAGGCAATACTGGGGCAGTGCCATTCCTCTGTTATCAAAATGTTGGGGGAGGCAGGCCTCTCTTTTTGGAATATATTAGTGTAACTCCTGTGGGTTGCCATGTGAGCCCTGCTGGGTTTTCCCTGCAAAGCTAGAGGAGGAGCATGCAAATGCCTCCTACCTATGCAATAGTGATTCCATGACATCTTAAGCTTTTTATCTGGCACTCGGGGCTGTAGTGCAATTGCCAGACCCTTGATATGGGCCAAGATGATGATGCTGTCTATCAAACTCTCACAATGTGAGCAGTAAAAAAGTAACAGTGGAGTAACATTACCTGGACTGCATGTCCTGTGTGGTGCATCTTCCACTCCAGCTTTTCTTTGTGAAAAGATAGCTTATACTGGAATGTTTGTGTTGTTAAATGTCCCTGGGCACCCATAAAGAAACAGGACAGGCATTGCACCGAGGACTTTAAGCTTTTCATACTGTAAACGTAAAACATTAAATGAAATTACATGAAAGGGCCTTTTTGTATGGTTTTTAAAAAGTCTTTGTGTGCGGTGCAAGTAATAGGTAGTCATTTGCCCCAGTTTGACAGTCCTGCTCAGAAAGGGCCTAGGACTGAAAAAGTTGGGATGTCAAAGGTCCATAGTAGGTCAGGGCAAAAGGAGGGATAGGAAGGGAAAGCTTGCATAGCGCTTTGCCTTTCCATAGCTAGCTCACCTTCTTTGCATTACACTGTTGCGTCTAGAGGCTCCAAGCAAGGTCAGGGCTCCATTATGCTGGGCACCATACAAACACATAGTGAGAAACGGTCCCTGCCTTGAACATTTTACAATCGAACTAGAGAAGACAGAGATTGGGAAGGGAAACTGAGGCCAAGGCCACACAGCAGTTCAATAATAGAACCAGGTCTCCTAACTCCCAGTCCAGTGTCCTATCCACTAGACCACCACAGTGCTTCTCTCTTTCACGCACTATGTACATTAGGGCTAGATCAAAAACTCACTGAAGCTAATGAAAAGACTCCCACTGGCTTCAGTGGTATTTAGATCAGGCCCATTGTCCCTCTCATCCCAAATCTGAGCACTGAATTCCTGCACCAATATTTATCAAAGAGAATGCAAAACACCTTACTAATTTTATGCCCATTAGTCTGATGTAAGATGCCTGATTAATTCTGGGATATTTGGATAATTGTATGCCATTAATAAAGCTGTAGCCTTTCCATTCTGAGCACAGTGCTATGAGATTACTGGGGAGCTGACTTGGGAAGGCATGGAAGCAGTGTCAGTTTTAACATGTACATCATTAACTGCATTGTGAACTACATCTTTAAAAGCAGGAACATATTTTCAGTCTGGTTTTTCATTTTCCACCAGTTTATTTCAAGAATAAATAAATAAAAATGCAATGTTCATAGGCTGTGGTGCCATTAATTTCAGAGATGGCATAAATCCTCTGGGATCAGCAACTAAGATGAAGCAATGAAAACAAGCTCAATGATTTCTTCTCAGTTCTTCTAGGCAAGGAACAGTTCATGGCCACAGTTTAGCAGCAAAGAAGCTTAGCAAATGTATTAATGCTCCAGAAACTGGCAATGAATCCCTCAGGTCAAAGATGAGAGGTACTGGCAGGCATCAGGGCTTAAATAGAAACCCTTCAGTAGGTCACTTGGTATTGGCTTTGGATTATAGGGATTCATGTCTTAAAGCTAAAGGTTCTAGTTTCTCTCTCCTGCTCTTTCCAAGACCCAAACTGCCACTTCTTTTTAAAGGGAAAGACTTTACAAAATGAGAAGTGGATTCTCTCCCCATCCCCGCCACCCTTGGATATAACTGACCTGTCTCATTGCAAAAGGAACATCGAATCTATGACACAAAAGAACCTATAAAAGTATCTGTATTGAAATAAAGTACCCTTAAAAGCTCATGTCTTGGGAAGGTAAAGAACAATGCAAAACACTTGACACTGTATTCAGTACCTGGTAGCTGCCATTCATTTGATTCCCAGGCAGTCTAATGTGTTCACACTCAGAAGCCTGTAGAACAGGGAATTGCAGAAGAAACATCTCTTGCTTTGTGCTTTCTGTTCTTTCAGAGTTATTGCCATTGCATTCTTTGTCAGTATCAGCTCTGTCATTTCCAGACTCTGTTTTATTCATCAGACAGCTAAGAGCAGCCCAAAGAAAAAAATAAAGCTGATTGCAACTTAAAACAGATAACTGTTTATTATATTTTATGTGCTATTTTAGAGGGGAATGGGTGATCACATAAGAAATCTTTGCTTTCATGCTGGGACCTTCTAGCAGATGCCATTTATTTTTTACACTACCTGCATTCTCTAGTTAACAATGGCTGTAGATTAAAGCCTATTTACAGGCTTGGTATATTTCAGTTGCTAGTGAAAGGAAGGACAGAATAAATTACAGGATGCTAAGAATTCAGCGGAAATCAGGGTATTGTATTTAAGATCATGATTTCTTTCTGAATAGTCTGGGCAAGTTGGATGGCCCAGGACTAACAATAGACACCTCCTTAATAGGCCTGGAAACATAAGGAAATGAAGCACAAGGGAGTCAGGCCATACAGGGGATTGCTGCAGACCACTCTGTGTTGTGCAGTGGAGCTCTGTGCTCTGAAGGTGCATTGAAGGGAAGGGAATTGTTGGCAAACCAAGGCATGACAGGTGTGTAGCTAGTGGGTCTACTAATAGCAAGGATCCACTGAATGATAGCCTTTTATATGGCAGTGTGCAGCAGGCCTTGACACTCCTATAGCCCAAGGCTGATACTAAGAGCTGAGGACAGCATGAATAGGTTCTCTGTGCCTTCTGATTGGCAGGGGGTATTCTACCCCTGTACCCAAACAGATCCCTCCACACAAAGTGCTTTTACTCAAGCTTTGGGATCCATTATGCAAGTCTTACTCACATGGGTCATCCTACTGCTATCTTAAATAGGTAGGGTCACCAGATAGCAAGTGTGAAAAATCGGGAAGGGGGTGGGGGTTAATAGGAGCCTATATAACAAAAAGACCCAAAAATTGGGACTGTCCCTATAAAATCAGGACATCTGGTCATCCTACACATAGGTGCTCCCCAGCATGAGTAAAGGTTGCACAGCTCTTTTTGTTTGGGACCAATATTTGGCCCCATGTGAATTACACTGGGACCTGAGGATTTGGGGTTGAAATAAATATGCCTTTCCAACTGAAATGTATTTGATGGTTTTGTCTCACTCCCCCCTGGGCAGAACAACAGCTTCAATTTGAGTGTGTCATTTTGTTTTGTAATTTAGCAAATGCAGTGGAAATGTATGAAGCTCCTTTTGGGAACAGAGGAATGGACATACTGGGTCAGACCAATGGTCCATCTAGCCCAGTGTCCTATCTTCTGACAGTGGCCAGTGCCAGATGCTTCAGAGAGAATGAACAGAACAGGGAGATTTATTGAGTGATCCATCCTGTTGTTCAGTCTCAGCTTCTGGCAACTGGAGGATTAGGGTCACAATTTTGCATGGGGTTGCATTCCTGACCATCTTGCCTAATAGCCATTGATGGTCTTATCCTCTATGAATTTATCTAATTCTTTTTTTATCCCAGTTATACTTTTGGCCTTCACAACATCCCGTGGCAACAAGTTCTGCAGGTTGACTCTGCACTGGGTGAAGAAGTACTTTCTTTTGTTTGTTTATATTCACTGGGTGACCCCCTAGTTCTTGTGTTATGTGAAGGGGTAAATAACACTTCCTTATTCCATTTCTCCACAACATTCATGATTCCATAGTCCTTTATCATATCCCCCCTTAGTGGTCTCTTTTCTAAGCTGAATAGTCCCCGTTTTTAAAATTTGTCCTCATATAGAAGCTGTTCCTTATCCCTAATCATTTTCATTACTCTTCTCTGTACCTTTTACAATTCTAATATATGTTTTTAGTGCTGGGGCAACCAGAACTACACGCAGTATTCAAGATATGGGTGTACCATGGATTTATATAGTGGCATTTGATATTTTCTGTTTTATTATTTATCGCTTTCCTAATGGTTCCTAACATTCTGTTAGCATTTTTGACCCCTGCTGCACATTGAACAGATGTTTTAAGAGAACTATCAATGATGACATCAATCTCTCTTTCCGGAGTGGTAACAGCTAATTTACACCCCATTATTTTGTATATACAGTGGGCTTATGATCTCTAATGTGCATTACTTTGCATGTATCAACATTGAATTTCATCTGCCATTTTCTTGCCCAGTAAGAGTCTTCTGAGATTCCTTTGTAACTCTTCTCAGTCTGCTTTGGATTTAGCTATTTTGAGTAATTTAGTATCATCTGGAAACTTGGCCACCTCACTGTTTATTGCCTTTTCCAGATTATTAATGAGTATATTGAACAACACAGGTCCCAGTACAGATCCTTGCGGGACTCAGCTATATTCCACTTTCCATTTATTCCTACCCTTTGTTTCCTGTCTTTTAACCAGTTACTAACCCATGAGAGGACCTTCCCTCTTATCTTATGACTGCTTGATTTGCTTAAGAGTCTTTGGTGTGAGAGCCTCTTCATAGGCTTTCTGAAAGTCCAAGTACACTATATCAGCTGGAACACCATTGTCCACGTGCTTGTTGACACCCTCTCAGAATTCTAATAGATTGGTGAGCTATGATTGC
The DNA here is from genome assembly GCF_003597395.2 of Chelonoidis abingdonii. NCBI lineage: Eukaryota > Metazoa > Chordata > Testudines > Testudinidae > Chelonoidis > Chelonoidis abingdonii. The sequence goes on from NC_133769.1 coordinate 349,775,240, forward strand.
CCTTTACAAAAGCTGTGTTGACTCTTCCCTAACAAATTATGTTCATCTTTGTGCCTGATAATTCTGTTCTTTATACTATAGTTTCAACTAGTTTGGCTGGTACTGAAGTTAGGCTTACCAGCCTGTAATTGCCAGGATTGACCCTGGAGCCTTTTTAAAAAATTAATGTTACATTTACTATCCTCCAGTCATGTGATACAGAGGCTGATTTAAGTGATGGGTTACATATCACAGTTAGTAGTTCCGCAATTTCATATTTAAGTTCCTTCAGAACCCTTGGGTGAATACCGTCTGGTCCTGGGGACTTATTACTACTATTTAATTAATCAATTTGTTCCAAAAACACCTCTATTGTCCCCTCTCAGTCTGGGACGGTTCCTTAGATTTGTTACCTAAAAAGAATGTCTCAGTGTGGGAATCTCCCTCACATCCTCTGCAGTGAAGACCAATGCAAAGAATTCACTTAGCTTCTCTGCCAGGGCCTTGTCTTCCTTGAGTGCTGCTTTAGCACTCAATCGTCCAGTGGCCCCACTGATTTTTTTGGCAGAATTCCTGCTTTTGATGTACTTATAAAAATTGCTGTTTGTTTTTGTGTCTTCTGCTAGTTGCTCTTCAAATTCTCTTTTGGCCTTCCTGATTCTACTTTACACTTCATTTGCCAGAGCTAACGTTCCTTTCTACTAGGATTTTACTTCCAATTTTTAAAGGATGCCTCTTTGCTTCTAACCACCTCTTTTGCTTTGCCATTTAGCCCTGGTGGACTTTTAAGGGTTCTCTTACTGTACAGTTTTTATGTCCATTGGTTGTGTGTGTGTGCGCGCGTAACATCCTGGTGTGATAGAGAAAGTAAAACAATTTCAGCAACCTGAGATGCTGAGCAAAGCTTAAGCCATTCAATGAAAAAAATACTTTTACCTCCCTAAGCTATCTGGCAGGCCCTGAACTGTAATCAAGCAGGACACAAAGGATCCGATTCTGCTGTCTCTTGTACTAGTATTGCACTGGTGAGATTTCACTGGAGTTACTCCTGATTTACACTGATGCACATATAGCAGAAACAGATCCCAACCTTGCAAATCAGGACTATTTTACATGAATCAAATAATTAGTTAATGCGATGACTTTTTATTTATTTATTTTTTTGCCCTTCTGATATCTGCTCAGGATTCAGAATGCACCAGTCAGTCAAGAAACTAATTCGCAGATTAGACAAACAGTATCACTGAGCATATTGCTAATTTCAGTTTACTAGCTAGCATGGTAACCAAATCCCCTATCATCCCCTACAAAAATGGTTCAGGCAGATTAAATCTGACAGGACAGCATGGGGTAATTTGTGCTGTGGCTGCATGCAGTAGACTAGTTTTTAGATAAATTCTCATTTCCAGGGCTTTTGAACACTTAGCTTCCAAACTCTGACATATAAAAGGAAAAAAATCATTTGAGAAAAAATGCTTTCTGCCTTTCTTCTTCATCTTTTTTTTCTTTTTCTTTTTTTCTTTTTTTTTTTTGTTGATTCCCATCTGAAGCAGGAAAAGGAAATGTAGATGGACTGCCATCTATTGGCATGTACATTAAATTTTCCCTTATAAAAACACTGGGATTTTTTAGTCAGCAGCTTATGGCTAAACATTATTTATACAGATTCAAATGCAGTTAACCCAACATCTGGATTTGTCCATATGCGGTATTATTATTTATATAACCCTGCCAATTTATGTAAATATGAAAAGAAATTCAGTGGCTGGGGACAGTGATAGCTTTGGAATCTAAGGGCCAGGGATTCCACTGGTTTAAATTGTCATAGCTCCATTGAAGTCAATGGACCTTATGTAGTGTTATACGAGCTGAGGAGCTGGCCTTTCCACAGAACAGATCTATCACAGGCAGCAAACAATGCAATCTTCCCTAAAAACCTACTTCTTTCTCCAAACTTTCCTCTGTTGAACACCTAACCGACTATGTCTCAAAGGCTTCATGTAATGGAACTCTTGTCCTGCATCAACTCAAAGTATCCAAGTTGCCCGAGTTAGACTGTAAACTGTTTAGGGCATGGACTTCCAAAAAATGATTTTAAAGCTGAATAGATGGCCCTCAGATTCCAGAGCTCTCATTGTGCCCAGCTGCTGGATTCCTTTTCATAACAAACCCAGAAGAAAATACAACGTACCTGCTTTCAGGAGAGAAACCTTCCATGACTTACTTCTTCTGGCACTAAAATTGGCTGGTGTTACTACAGGGGTAAAAGAGAATACCAGTGAGCAGCAATAAAGCACCTCAAAGCTATTTACCAAGTTGATAGCTTGATGTTAATATCTGTTAGATCAGCATGGTAACAACCTCTAGAGAGTGTGTAATAAACAATATTATCAGAGTTTGAATGCAGGGAGTATCAGATTCCACTGCTGACTGACAAAGGGAGAAAATGGTTTATTTACTGTTAGGAAACCAATTTGTAGTGTTGTGGAGTTGCTATGTCTGTGTTTACTTGGAAATAATATATAGCTTTCATACTCATGTGCTGTGTTACACTTCTTTCTTTGTCAATTCCAAACAGATGGGCGGCAAAGCAAATTATTGCATAGCATGGATTATTTTCAAATAGTTTTTAATGTCTTTGTTACTGTGGAATAGAAACCTGACCAAATCCGCATCACAGCTAATAACAATAATAATTACTAATAATACACTTAAAGCCAAATTTGAAAAGTAACAATTCAACCATAGAAAGATATGCCTATTTTGTTCATCAGATTCCCCCTGTCCAAAGACAAGACTTACTAAAAGCAGCATTGTCTGTGCATCCATCTTCTGGGTGGCCATGGCTCCATGCATGCTGCTTTGTGCATCGATTATTCCTGTAAGAAACAGGAATAATCTTTATGGAGTGAGGTGCTTTGGGGCATTTAGGAATTACCATCCGGGGATCAGACATGTGGCCCATCTAATCCAGTTTCCTGTCTCTGACAGTGGCTTCAAATGTACCAGGTTGCTTCAAATGAAAATGCAAAAACCAGGCAGCAGGAAGTTATGGAATAATCTGCTCAGAGGGCAAGTGTCTTCCTAAATGCATCAGTCAGAGGCTTTTGTAGGGCGTGAGGCTTGATATCCCTTCCTTAACTTATTTTATCCTTCCGTATGTAATTCTAGATGCTCCTGTCATTCATATAAATGCCCAGTCCTTTCTTGGAATCCTGCTAAGCCCTTGGCTTCAGTGCTATCTTGTGACAATGAGTTCCACAGGCTTCACATTGTGGGGGAAAAATTCCCTTTTATTACTTTTGAATTTGCTACTGTCAGTTTCATTGAATGTCCTGATGTGCTTGTGTAATGAGAGAGGGTATAATAAAGGAACACAAAATAATGAATGGTCTAGGGAATCGATCAGACTATTCTTTTCACTTTATCTTATTCACTCTAAGGAGAACAGTCCCCATCTGTTCAGATGGATGTTTGCAATCATTCTTGTCACTTGTCTTTCTATCTCCACCCCTGCTATATCTATTTACAGCTGGGGTGACCTACAGTTATATATTAGAGCCCTGAAGCTGCACTGAACCCACAGGCCCATGCAGACACCCAATGGATTCAGTGCAAGGGCCTGTGCTCATCCAGCTCATTACAGGATTGGGACCTAGTTTTTAAGCTCTTTTTAAGCTCTTCAGTGTAAGGACTGCATTTTTGTTATGTGTTTGTACAGTTTACCTCTTTCAACTTGCCCCCCCACCTCTAAAAAATAAAATAATAATCTAAGCAAACAACAATGACAAAAACCCTAGTAAACAAATCAAATATACAAAAACTTAACCATACCCCAAGTGAGTTTTAATACCCCTAAATACACAGAGATTCCATGAAGTCCACTAAGGACTTTGATATTGTTAATTGATTTTTACATGAAATGGACTCTGATACTAGGGTGGTAGGTGACAGTATGGTAAAAATACACATGATCATCACTTTTGAAAATCAGGCCTTTAAAGTGTGAGGGATCTGGCAAACACTCCGGGCCTTATTCTCCTCTCACTGACCACAGGATATATCAAGAATAACTTCATTAACTTCAGTGAGTACATGAGAGCAGAATCAGGCATTGTGACATTGTCTTGGGAGAGCTGTGGGATGAACAGGTTGGCCGACTGTTCGAACATCTGTTTTCTGGAATCCTGTGGAAGTCATGCACTGACCACATCTATAAGAACACTAGACTTAAACTGACTTCTTTTGTTGTATAATAATTATGTTTAAAATTACCCTATGTTGGTTTGAAATAATTTCTCTCCCTTCAGAAAATAACTTAGCATTGAAATCCTACAACATAGATTCCAAGCCAGAAGGGATCGTTTTGATTATCGTGTCTGATCTCCTGTGTAACACAGGCCATAGAACTTCCCCAAAATAATTTTGAGAGCAGATCTCTGTCCAGAAGCTTTAGTAATAGCTTTGAATCACTGTCATATCTGTCAGTGATTAAAAAAATATATATTCTCAAGAATCTTACAGAATGACTGATCATGTTCAAGCATTGCGAGAAAATCATTTGAAGACACTTAAAGTTGTAGTCTCTAGGTTCTTGGAAATATGCAGTAGGTGTAAATAAGAGGTGGAAGAGCAAAGAGGCCGCTAACACTAAATTATAATCAAAAGAATGACGATAACATTTTCAAGTGACTTAGGAGCCTAAGTCTTGTTTTCAAAACGTATGTAGGGCCTAATTTACAGAGATATTTAGATGCCTCATGATGCAGAAGGCACCTAGCAGAATTTACAAAACCACCTAAGCTGAAAGTCAATGGGAGTTAGGAACATAACTCACTTAGGTGCTCTTCTGACATCCAATAGGCACCAATCTACATCTTTAGACACCTAAATACCTTTGTAAATTTGGCCCTTAGGAGCCTAAGTCTCATTGAAAGTCAGTGGGATTTAGTCTTCTAAACAGCTTAGAGACTGGAAAATGAGATCTATGTTACTTAGGCACTTTTGAAAGTTTTATTCTGTATCTGTTAATCACCCCAATTTCAGAGTTATATGAAACATTTCCGAGTAAGCACTCCACTTCAGTCTTTTGGATTCCTGTCCCTAGTTTTCAGTTGTCATCCAGAGGAATACTGTGCATGAAGTGCCCCTTTGTCAAATCTGCCTGTCCCTTACAAGAACTGAGATCAACCTTGACCACTCTGTGTAGCTGGCATTGACAGCATCCTTCTGGACTTCCTTAAATATCTCAAGAGGGCATGACTGGATGGCAGCACTATTCACGGGAAGTCATTACCACCAGCAAAATCCCAACAGCTTGGAGGTGATCAAAGGTCATCACCATTTTAAAACCTGGAAAGCCTCTTGAGGACCATCAAAACTACCATGCTATCTCTCTCCTCTGAACAACATACAAATTACTGGATTGGGTGATCCTAGCTTATCCCCCAACTCCCACCCTGGAGACCACAGTCCCCCTAGGACAGGCAGGTTTCAGGATAGAACAAAGCTGCTGTGACCAACTGCTTGCACTAACTACACATATTGAGGCTGACTTCCAGCAGACACTTAAAACAGTCACAGCTTTTATTCACTTGTCATCAGCCTAAAACGTCATCTGACGCAAGGGCCACTGCTGAAGCTAAGCAACCTGCTTCAACGTGACCAGACATTTTGACTCATTACATCAGTGCTTTCAGATGGAACATTCTGTGTCCATCTCAGAAGCCAGGTTAGCAAAAAGTGAAATCTGCACAATAGCCTCCCATACCGATCATGCTAGCACTACCCCTTTTTAGCATATCTAGAAGTGTTTGCCCAAAATGACATGCCTCAAGTTCCTCTGTGCTGATGACCTAGCACTAATATATTTACTGCTGATCTGAAGATGATGAAAAACTACTTTCGGTACTGGCAGCTCACAGCCCATTCATCAAAAATGGTGTTGTCAGCTTTCCGTCTAAGCAATTCTGAAGTAAAGATGCTGAACATAAAGTTCTGTGCTGAAGCAATCGCCCAGAATCCTGATCCCAACTACCTAGGAGTCACTCTTAATTGCAGCCTTGCCAATCAACAACATTCAGGGGTGGCAAGTATAATAGGCCAGCGGACACTAAATGCAGCTATGAGATTTGTAACTGGCACCCTGAGGTCCACTGCCTTCACCTCCAGTCCTTGCAGTCCCTCTTCCTCCAGGTGTGACATTAAGAACAGCCCAAGGGCAGAGAGCAAGGGGCACCCTGATATATAGCAGTGAGTTTCAGCTGGTCTGACCAGCCCAGTGTGCCCCAACTCATTCTATAATTTGTATCTAAAAGGTGTCACCTCTCTGCAGAGAGTCAGTAGAGGGTTTATGCAGCACTTAGGATACACTGAAGGCCTAGTTTGAGCTCTTAAATGGGACTTAAGTGATGTATAGGACTTATGCATAGGACCCTGCACAAGGGTGAATGTCACCCCCTGTGCATATTTCCTGCACAACTGACATGGAATATGCATTGCAACAGCATCTAGATAAGGATTTTCTTTACACACTTTTCACTAGGACCATGTAAAAATGTGCTCAAGACACAGATGCGAAGGCTCATTGTTGATTGAACAGAATCTTATTATACGCTGTCTGAATATTCAGAGGCAGTTAATTAAAGGAGTAGGGTGAAGCATAGCCCCTTTGGAAGATGTCTCTAAAAGAAATACCCCTGCCCTTAGAAACAGTTATACGATGCTGCTGAGAGTACTGAAATAAATGAGAGCTCCCAATGCACTAATCCATGCTGGAGTAGTATTTCAATACATGTAAAATATACATTTATTTAGACATTATGCTATTCAAAATGTACATCACTTTCCTTTAATGCCACAAGGTGTTCTTCAGAGAGGTTATCATTTTGGATAGAATTAATAACACTGGTTTCATTGTCTATACATTTTTCAAAAGTTGTTTCATCCCTAAGGGCCTGATCTTGCAACCGGTATTTCAATGAGCAATACCATTGGTTCCACTGGGACTACTTTGTGAGTGAGGAAGACAGGAACTGGCCCTAAATCTTCATTGTCATTGCCTGCACTGAGTGCAATGAGAGGGAACTGCTGCACATCCGTGAGTGGTCCAGAGAGCGTAGGAGAAGAGAAGATGTACCATCAGTGAAGAAAAGATTATAAACACTAACATTCTCCCAATATGATGCAAGCACTTTTTGTTTTAATTGAAACTGCGGTATAAGACATTGTCTATTAGTGACTGCAGACTGATTTGTCTTGACAAAGGTGTTGAGTAACGGCTCAGGTTAGCACCTAAGTAGGATATGCTCAGGGTCAACGTTAACTGTGACCCATTACAGGGTAGCCTACATGATGGGAGACAAAAATAATCATTTTGGTTCAAAACCAGCCCTCCTACCCAAATCCTCAGTAGTATTTAGGCACCTAACTCCCATTGATTTCAATTAGAATTAAGAAACTAAATATCTTTGGGGGTTTGGGTCCAAGCTCCTGTGGTAGGGAGAGAAAGAATCCAGGAGGACTGCTCTGAGCAGGTACATCCAGGGTCTGGTGTGGACATCATGTGCACAGGCACTCCCTGCATCGCAGTATACTGTGAGCATGTGGGATGTGTGAAAGTAGAATGAATTATATTGTAAAAATAAGAATGGATTAAAGAAATGTTGTATGTACCTTTAAGCAGAAATGAGAAATGTTGAAATACAGGTGCCAGGAAAAGAAACATTAGGCATAAACAAGGGTGCTAATGGCGTAACATTAACAGAAGATCGGTAATAGATAGTAAGGAAATAAAATATGCATGGCTATCCCAGGTAAACTTATCAGATTCTGCTTCCTTTGTTATCTTGCTAAGTGCTCCCCCCCTTTTATCTGTATAAATAAGATAGTTTGTGTCTTGTATGGTGCTCACATTATCTGGGTGTATTAGCAGAGCGCTGTGCTAATAAAACAGAGTGGTCTGACAAACTGTGAGTCCTGAGTCTAACTTTGACAGATGGGACATGGGAGGGATGGGGCCAACAAGTTATTATGCTGCCATGCTGATCTTCATCCTCTGCAGGAGAGCCACATAAATGCCTATGGAAGCTACTTCAGCCTTGAGGTTTCAGCAGCTTCTGCCAAACGGCTTCACAGTTCGGTGGCATGCACATCTGCCTGGCAGCCAGCTTGGGGACCCAAACTTTGCCATGAAGTGCCTGCAGTTCATTCACAGACAAAGCTCCTGCTTACTTCACTGCGAACTTTGTCTACCTAGGGACTGCAGGGCTGAGCCCTAATTCAGTGGTTTACCCTACCAGGGGTTTTAACTTTTCTTATGTATTTCTTTCATTTTTAAATTACCTCAACTACACCTACTTCTTACCTTGTCTGCTTCCAGATCTCACACCTGCTCCATGAGCTATGGCAGGAGATGAGTGGGTGGGCTGGCGGGGAGATGCGGAGAACAGAGTAAAGTCTCAAGAACTAACTGTAAATTTGTGAAGCTCTCTGACTTCCACATTGCTGTACAACTGATTATTATTTTGCATCTGCTGTTGTAGCCAGTAAATATTAACCAGCCTTACTGATCATCTGTGTTTTTTAAAAATGCTGACTTTCCTGTAGGCAAGTTCTTTTAACATCACAAATGAATGTTTTCTATGGTCTTCTGTAGCGGGCAATTAACTTTTTTTTTTTTAAAGAAAGAAAGAATCAGGCTTGCTTTGTAATTCATGCAGTATGTTTTAAAAAAAAAAAAAAAGAATTGCATAGACCTCTAGTTCATGTAGTGCAGAACTGAAGAAAACAGAAGTGTGAAAATGTTCATTTAGTATTGTGATTTTATTTTGTGCCAGTTTTGTTATTTTTAGATAGCCTGCTCAAGTGTAAATAATGCTGAATGAGAAACAACTAAAATTATTTTTCAGACAATGGAAAAGGTTTGTGTTTTTCAAGGTGAAAACTCAACTCATAAATGACTAGTTAATTTCTCATTTATTTTACTGCCGTGTTTGAGCGTTCAGTCTGAGATGCCTGTGCTACTGACTTCCTTTGTAAGGAACTTTGAGATCTGCAGCTGAAAAGCAGTATATAATAGCTAGGTTTTTTATTAAATAGACTTGATTTTCAGAAAGTGCTGAGCATCCAGGTTCTGAAAATCAAGCCCCTTTAAGGCAACTCAGCTTGAGCATCCAAAATCACTAGCTGTTTTTGCAATTCTTGATCCTAATGCATAGTTGCATTGTTCTCGCAACTTATCACATATGATGCATCAGAATGACAGGCACAAGTAGACTGGGAGATACAAGGCAAAAGCCAACTTTTTAAACCAGTGCCAGAAATATTAGTTCATATTACAGTGGAACATCATTGAAAAGTGAAACTTTGCCAACAAATACTACATAGTTATCACATTCTAAATATAATTGTGGAATCTCAGATTATGAGTAATTTCTGGTGATGCTGATCACCACATGCTCCAGGAGCTAAAAAGGTTATTGTCATAAACAATGGTTAAAGGTTAAGTTTCTTTTACCTGTAAAGGGTTAAGAAGCTCAGCGAACCTGGCTGACACCTGACCAGAGGACCATGGGGGATAAGATACTTTCAAATCTTGGTGGAGGGAAGTCTTTGTTTGTGCTGTTTGTGTGTTCGTTGTTCGCTCTTGGAGCTAAGAGGGACCAGACGTGCAACCAGGTCTTTCTCCAATCTTTCTGAAACCGTCTCTCATGTTCAAATAGTAAGTACTAGCTAGAAAAGGGGGATTAGTCTTATGTTTGTTTTCTTAACTTGTGAATGTGTATTTTGCTGGAAGGATTTTTACTCTGTTTGCTGTAACTTTGAATCTCAGGCTGGGGAGGGGAAGTCCCTGTATCTATATGAGCTGAATACCCTGTAAACATTTTCCTTCCTAATTTTACAGGAGATAATTTTTACTTTTTCTTTCTTTAATTAAAAGCTTTCTTTTTTAAGACTTGATTGATTTTTTTCTTGTTTTAAGACCCAAGGGGATTGGGTCTGAACTCACCAGGGATTGGTGGGGGAAAGGAGGGGGCGGAAGGTTAATTCTCTTGTTTTAAGATCCAAGGAGTTTGGATCAGTGTAGCCTCTCAGGATAACCCAGGCAGGACAGTCTGGAGGGGGAAAGGAGGGGGAGTGTTTTTCTCCTTGTTTTAAGACCCAAGGGGTTTGGATCTTGGGTTCCCCAGGGGAAGGTTTTTGGGGAACAGAGAAAGTGTGCCAAACTATATTTTGTGGTGGTAGTGCTATCAAATCTAAGGTAGGAATTAAGCTTAGAAGGTACATGCAGGTCCCCCACTTTTTGGACGCTAAAGTTCAAAGTGGGAAAAATACCTTGACAGTTATTAATGCAGTCAGTCCAGTAAGAGGTAGGACCAGTACTGAAAATGTTCTCAACGGTAGAGACATCTGATCAGCTTTTAGCAGGAGTTCCAGAACTTCATTGCCCGAATCAACTGAAAATTTGAGCTTCAGATTTAGTTATCTGCTGCTCTAAATGGTGCAGCTCCATTGACTCATGGAGATGCATCAGATTACCCAAAATGGAATTGGCTCTTGGTTCGTACACTGTGGATGAGTGTCATAAACAGATAGCTAGGGTTAATGTCTCTTTCACCTGTAAAGGGTAACAAACAGTCGACCTGCAACAGCTGACCAGGAGGACCAATCAGGAACAAAGATACTTTCAAATCTCGATGGAGGAGTCTTTGTTGTTGGTTTTTGGGCTTTGCTTTTTCTCTCTGGGTCCTGGAAGGGACTAGAACATGCAACCAGGTTTCTTGCCAATCTCCCTGCTACAGTCTTTATATATTCAGACTAGTGAGTATTAAGTAGAAAGGCGATTATAGTCTTTTAAATTGTTTTTTTATTTGCAGATGTGTAGTTTGCTGAAAGTATTTTTAAATTGTATTTTTGCTGGGGGAGGTTTTCTCACTGGTTCTATAAGCTGAAAGACCTGTAATATTACATCTTGTATTTACAGAGATTTCTTATTTTTTCTTTCTTTTATTAAAAACTTCCTTTTAAAGACCTGTTTGATTTTTTCCCCAGTTGAGGCTCAAGGGAATTGAGTCTGTACCTACCAGGGAAGTGGTGGGAGACAGGGAGAAAGAAGGGAGGGGGAAGGGGGAATCCCTTTGTTTAGATTCACGGAGCTTGAATCTGATTGCCTCTGAGTGAGATGGAAAGCCTCTGTTTTAAGATTCAAGGAGTTGAATCCCAGTGATCTTCTGGGTAACCCAGGGAGGGAAAGCCTAGGAGAGGCACTAGTGAGGGAAAGAGTTTACTTTCCTTGTATTAAGATCCAGAGGGTCTGGGTCTTGGGGTCCCCATGGAAGGTTTTGGGGAGACCGAGTTTATCAGGCACTCAGAGTCCTGATTGGTGACAGCGTATCAGATCTAAGCTGGTAATAAGCTTTAGAGGAATTCATGCTAGTATCTCAGTTTTGGACTCTAAGGTTCAGATTGAGGAAAGTATACTATGACAATGAGACACCTCAGTTAAAAATTGCTTACATTCCAGACACATCTCTGGCGCTGATGTCAGTAGATGACCCTGCTATAATGTATGTTTTGCATACACCAGGCCATGATGAAATTTCCGGTAACAATACCCCACAAACTGGACATCATTCTACAAAAATCAGAAGACCCACCAGTCTCTTTAATTTATGGTTATTAGTGACAATGTGTCAGAATAATCTCTGGGCTCAATCAGAACCTTTGATCTCTGGAGCTGAACGATTCGCTGATCAGCAGCATGGCCCTCGGAAGCTCCATCAGTGTGTGGAAGTGAGTGTCATGTTTCAAGAGCATGCTTTTCAGAAACCATGGAAACACTGAGAGGAAATGACCTCCAAAGAAAGCACTAAATCACCAAAAGTGAGGAGGAGGAGGGAGTTACCCAGGGAAACCTTTTGGTCCAGCTGTTGATGGACACACTGGAACCTGATCCCAAGACAGAAGCATGATGGCCACTCATCGTTCTCCTCTATGAGGAAAAGTGACCTCAGCTCATTGGAGTCACCATCAGAAAAAGGGAAAGGAGAAGACGTTACTCAGATAGATTATAGAAAATAGCAGTCAAGGATGGGGCGTAATGAGGTCGGAACTTCCCTGGAGTTGCGTAAATCTAAAAACAGAAGACTTATAGCTCATTTCTTTTCTGAAAATTTCTCAACAGCTTGACAAAGCCTTTCTAGAGGCCTTTGAGAACCTAAACATTGGTAGCCCTGTGGCATAGAACTAACTGAGCCAGTGTCACATAGTGAGTATAAAAAAGCCGTGTTTCTGTTTATGTTGTCCTTAATCACTCTTAGGGAGAAGTTTTTTGCAGATCTGTGATGGCTGTGTTATAAATACACCAGGCCAATGACATCTTGACTATGTGAAATGGACTTCAGAGGGCAGAAATTTCAAGCCCTGTATCTGACCCATGTTTGGAAACCTTTTTAAACATGGCTATTTCCATAGGTTATGCAATGCAATGTCTGTGCTTAACCCATGAAAATTTAGCAATAGGGGTGACCGTGGTAATGCTGTGTAAAGCACTCGAGACTCCAACAGTGTTTTAAACAAAATTACTAAACTGAAAGATACCCACTTAGTGCATTATATTGACTGACTGATCCAGACAAAAAGTTACAGAACTCTTAAGGGAAAATCTAAAGGGATTAAGTGAATGGTGAAGGAACAAATGTGACATAAAATATAATAAAACTTGGTACCTTTCAATGAAAATATCTATTTAAAAGGTCTTTGTGACTATCTGTGTTTCTGGGTCTGTGTGGTCCTTAAATAAGATAAAAGTTTTGATGGGGCATTTTGCTTTGTTTACAAGAGCTATATGTCTTTTAAATAAAAATAATTTGTGAGATCTCGGCTATTGTGTATTTAAGAAAAGAGACCTGTTCACAGCAAAAAGCTGAAATGCATATAGTAGAATCCAGGGAAAAATAATATCCCCATGTGATAAAAATAAAGCAAAAAGCTCCTATAGCTTGTATAAAACATGGATGTGTGAGATGTGCTTGAGAACAATAGTCCTAACTCAACCCCTTTGAATTATATTGGTTTTAGGGTAACCAGACAGCAAGTGTGAAAAATCAGGACAGGGGGTGGGGACTCTATATAAGAAAGACCCCAAAATCGGGACTGTGTCTATAAAATCGGAACATCTGGTCACCCTAATTGGTTTAACCACAACCTACTGAAAAAATGGGGTTGTGTGGCACTGTTGCCTTCAGAAGTAATCAAACACCCATGTTTCCTTAATAGGGTTAAAGATATTATGCCCTGTTGGGAGCTGGAAAAATTATCAATAATCAGGTTTGATGGGCACTCACCCACAGAAAGAGGGGAGGCAAGCTCTGATTAATATTAAATTAAATCAAACCTTAGGAGTTTGTAGAATGCTGTTGATCAGTTATAGTAAAATCTCAGGAGTCTGTAGACAGGATGGGTTAGTCTTTATAGCAACTCAGAGTCATTACAAGTTTTAAAATAACATATTTTCAAAAATAAACACCGGTCTAACCCAAAACTGAAATGTTGCAAGGATTCCCAAACCTCCCCCATAGTTATAAAATAAGAATACAATATAAGCATGTCCCTGCCAGCAGGTATATGTGATCTTGGGGAGCAATTACCACACAGGTGGGGTGCAAAATAAACTTTATTAAGAAAATGCAAAAAACAGGGAAAATTCAATAGTGAGGGGTATGGGGTTTGTTAAGGTGACAGATATTGGGGAGGGTTCTTTTAGCAATAGTACAGGGGTTTCATTAGTGGGGTAAATCAGATGGGGTACAATACAGTTTTGGTAACCAATTAACACTGAGTATTTAAATGTAACAGTACTAACAATTTCTATATAAAAGGTGGTCACGCAGCATATGGCCAACTAACAGTTATGGGAAAATCGTGGTATAACCTTCAAACTTTAGTAAAAATGGTTCACAGTGGTTAAATGTAAATGTGAGGTGTTAGTTAAAGAGAAGAGGGTAACAAATGGGGTTTTTATGCTACTTCAGTTACCCCCAAAAAAATGAGGTTTGGGGTATAGGAAGAGTGTGGAGGAAGGGATTAAAAAGGAGAGAGAGAGAGAGGGCTTCAGGAGACGAGAGCAGGCAGGGGCATGCAGTTTAAAGCAGCAGAAAGAGAGCAGGGCAGGCTGCAGCTTGTGAACAGCAGAGAGCGGGGGCAGGTGGCGAGTTTAACACAGACAGAGAGACTGAGGGGGAGTGGGGGAGTGAACTGGGGAGAGCTCGATGGATACTAGTGGTGGTGGGGGGCGCAGGAGACAGACTTAACCACACGACAGAAACAGCATAAAGAATCATATCTATGAAACCGGTTAACTTAACCAAGATACACACAATTGCAAGTGAGCAGAACACACAGTTGCAAATTTCTTAAACCTACTTAACAGACACATACAAACATTCTCTAACCTTAACTTACCACAGCTATGCTGGGTTGCATGGTTAGTCTGGGATGCTGAAAGAGAGGAGAGCAGCCTAAGAATAAATAAAAGTTATAGAGGAATTTTCACAGAATTATTACAGAGGGATTCTACCAACCAAGAGCAGCAGATCGGTAAAAAGCAGCAAAATCATCGGGGAGGGGGGAATGCTGAGGTTGACCGTCAAGTAATCAGAGAGATCCTTCGAGGGGCAGCAATTCGTTTATGCTTCTGGAGGGGGGGGGTTCAAAATACGGGCTGGGGTAACACTCAAAATAAACGGAGAGCGGAGAAATGACCCCCCAGAGACCCTGGCTGATCAGACCAGGCAGCAATGCGGACCTTTCTGGAGTTCTTGATTCAGAAATGTTCTGGTTTTAAGGGCAAACTTTAGGCAGTTCGGTACTAATGACGCTAGTACTTTTGATTGCTCAGAGCAGGGAAGAAAAAAGCAGGTGAGCACAGAGAACAATGTCAGGCGCGCGCAGAGTCCGTGCAATAGGGTGACTCGAAGCACATGAGGCTAGATCATGCCCAGACCCTTAAAAACACCAATTTAGGCCTGCAAGCTGGACATTGTCCACCCTACCTGAGCCCAGGTTTAGACAAGTGAACGGGTGGGATAACAGGGACTAACCTAATGTGAACAGGGCGTGGGTGCCACTTAGCACAATTGGCCATCCCTTTGAAAAGGGCAATGGCTCTTGGTAAACAACTTTAAGGGGCCCTCCATTTTGAGAAGGGCAGTGGCCCTGCTAAACAACTTAACAGCCAGGGAGGGGAGGCCACAGGAGAACAAAAACAAAATGGAGACAGCTGTAAGAAACAAAATGGAATAGGGGGATAACTGTAACAGACAAAGCACAATCAAATATTTAAAAGCTGGTGATATTTGTTGGGTGTTTATTACAGTTGTGCTATATCCATTTTTATTTAAAAACAAACTATAACTTTAACCATAAAAGAAACATTTTTAAAATGAAAAAATTAAGACGTACATTTACGTCTGCAAGGTCCTCAGTCAGGAGAGGGTACAGTAACATTAAGGATTGCTGCTTATGGTGATTTACTGTTTAGTATTGTAAGAAGGCTCTGTAGTGCTCAATTTTTAAATGAAGCAGAAAAAATACATTTTAACTAAAAATTAACCCTGTTGTATAGACAATATAATTTGCATCCACAGATCACAAAAGAGAATGTTTAGGGAGGGGTGTATATTTCCATACATTTCTTTAAGACCTGTCCTGGTCAAATCAGTCTGCTAACTACAGAAACTGATGTTTGTTTTATTTTTGAAAAAAGAGGTAGTTTGGTCTCAAAACATGAGAATTTTTGGAGACTGTCTTTTTAGAACAGAAACCATCTTGAGCAGAATGGCTGCTACTGGACTGCAAGCCAAGGCATCTTGTTTGTTTTATAACTCTAAAATATACATATTATATATTCTTACTCTTTGTACACATTATTCTTACTAATAATTATACATGTGTTTATTGCAGTGTGATCTATTTAGTAAGGAAACAGCAACTTCAAGCTGTATTTCAGCAGGGCAAGCAAAACCCTATTTTAACTATTGTGTTTAATACTGGTTGGGTTTTCTCAAAATCTTCTATTAAACAGGTTGTATAGAGGTTTTGTGCATTTGTGGAATAATACTAACTAAAATTTTGCTTGTTCTTTAGGCAAAAGGCCCAAATACATGTGAAGGGAAACAGAATAACCATGTGCCTTCCTGTTATGGAAGGAAAACTTTGGAAACTTGCTTTTAAATGTGTTTTTAAAATGGAGCGGGTTTTTTTTAAGTTAGTTTTGATACTTAAATTGTTGTTTGTGAGTTAGGAGCATGTGCCATGTGTCTTTTTTTTCTATAGAAAATGCACGTGTCCTCAGGAAAGGAGGGTGCATAAGTGTGAGGCTTTCAAAAGTATTTTGTTGCAAACTGGTTTTGGTGCTTAAAATACTGTTTTTTTTACCCTGTGCAAAATGTGGTCTGTGTGTGTGTGTTTAAATGTTTTTTTAAAAAATTGGTTTTAATGTTTAAATTGGTAGTGATTCAGGGGCATAGGCAAGAGCTAGGTGTGTGGGCAGGTTAAAGTATTTTGTTGCAAACTTTGTTTTGGAGTGCATGGGGGAAATGAGGTTGTATTAAAAACATGTGTCTATGTTTTGGAGAAACACTAATGTTAGGAAAAAAACGAAACCTATTGGGGTAGTGTTGTGTGAGGGTGTTTGTTTTACAACCTGAAATGGCTTTTGTAAAGCAGTGACTTTTAAATAGAAGAAAAACACCCTAATTTGTATTTTATTTTTAAATTTTACAAGACTGCTTCATGTGTGTTGTAACAAGTCCTCCTCTCCCCTCTGCCACCTCCTGAACAGTCAGAACAAGAGAGACCTTTCAACTGTGGTGTAAACAAGCTCAAAAGAAAAAAGAAAGACAACTGAAAAGGAAAATTCTCGAGTGTCAACAGATGACAGACGGTTGAACCATAGTAAATATATTTTGCCTATTTTGTTGTTTAAACAGTTTTGTTTTTAAGAAAGTACATACATGTGAAAGGGTTTTGGTGAGAAAAAGAGATTATAGAGTTAAGGTTTAGTGTGTGGGGGAATTTGGTAAAATGTTTATTTGTTGCTAAATTGGAACATCTCTGTTTTCATAATCAGGCCTGTGCAACTCTCCTGATGATGCCATAGTCAGAGCTACAGAGACGCTGCCAACAGAACCAACAAAGAATCTGCTCTGAGACCTTTGACAACAACCCTAACATGAAACAGCAGAAGAGCACAGACAAAGCATCAGGACAGTCCAAAGCTCAGATATGTCAAGGCAAAAGACAAAAGAAAAGACTCTGGTGAAAAGCAACAATGCAAATACACCTCCAGTTCCTCATAGGTCGACATCACACCAAGCCATGAGAAATCTGCAAGAGAAAACACAAAGATTCACAAACCTGAAACATGTGCTTTAGAGGTTGTGAATAAAAAAACAAGGACTGAAAGCTCATGTGATGCAGGAATATCTCTTGTGAAGTATCTGAAAATTGTTATGAACTATACTCTTATCTCAGAAAACTAAGCACAGCGCGTCAGCATTCTAAAAGGAATTGGGAAACACATGACACTTTGTTCAGAAAACTAATGGCCAGTGTATCCTCAGGGGTTCTAAAAGAAAGGATGACTGCAAACTACATCAAAAATGCAAAAGCTCTTGTGGATGACTTTGAAAGATATTCAGTTTTCCACAGTGTGGTTCTGTTTTTTCAGCCGGTGTGACTAGAGGTGGAAAGGGGCCTGGGTAAAAGAAGCATTCTCAAAGGTACACATCAGCTGAGGGGTAAACAAACTGGGGGTCAGTGTTTGTATCTACAAGGCTTGGGGGACAACCAGACAGTTGCCAAATAGTTAAGGGGGTCATTGTAAAACATTTTTAAAAATCTAAAGAGGTGATAAAGAGAAAAACAAAAACAAAGAGCTGCCCCCTAGTGGAAGCTCTCAAACTGTCATGTCTGAGAATCAGGGGGCTGCATCTGGCCCCAGGCTGCAGGAGGGCAGTGGTAACTCTCACCGAGTCTGATTCAGAAGATTCCTCAGAAGGCTCTGTGTAGAGGTTCCCATCTACTCCTGACGATCCTTAGAGTGGCCCCTTGGAAGTTGACTCTCAGATAGTTTCTGATAAAGGGCTGTGCAGTGATTAAAAAATTAATTGCGATTAATGGCACTGTTAAACAATAATAGAATACTATTTATTTAAATATTTTGAATGTTTTCTATATTTTGAAATATATTAATTTCAATTACAAGACAGAATACAAAGTGTACAGTGTTCACTTTATATCTATTTTTAATTACAAATGTTTGCACTGTAAAAAACAAAAGAAATAGTATTTTTCAATTCACCTAATACAAGTGCTGTAATGCAATTTCTTTATCATGAAAGTTGAACTACAAATGTACAATTATATAAAAAAAATTGCATTTAAGAATAAAACAATGTAAAACTTTAGCTCCTACAAGTCCACTCAGTCCTACTTCTTGTTCAGCCAATCACTCAAACAAGTTTGTTTACATTTGCGGGAATAGTGCTACCTGCTTCTTGTTCACAACATCACCTAAAAGTGAGAACAGCATTTACATGGCATTGTTGAGCCATTGTCGCAAGATATTTACATGCCAGATGCGCTAAAGGTTCATATGTCCCTTCATGCTTCATCCATCATTCCAGAGGACATGCGTCCATGCTGATGACTGGTTCTGCTCAATAACAATCCAAAGCAGTGCAGACTGATGCATGTTCATTTCCATAATCTGAGTCAGATGCCACCAGCAGCAGGTTCATTTTCTTTTTTGGTGGCTCAGCTTCTGCAGTTTCCGAATCAGAGTGTTGCTCTTTTAAGACTTCTGAAAGCATGCTCCCCACCTTGTCCCTCTCAGTTTTTGGAAAGCACTTCAGATTCTTAAACCTTGGGTTGAGTGCTATATCTATCTTTAGAAATCTCGCATTGGTGCTTTCTTTGCGTTTTGTCAAATCTGCAGCAAAAGTGTTCTTAAAATGAATGTGTGCTGAGTCACCATCCAAGATTGCTATAACATGAAATATATGTAGAATGCGGATAAAACAGAGCCAGAGACATACAGTTCTCCTCCAAGGAGTTCAGTCACAAATTTAATGATTAGTGTCACAAAATTTTTAGGAGTGTCATCAGCATGGAAGCATTTCCTCTGGAATGGTGGCCAAAGCATGAAGGGACATGCAAATGTTTAGCTATCTGGCATGTAAATACCTTGCAATGCCAGCTACAAAAAATCTCGTGCAAACGCCTGTTCTCACTTTCTGGTGACATTGTAAATAAGAAGAAGGCAGCACTATCTCCCATAAATGTAAACAAACTTGTTTGTCTGAGCGATTGGCTGAACAAGAAGTAGGACTGAG
>NC_133769.1:349807330-349847737 GCF_003597395.2 Chelonoidis abingdonii
GGGTGATTAAAGTCCTCTGTGAGAACAAGGGCCTGTTATTTAGTAACTTCTTTTAGTTGCCAGAAGAAAGCCTTGTCCACCACATCCATCTGGTCTGGTGGTCTATAGCAGACTCCCACCACGACATCACCCTTGTTGCTCACACTTCTAAACTTAATCCAGAGACTCTCATGTTTTCCTGCAGTTTCATACTGGAGCTCTGAGCAGTCATACTGCTGTCTTACATACAATGCAACTCACCCACCTTTTCTGCCCTGCCTGTCCTTCCTGAACAGTTTATATTCATCCATGACGGTACTCCAGTCATAAGAGTTATCCACCAGGTCTCTGTGATTCCAATCACATCATAGTTCCTTGACTGTGCCAGGACGCCTAGTTCTCCCTGCTTTTTGCATTTGTGTATAGGAATTTAAGATAACTCGCTGATTGTCCCGCTTTCTCAGAATGAGACAGGAGTCCTCCCCTCTTGCGCTCTCCTGCTTGTGCTTCCTCCTGGTATCCCATTTCCCCACTTATCTCAGGGCTTTGGTCTCCTTCTCCCAGTGAACCTAGTTTTTTCAGTGCTGAACTGCATAGGGATTCTTTGGGACAAGTCTGCTTTGGATCTGGTGCACTCTTCAGACCTGCAGTGAACAACAGCCATGTTGATTAAAATCTCTTTTAACAGGTGGAGAGTTCCTCCTCTTTTTCCCAGACTTCCTTTTAGTCTTTTGCTTATGGCTGGTCCTGCATGTCAAACCCCTTCTTTTAAAGGGTTTTGAGGGATCCCTGTATTGAAGGTAAGATGCATTTCTCTTTCTCTTAAGTCTGCTCCTTTTCATATACATCAGTTCTGACCCATCCTGCATAGCCGTATTACCCACCTTCTCCAGAACACCTTGGGAGATGTGGCCTACCATGTCTCTTGCTATGTTTTGAGTGGCTGTTTTTATGTGCAGTTTAATAATCTCTAGCTCTCTCTTCAAAGTGGCATGACTTTTCCAAAGAGACTATGGAATATTCCACCCATGCCACCCGGTACACCGGGATGGGGGGAGGGGTGTCATGATATTCAGGAAGGGCATAGGAATAGTTTTTATAGACAAAGGTCCCTGTAATTTTTTAGGGTCACCATAGTGTTTTGCTTTTTTCTAAAATGGCTGTCTCCAGGGGCCTAGGTACAGCTTGTTGATCATCTTCCTGAAATTAAATGAGATGTGTCTGTTCTGGTCTATCTTTATTTCAGTGGTGATGGTGACAAACTTGTTGCTCCTTCCTGGGGTGGTGTGATGGGGTGTGCTTCCACACTGGCCCTGCAAGAGCTGAATTGGGCCAGTTGGGCCCAATCAGTTAATTAGGCTACAAACAAGGGAGCTTTAGGCTGGAGGCAGCAAACTAGAGAGAGGCCCACCTGTGTGGAAATAGGCATGGGCTGTATAAGCCAGGACGCTAACAACAGAAGTGGCTGCTGGAAAAGGCTGGGAAGAGGAAGAAGTGTTTGGAGGTTGTAGACAAGTTGCCTCAAGTTATGCCCTGGAAGGAGGGAAGGAAGAGACTGGCAAACTCACTGAGGGGCTGTATATTTTGTCTAAGGAGTCTGGGATAGGTTGTTGTTACCACAGAACAGCGATTTTCATTGTGTTGTTACCGCAGAACAGTGATTGTCATCCATAGTGTGGACTTCCTCGTAAAATTCGAGCTAGTGTTTTTGGGGAAAACCCCAGAGCTGGCATTGCTGGGCTAAGTGATATAAAAGCCGCTGTCACTCATTTTTTCTCTCTTTGCAGGAGTAATTGTTTTCTTTCATGTCCTAAGTGGAGTACTTTGCATTTGTCCTTACTGAATTTCATCCTATTTACTTCATACCATTTCTCCAGTTTGTCCAGATCATTTTGAATTTTAATCCTATTCTCCAAAGCACGTGTAATCCCTTCCAACTTGGTATCATCCACAAACTTAAACAATGTACTCTCTATGCCAATTGTTTTAAATCTATTAATTTCAATCAAGAACTGTTTTTTCATCAGCTAAGGATCTAGCCCTTCCTTTACAACATATCTGATTTTGATTATTATGATAGTTCCAATTACTTTTGACCCATTGACCCAATTACCCATGACTGCCCAATTACTTTTATTACTGCCCATGGAAAAAAACCTGCTAACTATATCAAATTAATTATCCACAGGACAAATAATAAGTCTGTTGAAACCCTGAACAATATTAGATTTGAGAGATACTCTTAGTCTTCAGCTATGAAAGGTGAGCAACTGCGTGTCTCAGGCTATCTAACAATTCTGTCCATCTTTGATTTTTCTAAGGTCTTATCACCAACATATTTAATTGCCAGACTCACTGCCTGAACTGAGGAACTCAGATGGATGCTTTAGAAAGAGCTGGAGATAACTGGGTGGGACTTCCCATGTTAAAGTTAAATAGAACTAAAGAGATGGCAATACAGACCATTTAAAAATTCTTTAGGGCTCTTGGCAAGTTAAAAAAAATCTCTTTCATCTACATTAAAATACCCTGTGAAAAGAGACTGACAGTAGGTTATGTTTGTAACATAACCTACGGTCTGTCTAAAGCTCTCTGGAAAAAAATATTTTAAAGATAGTTTGATTGGAATTTCAAGAAATGTCAGCAAGTTAATCTTAGCAAATGGCCTTGTATTTTCTGTTCAGAATTATGGAATTGTTATTCATGCAACATTCTATGATTCTATTCTTCTTTTGCTCCTGCTTTTGTTTACATATCATTATAATTCCTCCTTAGACATTGAAAAAACTTATTCCAACTCTGAGGGCTGTGCTCCTGTGGGATACATGTTAGTTTTTCTTGATCTGTCAGTGAGTTTATGGTTCAGTCCCTCTTCTTATGCATTTGCCTCACTTCAACATATTAATGTTTGTGAAAACACATTGTGCATATTTTTACATGTATGGGAAGCTTCTACTCCCCATTCTTTGTGGTTGTTAGAAATTCTGCAAACTGTCTCTGTCACATAAAAATAAATAAATAAAGAGATCAACAGCTACCCTGTGGCTTTCTGCGTACTTAAGTAGCCGGATTGAAATTTAAGCACAACCAGTTGGACTGAGAAATGAACCAGAGTGCATTGTAGATGGAAGTGCAAGTCAAAATATAGCTTCTACACTCAGCTTCCTACTGAGAATGGAAAAATAGTGTGGACACCCTTGCCCTGTGAAGCTAACATGCTGCATAGTATGCAGCATGCTCTTTCAGATCTGGAAGTACTCTAGTCTGTCTTCTAACTGAACAGAACATTGTTTACTTGAAATTATATTAAGTTAACCCTGAATATACCAACATTGGTTTTTGTTTCACTTCATCGTGGAGTAAAGTAACATTAAACTTCCCTAGTAAAGCAACATTTTGAATTAGCTCACATGGGTCTGTTCTTATAATATCCAGTGCTATGATGGTCTCAGATTTCACATGTCAGATTTCACATGCTGAAGAGTATCTGCATCAGTAAGTGCCTTGTGACACGAGTAACTGTCCCAAATTCAGGCCCTATAGATATTAAGATTGCTATAGAACCCTATAAATTCTAAGTTTAAATGTTGCAGAACCCTATCTGTGTCATCTGAGCTAAGATCTAAAGGACTTTTCCATAAAAGACACATTACTGCTATTCTTCAGATGAGCCAAAACACTGACTCCAATTGACTTTCAATGGGAGTTAGGCACCTAATCTGCTTAAGCAAATATGTAAATCCCACAAGATGCCTATATGCATCTTTAGGCACCTAAATCCCTTTGTAAATCTGGCCCTTAGGCCCTGAACTTGTGATCAATAAGATATCTCATAATACTTTTCCTAACAGTGATGTTATTGCGTTGCATTTCTGTATGAAAAAAATCATCTATTATTGCTTTTTGTTCTAAAAGGGTCTACACATTTAAGAATGTGTTAGAAACTATGGAGAAGATCCTCAGCTGGTGCAAAGGGGCAAAACTCTATTGACATTAGTGGAGCTATGCCAGTTTACACAAGCTAAGGATCTCCCTCCCACACATGATCATGGCTCCATAGTTAAAGCTGTGACAGGCAGGGGCGGATTAGGGCTTTGTGGGGCCCTGGGCCAGAGCAAGTGGGGGGCCCCTCCCCAACCCCTTCTGCCTGCAGTCTCCCACTTCCCCTGTGCTCCAGCCAGGAAGTGGGGTTATGGTGCAAGGGCTTGTTCTGCTTCGCCCGCCCGGTGCTCCTACTGAGCAGGCGGGTGGAGCAAGCACCCCGGCCCCAACCCTGCTCCCTGCTCCCTGGCAGGAGCACCAGGAAGAGGCAGAGCAGGGCATGGGACCACCCATCTTTTCAGTGCCCCCAATTAGCCAGGGCCACCAAGCATTGGCCCCATTGGCCTACTGGGCTAATCTGCCATTGGCAATAGGAGTATTTTATAAGGCCTCCCTTTGGCCTCCCTATGCCATTGGCTTGGTCTGTGAATTGCCAGATTGACATTTGAATTATGCCTCTTTATTCCATGCAGAACATAGAGTCTTCACTACTGTCTCTGTCTGTGCTGTAAAGAATCATAAACATGGTTCTGGATTTGTTATAAGTAATAACAATTCAATCTAAGAAGTAATAACAATTCAATCTAATAGTTTTCATGGTTAGCCATTTTCCCCCGATAGTCAACCTTGTTTAAGTCTGTACATCTCATTATTTTGTTTTACCAGATAAAGCAATCACTCTTCCTTTTTGGAGTTTACACCTTTCAAATATTGCTAGACAGCACATAAGTACTATAGAAATAATTGCAAAAATATAACCTAAGATAGAAATTTATTATTATTTTACTGTGCAAGCAGAGTCAGGATGAGCTGTACCTTGACATCTGGTGGTGAATTATGGGAAGTGTGGAAAGAATGTTGGGAATGTGAAGTCTCAAATATTTGCATAGGCACACCCAGCAAGGAGCCTGGGGATGGTTATTTTGACATTTCTAGGATCCCCAATTTCTTCAATATTGGGACAGGATAAATAAAGTGTTGCCACCTGATTATGTGAATGAGGAACTACGAGACTGCTTTATGACAGAAATGTCTCAATATAAATTAAATGACACTTGCTAGACAAGAGACATGGATTAACTCCCAGTGAGTGGAGAAAGGTTGGGGACTGGTGTGTGATCTGATGGTATGGGCCCCTTTTGAGGGCCTGGAACACCAATTGCACATCCTCGTCTCTCCACTGTTAATGAGTAGAGCTAATTTTGATATCCATTAGGACATCTAGAGACCTGCTAGGCTGAATTCATGTTGACCAATGGTGCACGCGCACCGCACCAGGCTCCCCTACTAAGAGTGAAATACTGAAAGAGCTGAACTGAGATCACTGAGTGCTGTTGTTAACTAGTGGGGGAGTCTGAAGACCTATCGTTAAGGGCTGGTAGAGCGGAGCAGTTGCAGCGTGTTGGAGCAGCCCATGGAACAGTGAGCAGAGTGAGCGGTTTTGCAGGGCGGCTGGAGAAGCAGCACAGCTGGTGTGATGAGCTGGTCGTGTGAAGGCTGCAGCAGAACTTCATGGAGAGGTGGAGCAGTTGCCTGGCCCACATAAGGTGCCCCTTAACACCCTGTGTGGACTTCCCCCAATTTCCATCCAGGCTGGGGGGTAAAACTCTACAGATAAACTCTGAATTCTGGGGTGGCACTGACCAGAGACTTCTGGTTGTTGGACTTTGGGGGTGTGTCATAAATAGATAGTCAGGTAAGGGTTAAGTTTCTTTTACCTGGAAAGGGTAACCAAACACCTGACCAAGGACCAATCAGAAGAACCGGATTGTTTAAATCAGGGCGAAATTTGTAATCTCAGGTCTTTTTTTTGTTTTCTCGGCTGTGAGTAAACAAGGTTCCTCCTAACTCCATCTAATCTTAAAGTTTCTTCTAACATCTGTAAGTACCAAGGGAAAGCAAAGTAAGTCGGCTATGAGGATCTTTGTGGTGTATTCACATGTATGTTGATTTTGTTGGACTGGTTTAATTGGGCTATCTTTTAAATCAGACTGTTTCTTCATATCTCTTATAAGCAAGGCCTGTATTGAGTTTCTTAATGCAAGATTATGGTTGTGTATTTTCTTTCTTTTTTTCTATAAAGTTTTCTCTTAAACCTGTGAAAGTTTTCTTCTAGTGAGGCAGAGGGGTGGGGAACGCCCAAACTCGGTGCCTCACCTTCTTATTGTCCCAAGGGCGGGAAAAGCGTATCGACAAGGGAGGGGGATTTCTTGAAATGCCTAGCCTCGGGAAGCTAGATTGCTTCTCCGTTGTATTCAAGGAGCGAAGCGTAGCATTTGCACGCGCGGCTAACCAGGAAAGGGGGGGAAGCTGGAGAAGAGAGAGAGGAGACCCAGGCTCTGGGTCTTTGGGGTCCCAAAGAGAGTTGGGGACACAGAGAGAGGAAGGGGGAGGTCAGGCTCTCTCAATTAAATACTGACTGGTGGCAGCGAAATTATCCACAGCTGTGTGTGAGACTTGGGGGAGTTTCAGGTAAGCCCCAGATTTGGACGCGAAAGTCCAGGTTTGGACAGCCAGATTGGTGGACCTAAAGTTCAGGTCGGGACTGGGAGGTTAGATTACCACAGGGTGATTGGTTAAGACCCTAAGGGGAAAGGACATTGCTAAACATACTTGGAGGTGGGTTTTTTGTTTATGGTTTGTGTGTTATAAACCCTGTTTGTGGTGTTTCTCCAGTGGGATGCCCGCATTGATTCCTTCCTTTATTAAAAAGATTTTGCTACACTCAGACTCCGTACTTGCCAGGGGGGAAGTATGCCTCCTAGAGGCGCCCAGGGGGGTGTGGTATGTAGTGTCCCAGGTCACTGGGTGGGGGCTCAAGCCGGTATGCATTGTGTTAACTGAAACGGAACCCCTGGATACTGAACCCGGCCTTGTTGCTGCCAACTCAGAGGGGCAGAAGGTTACAAACTGTATAAATTTGTTCATTAGGAATCTCATGTGCATGGTGCTCTACAAACACAGATGAACAGTCAAAGAGATATAGAGAGATAGATTCTTCCTTTTTGTTGTCTTTTAACAACTATAGGTATTTAATTTTTACTTTAACTGAATCACTTATTGGGCTTTAAATCAACCACTCCAATCCCTCTCATTATTTTTTCCTGCTTCTCTCCATTATGCCACAAATCATGTTAATACTTGTTTTCTGTGAGAGGGGGGGGGGAAACCTACAAGAAAATAATACTCTGTTGCTGTAATTTTGGGTGAATGTCAGAACATCACCAGGAGGAAAATATGAAAGCAGCAGACACTCAGCTGTCAATTTCAAAATTGTAACACTGGCAGGCCTTTCTTTTAAGCCGTTCCCTTTCTGTTTTGCCTCCCTCTGCAGCTCTGGCAGTCTTAGTCTGCTTGCCTTATGAGTTGGGTAGAGAGACTGACCCCCTTGTCCTGCCATTTCAATTTAGGGAGAAATAGACAACATGGAATAGTTTTTTTTTCCCTTTCTCTGCTCATTTTATCATTTTGCTCTTCTTCATGACACATTAAAACTCTTCCCCCCTTCCCAAACTGTCCACTAAGTAAAGAAACATTGCATAGTTACCATAGAAACAACCATCACTGAGATACAGCACAATTTCTTAAAGAAGACACAGCAGGACAGTGCACCATCAGAAGTTTGATGCAATGCTTTCAGGAGGAAACGAGAGCCAGCTGTGCTCAAGAGTCTGAATCTCCCACAATTTTCACTCTGCACGGTGGAATTTTACTGCTGACAGAAGAGATCTTTGCAGTGACTTATTGTGTCTCTCACCATTATCAGGAGGGGCAATAAATTAGAATTAATACTTAGCCCTTGACATCTTCAGAGTATTGTTCATACATTTGTAATCATGATAGGCTTGTGCAGTTGGGCCCTGCAACAGCCCAAATCCACACGTTTCTGGCTATTTGTGTTTATTGTGTGCACACATACGGATGCATGTGTAAGAGAGCCCCAGAAGATGAAATAATGCAATATCTGATCTACTGGCATCTCCATTCTCCAAAGCCTGATATGCCAGGAGCAAAACAAATCTTTCATTACTTCAGTCTCATCAATGACTCCCCTTTGGCATTAAAAAAAAAAAAAAAAAAATTGGTGAGAAAAATAATCACAACCACAAGCAAATAACAGAACCACCACACATTCCCAGTACATATCTCCGGGGCAATTTCAGGCACTTTGCTATTCAATAAGGCTTCCAAAGGGAGGAGAAAAAAATCAATGGTCTTTGTCCGGGCTACTATGAAGCACTGTTCTCTAAAGAAGTAATTCCATCACGCTGAATATGTCTGCTACAACAGCTGTTTAACGAGAACTCTGCTGCCACCTTCTGGTTGACAGAGGCGTTTATAATTTATTTCAGTGGTTCTCAACCTTTCCAGACTACCATATCCCTTTCAGGAGTCTGATTTGACTTGCGTACCCCAAGTTTCACCTCACTATAACTACTTGCTTGCAAAATTAGACATAAAAATACAAAAGTGTCACAGCACTCTGTTAATGGAAAATTGCTTACTTTCTCATTTTGTCTGTATGAAATTTTAGTTTGTACTGACGTTGCTAGTGCTTTTTATGTTACCTGTTGTAAAACTAGGCAAATAGCAAGGTGAGTTGATGTACCCCCTGGAAGACCTCTGTGTACCCACAAAGGTACATGTACCTCTGGTTGCGAACCACTGATTTATTTTATCCATTGTCCTCACTAATCTTGTATCCTATGCTTTAAAGTTTATTTGCTTCTATTTTTTAAAAAATAGAAGCAATCTATACAGTTCATTTTTCAATAAATTATGTAATACTCACTTTCCTGGATGTTTATGTAATTTTTTGCTGCATTGAAAACTGGAGTTCTAGATCTTCCTATTGTTAGTCATGAGAATAGTCCCACTGAAGGTAATTACCCACTTAAGCTCCAATTCTATAAAGACTGTACATGTTTAAATTTGCACTGTGTGGGTTATTCCCACTGACTTCATGGTAGCAAGAACACCACATTTGTTGGGGGGGATTGGGGGAGGAGGTGTAATTCAATGGGACTGCTCACAGTGCATGAAGTTAAACAAGTCCACTGCTGGCACAGGGACTAAGTGTTGCCCACTCTCTTTTTTTTATATGGAATATTTGGGGGGATTCTTAAAGCCCCAGTTTTTGGAGTCATGTGATTACATGAAAGTTTCAGATTTGTGGGGCTGGGGGTTAAAATAATTTTCTAGCCTTAATGGTTGATGAGAAAAGCCTGAAGATCTGAGCTTTCCTAAAAGGTTCAGAAATCAGAAAGCAAAACAGAAGTAACCCCATATTTATTATTTTTTAAACATATGATTTGTAAGTCAGTCTTATGATTTTGGGGGTCCTGACCCATGATTTTTTAATATTTGGTGTTGAGGAATATTCACGTGAGTGAAGGGTTGCAGAATCAGGCCGCAGAGAGGTATTTTCCATTTCTAATGTCTATGAGCTGATCCTGATTCCTATTATCACATGTATTCATACCACTCAGTGGCTTCATTTGAAAATAGCTTTGGGTCACCATGCGGATATTTTGGGTCTGTTTAAATATTTTTTAGTCGTGTGTTATTTTCTCTTGCGTAGGGGGAGTTATACTTTAAATTCTATCCTGGCATACGTGTCTGTATTTATTCCCAGATACCATTACACTTCATCACTGTTTTGGCTGGGGAACAGAAAGAAGAGACTGATATAGCTTATGTATGTCTGCAAGCATATTACAAGGTATTCATTTGCATAATTTTTTTAAATTACAGTTACAGCTTTGCAGCTAAAGGTTTCCAGTCTTTCTTGTTCTGTTTCTGTCCAGTTCTGTGAAAGCAAGAGAGACTTATAAAGGGTTTGCAGGGCAGCACCTTCTGAACTTCCCTCTTACTAAACGAGGAGTAAGTTCGACTATTTGTACTTCTTAATGAAAAGTGTAAGATCCTATGGTCAAAAACTATAGTCATTTGACCTTAGGGGGCAGATTGCCAGCCAGTGTAAAGTGTCAATGGAGATATGATGATTTACATCAAATGGGGATTTGCCCACAGGCAACTAATCTGGTCATCCAGCCCTGCCCATCCTTGTAGTATTTTGTGTGCCTATCACAGAGTCTGTCTCTACTGTAATCATGGGATGAGAGTTCAGCTCATGTTAGCTATAATCTAGTACAAACAGGTACTGGTAGCAGTGAAGCTGTAGCAGCGAAGCTGTAGCAGCCTGCGCTTCAGCACAGGTTTTACAAGCCTGCCTGGAATCCTGGATAATATTTGCGTCACCAGCTGACGGTGAAGCATGTGCTGCCACAGTTTCATGTTCTGGGACCAAGACTAATTAAGTTAAGGATAGTTTGGGTACGTCTACACAAGCTGCAGTCACAGCCCATGACAGCAGTGTAGACATAATCACACTAAAGGTTTTATCCTCAAAATACCCCATGGGGCCCATGCCCAGGGGGCAGGGCCGGAAAAATGGGCACCCATGTGCCTCAACCTGCTCCACCTGCCTGGTGCTCTTGCCAGGGAGTGGGGTCGGGGGCACGGTGGCTTGCTCCCCTCCCCAGCAGCAGCACCGGGTGGTCGGAATGGGACAAGCCCCATGCCCCGACCCTGCTTCATGGCAGGAGCATGGGAGGGTTTGGGGGACTACAGGCAGAAGGAGTGGGAAGGGCCCCCCATTTGCTCTGGCCCAGGGCTCCACAAACCCCTAATCTGCCTTTGCACAGATGCACAAAGGGATTAGAGGTGACATTTTCAAAAATACCCAAGTGACCAAGGAGGTTAAATCCCATTTTCAAAAGTGATTTAGGGACACAGATCTTGATTTTTAAAGGTATTGAGGTGACTAACTGTCACTGATATGCCTAAGC
The DNA here is from genome assembly GCF_003597395.2 of Chelonoidis abingdonii. Classification (NCBI taxonomy): domain Eukaryota; kingdom Metazoa; phylum Chordata; order Testudines; family Testudinidae; genus Chelonoidis; species Chelonoidis abingdonii. The sequence goes on from NC_133769.1 coordinate 349,818,202, forward strand.
CACTTTTGAAAATAGGACCTAAGCTCCTGGGCTGTTTTGAAAGTTTTACCCTAAGGACTTGTCTACACTGGCACTATACACCCCCCCGAGCGCAGCAATTTTCAGGGCTGTAATGTGCCAGTATAGACAGTGCACCAACACTGGGAGCTGCACTTCCAGCGCTGGTAGCTATGCCCCTCGTGGAGGTTGGTTTTTAGAGCGCTGAGAGAGAGTGCACTGTGCCACAACTACACAAGCCACGCTGCTAGTGTAGACAAGTCCGAAGTTATTTTCTGAAGATCACACAAGACGCGTGGAGCAACACCAAAAACTGAACCACTGCTTTTCCTGAGTCACAGAGCAGTTCCTTAACCCCAAACCCAACCTTTCTGCCCAAAGCCAACATGTGTTTTAGCATCAGGTATTCAGATGGGTCATTTGAAGCAAGGCCTCTTTACCCGTCTCGGAAAAGCTGGCATTTTAGAAAATGGCAACAATAACAAAAAATGCCAGCTGTTCAGCAAAGATCTGCTTCTCTCTGAGCTGTGACAGCTTCAAACATTCTGCCTGTCAAGTCTCAGCACATCAGTTGAGCTGGACAGTTTTCACAAGCTCTACAGGCTTTAGACTCTCTTACCTTTTCAAGAATTTGTATTTACATTTAAAACCTCTGGTAAATATAAGCTGACGCAGATGAAGAAGGAGAAATTGTTTTCTTAACGCTATAGAAAAATGCTAAATAAAATATTTGTTGAGCTTAGGTACTTATATTACCATACTATCTGAGCAGTTCCCCAAATACCATACTATCTGAGCAGCTCCTCATAATCTTTAGTGCGTTTATCCTCACAACATGCCAGTGATGAAGAAAACACTCTTATCCCCAGATGGGGAACTGAAGCACAGAGAGACAATGGCCCAGATCCACAAAAGGACTTTGGCACCCAAGTTAACCAGTTAAGTGCCACTGAGATCCTCAAAAGCCCTGCTAAGTTGTCAGTGTTGCCAATTCCTAGATGTTCTTTGGGCTTCTATGTTTTTTGTCTGTGACGTGCACGGCCAGCCAAATTGGAGCTTGCTTAGCAGCTCTGCATCTATCTCGTGCACAAGGCAGAAACCACAAGGCCTGGGACTGGGAGCAGAAGCCCATGCGCCAGGCCGCAATGCACTCAGATTTGCTCTGGCCATCCCTTCATCATGCCAGCAGGGAGGGGTTCTGCCTTTACACCATCCAGTTCTAGTGACTGCCTCTCCACTGGTGGAGGTGTGCCCTGCCCTTGCCCAGTACTGGGTGGGTGACCTGGCCACAGCCTGACAGAACTTCAGCTCCCAAACCATCAGTGGGGAGGCAGTAACTGGAGCTGGGTGGCGTGGGGCAGAGTCAGAGCCTGCGCTGCAGGGGCAGTGGAGCCAGGCAGAGCAGTATGAGACAGCAGCAGCTTTACTAAAACACTGCCCCTTAGTGACCCAGCTCAGTTACCTGGATTTCAGTGACATCGTATTAGTATTCAGAAAAACTCACACATTACATTTGCCAAGTTGAGATCTCTAGCCTTGGTGTGACCCTCAAACTAGACATTCCCCAGTCTATCTTGCACATGGGGCTCGATACAGTAGATATTCTCAGACCACACCGAACACCTGCTACCTCACAGCAGTGGAGCCAGATGCTGGACACAAATAGATGTCCCATGCATAAAAGACACATGGGGCCACAGGCACAGCACAAGCATGAGAGAGGTAGTGAGAGTGAGCAAGAGACAGAGAGAGCAGGTAGATCTAGACACAGGTCAAGAATGGAGAACCAATTAGAGTTAGTTAGTGTGGCACTTAGAGGGGCACAGAGTGGAGATCAGGGACAGCTGGGGTAGCCAGATAAGTTGGGGAAGGGGAACCACAGGAGGGTCTGGAGAGGTCTAAGGAGCAAAGATGGATACTTTGGAGCGAAAGGGGAGACTTGAGAGCAGCAGGAAATACTGACCATGATAAAAAATAATCTTCACATTCCAGCACTGCCTATAACAGCAGGAGGACCACCATAGGCAGAGAGCAGAAGTAACCTGCCCCAGAGGAGCCACGAGGGATGCCTCACCTTCCACATGCAAACCCTCAGACCTAGTCCCTCAGCCCAGTTTCATGGGGCTATCAGAGCATGCCTGCATACAGTGCTACAAACTCACCTCAGCTGCTCTGCTGAACCTCCAGGACTTCATTGACACAATCCTCAGGAGCCACGCACTATACGTGCCCACATGGGTCAGTACCATCCAGGCCATAATGGATTCCAGCTCTTTCCAGGGTTCACTGCCCAGACAACTGGCATCAGTTCTGAACCAGTTCCTGGCGGCCATCATTAACCATGCCACAAACTGCATACAGTTCCTGACTAACCCAGTCACCTGGAGGAGAACCATGATGGACCATGGGCTCTAGATGGCACATATGTCAACATCAAGTAGCACACACCAGATGCCCACATCTACATCAACAAGCAGAGAACACATGCCATGAATACAATGGCAGTATTCGATTCCCACGTGGAGTTCCTGGACCTCTGGGTGAAATACTCTAGGGTTGTGTCATAATTCCCCCATGGCTAGGCTGTGACAAGTCCCCTTCTTTACCCTTTTTACCACCACAAAACAGGCGAGATGATTCCAAGTTTACAAGCACCAGTTTTATGTATTGGGTCCCCTTCACCAGTACAGCCTTGTGCAGCAACAAAAAACTGGAAGTAAAATTCTCCCTTAGCCTACTGTCTGGGGAGGGAGAGTGTGAGATCTCACCATTTTGAGAACCTGTATCCCCTGGCCCCTGCCAGCTTTCCCCCTGCACTTCCTTTCTATTCTTTAACTGTTCCCAGCTGATTGGTTGATGGCTTTCATTAGCTCATCAGCCTCCTACCTCATTAAGCCATTGATCACCCACCATCACACATACAATCTGGGGGGAGAATAGCTAGTACCCTAGTGGCCAGAGTGCTGGGTCAGCTCTAGCCTCCTAGCACTCTGTCACAAGAAGACACAGGCAAATTTTCCCTCTCTCAATAATCTTACTTTTTTTCCTTAGGGCCAAATAACAGCACCACATGTGCAGCTCTACAGGCGAGCAAGGGAGCATAAGGGCTAGCAGTGTGGCGGGAAATGTAGCCTCTGCAGAACCAATTTACCCAGTCTCACCCCTCCACATATGTGGCAAGAAGTGGTGGGGATTGGCAATGTGCTGAGCAGACCTTTGTGGGGTGCAATGTGCCAGCACCCACCGCTCCGGTGCCAAGATTAATGGCTCTAAGTTTTCTGCTTCCACTGGTACCTCCAAAGGAGACAGCACCAGAAATTGCTCCTATTTCAATGCCTCAGACCAATGCCTCTAGCTCCACAGCACTGACACAAGTGACCTCAGCGCCAACTCAGCATACCGCGCTGCCAGTGCAATCTTTCGGCACCACACCATTTTCTGCACAAGAATTTGTTGGTCTCCTCGACTCTGGAGTCTTCTCTCTTAGGCACCAATGTCTCATTGAGGCCAAAAAGAACAGGAGTACTTGTGGCACCTTAGAGACTAACAAATTTTTTTCAGCATAAGCTTTCATGGGCCACAACTTACTTCTCCAGATGCATAGAATGGAACACACAGACAGGAGATATTTATACGTACAGAGAACATGAAAAGGTGAAAGTATGCATACCAACCGGAAGAGTGATACCACACCCAACAGCTGTCTCCCATACCATCACTGTTCTCCTGTGATGAAGATGAGGTAGTTGAAGGGGTATTCTCCCCTCACCATTGTTCCCTGATCAGAACACCTATTGCTGCTGGACCATTATGATCATGGTTCATATATGCTCATGACATGGCCACCCATGGATGGGATGACCCATGCCCTTCCCTGGTCACTGGCCCTATGGGAATCCCTGGGGGGTCTTTCAGAAAACACCATAATAGGCGTCCCAACCCATGTAGGGAAGACACCAGATCCCTGCTTCCACCTTTGGAGACTGTAGCGGTGCACACACAGAAGGAATCCATGGCAGAGCAGGAAGGGTACACTACTCCTGACACCTTGCCACCCAACAATAATTCTTCCTCCTCACCGGACGAGGCTATTATGCCTCCACCACCGACCACAGCATATGACTTTACCCACTTCTGAGATTTGTTCAAAAGAGTGGCTAATGAGCTTAAAATTCCTTGGGAGGAAGTGCTGGAAACTCAACACGAGTTAACTGATTTCCTACAGACATCTTCCTCTTCCAAGAAAGCATTGCCAGTCAGTGGAGCAATCATGGAAACTGCCAAGACAGTGTGGTAAACTCCAGCCACAATTCCACCAACTTGCAAAAGGGCAGACAGAAAATATTATGTTCCCTTGAAAGAATCAAAATTTCTCTTCACACATCCAGCACCCAAGAAGAGATTTACAGCAGGATGCACTATCAAACAAACTAATGCAACATCTGCACCTCTCCCATTGATATTAGACTACCTCCTAGAACTAAAACAATCTGGCCTCTCCATTAGCTCAATGGAGATACACCTGGTGACTATCACTGCCTTTCACCAAAAGATCAACGACACTACAGTCTTTGCTCACTCAATCACCAAACAATTCCCTGGGGGTATTCAAACTCTCTATCTGGATGTTAGACCACCCACACTACCCTGGGATTTAAACTTAGTCTTAACAGCCCTAACTCGGAAACCATTTGAACCTTTAGCAACCAGCTCTTTCTTACACCTGTCCATTAAAGTGTCATCCCTCGTAGTGATCACATCAACGAGACGTGGGAGAAATCAGGGCGCTCATGGCAGATGCACCATATTCGATCTTTTTTAAGTATAAAGTCACGTTACATACGCATCCTAAATTCCTACCCAAAGTACACTCATCATTTCATGTTAACCAACTTAAACAGCTTCCAACTTTCTTTCCTAAACCACATGAGAACTTGTTTGAAGCTACGATGCACACCTGGGACATTAAAAGAGCACTGGCTTTCTACTTGGACAGAACCAAGCCATTTAGAGTTTCATCAAAACTCTTTGCATCTATCACTGAACACTCCAAGGTTCCTCCATATCCACACAGTGGCTCTCTAAATGGATATCAAGAATCATTCACCTATGCCATCAATTAAAAAGCACACAACCACCATCAACTATCACGACACACTCTACTAGATTTATATCAGCGTCCACTGCGTTCCTAAACAAGGTTCCTGTTATAGACATATGCAAGGCTGCCACCAGGGCCTCCAAACTAAAGATTATGCAATCATGCAAGGCCCTAAAGCAGATACCCAGCTTGGCCAAGTGGTACTAGCCACAGTTATCTTGCCAGTTCTGAAGCCTCCACCATCCTAAGAGGGCACTGCTCTATAGTCACCTGGAGTGAAGCATTCACAGAGACAACTCTCTCTCAAAGAGAAAGTTGCTCACTTTGTGCAGTAACTGAGGGTCTTCAAGATATGTGTCCCCATGGGTGCTCCACTACTCACCCTCCTCCCCTCTACTTCTGAGTTTGAAGCAAGCTTTGCGGTAGAGAAGGAACTGAAGAGTCCGGGTACCGTGCGTGAGGCAGGCACTGCGTATGCACAAACCATATGGGCATTGCTGCAAAACTCTCTGAGTGAAGGCACAGGAACATACCATCACTTGGAGTGGAGCACCCACAGGGGGACACATCTCAAAGAACCTCAGTTACTGCATAAGGCGAGTAACTTTCTTAAGTAGTGCCTCTCCTGAATGTATTATGTGTTTTAAGTCTCTATGAATAATGTATCATAAAGTTCAATGCTTGATTAATTCTCAGCATACCATATATAATTACATTTAAAAAACCATGTTAAAAGAATTTTAAGTTTCCAAAGTCTAGCACTCAAAAGTTAGGAAATGCCAAAATTAACTCTGTCTGTGCAACCTTAATTTGGCCCCATTGTGTATGTGCATTGAGCTGTAATCTTTAGTTCATTAATCACCTCCTACTTTATCCACATGACCTCTGCCTCTTTCAGTGCAGAAGTTGGACCTGGATCTGGGAATTAATCCTGTGATTCTCACACTCAGACTAGGTCCTAGGCTACAGTATCCTGTGGATCAACCAACCCTGCTTACAACAGCTCAAACTGGGTTTGCTTACTTGTGGCTCTTTCCTTTGAGACATGTGATATACAGTGGTATATACAGTGACTCAAGACTGCACTTTGATACAAAGTATTGTTTTGTCTGAACAGTAGGAACAAAGCATAACATAAGAGAAATGGTATTTAAAACAACAAAAAGTCTGTTTCCATGTCTGTCTAACTTAGGGTTTCCTATCCGCCTGAGCTAGAAAGCTAAGAAGGCTGAACTGTTTCAGAGCCTATGGGGTGGGGTGTGTGACCCTGAAAGGCTCCCAAACAACCACCTTATAACCTTTTATTGTCCTTTAGATATTTTGACTCCCAGCACTGTCAAAATAAGTCTTGTTTCGGAGACTTTGGTGGAGACTGGCATCAGGAATCAGGGCCTGCAGCACATCCAGTCTGGAAGCATAGCATGCAGCAGAGGTAATCTCTAGGTCTCCTAATGAGCACCTGAAAGGCTACGCTGCCTGATTGCTTGAGTCAGCAGACTGGCTCTTAAACCTAGCAGCAGCGGTAGTTCAGAGGCTGTTCAAAGTATTTGCCTGTGACAGTGATGGGTCCTGTGCCTGCTTGTTCCCAGCCCTACCTCCCTCCGTATAACCCACCTCTCACCCTCAACGTCAATTCTTGACTTCAGCTCTGACCCTTGGTTCTGGAATCTGGCCCTGGTTCTGACCAGTGTTGCCAACTTAGAGATTTTGTCTCTAGATTTATTGACTATTTGATTTCCCTGGTGAGGAAATAAGTGTCAAAGAATCCAGTGACAAAGCTAGTGACTTTTGCAGCTGATTACAGTAATAATCAATCAAAGAAGTTGCTGGTTTGTATGGTCACAAAATCATTCACAAGCAGCTCTATAGTGTTAAAAAAATCCATTCTACATTCTTCTTACTACATCAAGTCAATATCATTATATCTACGCAACCTTAACCAGATGCAACGTGAGTGGTGCCCACCTGATGATGATGGTGTACTGTTGTAGTCGCTTGTAGCCAGCAGTGGCAGTTACAGAAAGTAATGTGCAAAAAGCAGTAGTATTTAAGCAATACTAATTTTTGCAGTCTATCTGAAACAGAGATGTCAAAAGACAAAGCAGCGTACACTCAGCAATTCTGAGAGGAGTGGCAGTCTCAGGAGTAATTTAGGGGCTGGCTAAAACCCATGCAAGGACACTTAAGCAAGGCCTACTGTAGTTATTGTAAACCAGAACTGTTTGCAAAGGATAGTGACATTAAAAAGCACAGCCTTACCTCAAAGCATGTGCAGAAGGCTCAGCTCTTTACCAGTCCAAAGCAAAAGTACATTGACTTCAAGCCTATCAACAAACAAAAGGTAAAATCAGCATGTAAAGCGTAAGACAAACTTTCAATATTGTGGAGCATTGCTCTGTTTTGACGTGATCATTTGAGCAATGTCTGCAAAAAGCATTTGGTGACTAAAATGAAGCCTCAAGGCCACGTCTAGACTACGCGCCGTATCGGCGTGTTAAAATCGATTGCTCGGGGATCGATATATCGCATCTAATCTAGACGGGATATATCGATCCCTGAGCGGGCTTATATTAATTCCGGAACTCCACCAACCCCAACGGAGTTCCGGAATCGACATGGCGAGCCGCGGACATCGATCCCGCGCGGTGAGGACGGGTGAGTAAATCGATTTTAGATATTCGACTTCAGCTACGTTATTCATGTAGCTGAAATTGCGTATCTAAAATCGATTTTACCCCGTAGTGTAGACCAGCTCTCTGAGTTGACACTGCACAAAATGTATAGAAATTATAGAGGAAGTACTGGCACTACACTTCAAACATGCTGTGTTAAGTGACTTAGGCGACCAAAAATACAGCCTTATCCTGGACAAATCTACAGATGCATGGACGCAATTATGAATAATTATATGATATTTCAGAGAGAAGCAGGGCAGAATAGTGCCTACATTTCTGGAGCTTGTCTCACTAAATCTGGCAATACAAGGGACTTAGCAATGGCTCTCATCAATGTAACTGAAAAATCAGGACTGATACTGCAAAACCTTGCAGGAATCGGAACTGATAGGTATCAATGATGACAGGAGTAAACAATGTGCTTTATAAAATACTGAAAGAGGAATACAGATTACCTCATCTAGTTCTCATTCACTGCATATGTCATTCTTTACAGCTTGTGGCATCCCATGCACCTGAAGAAACTCTTCCAAGAAATACAGTGATGAACAGAACCACATATATTTAATTTACCTCAAGTCTCTTCTAGTGGAGGTGCAGCCTGCAGTCAAGACGTTTGAGGGTGAGAATACGGACCCTGCTAAACTTCTTGACATATTGATTAATCTCCTAAAGTCTGTTTGCGGAAGGGTTCTGACCCTTACAGCACAAACTGACCTTCTAACTACCCTCACTGAAGATCACTTAGCTCTGTCACCTTATTTGGGCTTCTGTTTTGAAAACTCAGTCAGCGAGTCCAGGCAGTCACCAGAGGACACAGATGTGCTCAGGAAAAGCTGCATTGCCTTTACTTTGCAGCTCAGCAAAGAACTTCAGCACCGGCTTCCACTGAACATGAAAACACTGCAAATGATGTCAATACTGAGCTCTGAAGAAGCGCTTTAGACAAATAAAGGCTTACGGGAAATGAACTAGCCCAGCTCTTTGGATTAAATTTCGAGGCCATTGACAGAACTGTGACCCAGTGGAGAAATATACACTTTACCAGGTGGGAAAACACATCTCAAACCATCGCTTTCTGGGCCAAAGTCAATAAATTTTGTGGCACAGGAAACAAAAATCCCTTTGCAGACCTTACTCACTAGCAATAGCAGTACTTTTACTGCCTCATTCTATCACTGAAGCTGAATGTCTGTTTAGTCTCATGAATGTTGTCACGTGAAAACTGCATAACCATCTGGGCATAAACACAGGAACACTATGCTGGCCATAAGAACTGGACTGAAATTGTTCGGAGAATCATGCTGCACTTACAACCTTCTTGACTCAGTTACAAGACTAATAGGAACAACTGCAGCCTACTCTTTTAAAGCAAAGCAGTCATCTAGCAGCAGTCAGGAACCTGAGCCACGTACCAGTAATCAAGAGCCATCTATATCCAAAGAAGGGGAATGGGACTGGGACATGGAAACTTTGGAGATTTAATTTGTTTAATTAAACATTGTTTAATTTGTGATGAAAGAGGTGCCGGGGTGGTCAGCCTGGCAAGCCCCCACACAAATTAAGCATTACCCGGAGGTGCCAGGGCTATGACCTGTCATATGTTTCTGATTGGTATGAAGGACCTTCTGCTTTGAGGCTAGTGAATATTCCCCCTTTAATTTGAGTTTCATTTATAAGCGATGCCACGTTATTGCAACAGTGGGTTTTATTTTGCTTTTTATTACAATTATTTGATCCAGAGGGGAGGTGGAGGAGGATTTACAAACCTCAGCTGTGAGGACTTTGCTGTTTGCCTAATGGAGAATCCAATTTCCGCCTGTTTAAGGGCGCCTGGCTGTGATGGCCGAACCTCCCCTGGCCCTGATTAAAAGCTCTTGCCCACTCCGAGGCTGTTCAGCTGAACCAGTTTTCCTCCAATGATTCAGAAAGCTGTTCTCTTTCACTTGAACTCACGCTAGAATGGTGTGGAACCTGGTTTCATATGTTTCTAAACTAAAGAGAAGGATTATCAAGAGGAGTTTGGAAAGAGGGGAGAGAGACTTAGGCCTTGTCTACACTACACAGTTTTGTCAATAAAAGAGTGGAGGTGTATGTTCAGCTATGCTCCTCCCGCTGATTTAACTCTCCTGATATGCCGACATAGTAAAACCACCTCGACAAGTGGCATAGAGCTTTTTGCAACGAATTTAGAGTGAAGCATTGTCAGTGTAGATAGTGCGCTTGCTTATGTCACCCTAAGTGACCACCACGATGTGTCCCACAATGCTCATCATGACCGCTCTGGAAAGCAGTTTCTACCCCACTGCCCTGCAGCCAGGTACACAGGCACCTCTCCCTTTAAAGCCCTGGGAATTTTTGAAATTCCATATCCTGTTTGCTTGGCGTGGACAGCTCACACTGCATCTTCCCAGCTGACCATGCTGGCTTTCCGCAGCAAACATTGTCCTGCTTGGAGTACACCAGAGTTGCTTGATCTGTTGGGTCTGTGAGGAGAGGCAGCTGTGCGGGGAGAGATTGCTTGTAGCATGAATGAGAAGGGGAATAAAAGGGGCATGCAGCAGTGCCATGCTAAGATCAAGGAGCTGAGGCAGGTGTACCACAAGGCAAAGGAGGCTAACCATCACTCTGGTGCAGCGCCAAAAATACACCACTTCTACAAGAAGCTGCATGTCATTATCAGTGGCGACCCCATCTCCACCACCAAGAGCCCCATGGATACCTTACGGGGACTGGAGGCAGCAGCCAGTGGAGTCAATCCCGAGGACGAAGTGGTGGATAAGGAGGTCGAGTTGGAGGTGTATGTTGGACAGGCTACAGAGTCATCAGGTGGAGCGGCAAGCCAGGATCTCTTTTTTTACTTTGGGGGGGGGGCAGTTTGAGCCAGTCCCAGGAGTCAGGCTTTGGTACTCCTGAAGCAGGAGAGGGGAGCTCCAGTAAGTACTCATTTTGCTTTGATGTTGCATGGTGACATAAGGTAGCAGTTTCCTTTATTTTGTTACATGGTGCACATGGGAAAAGGGATAGAAATAACAAGACTAGGTGTGTTTGCATCTGCTTCTTATTACCCTATGCTACTACACGGGGAGTCCTGAAGAAAAATTTGTTAATGCTGTCATAAACAAATTGTTAAGGGTTAATGTCTCTTCTACCTGTAAAGGGTTACAAGCAGGGAACTGGAACAGCTGACCAGAGACCAATCAGGAGACAAGATACTTTTAAACCTGGGTGGAGGGAAGTTTTGTGTGTGTTCTTGGTCTGTTGTGGGTGATCTTCTCTCGGGGGGTCTGAGAGAGACCAGACATTACGACAGGCTCTCTAAGTTTCTGTTCAAATAGTAAGTCAAAACAGGCAGTTTAGCTTTTGTTTGTTTTACTCTTAATTGCAATTGAGGATCTGCTGGTTATAACCTTTTATATGTGTAGTTGCTTGGTATATTTTGTTTGTATTGGTACTGGGGAAAAGTTCTTTCTGTGTCTTAAGCTATGGACTGTTATTACATCTTGAAGTTACAGAAGATAATTCTTTGTACTTTTCCTTTCGTTTTTATTAAAAGATCTTTTTAAAAGACGCTGATTGATTTTCTGCTGGTTTAAGGCTGAGGAACGAAGGGAGGGGATCTCTTGTGTTAGATTTAATGGATGCGTGATCTGTACGCCTCAGGGGAAGAGGGAAGGGGAGGAAAAAACTGCTCGTGTGTTCTGGAGTTTAAGCACAGGGTTCTGGGACCAGGGAGGGATGGAGTGGCACCAGGAGGGAAGCCTAGGAGTGGCACTAGTGAGGGAATACAACTACCCTGTCCCGTTAAGATCCAGGGAAATCTGGGTCTTGGGGTCCCAGCAGGAAGGTTTTGTGGGAGACACAGAGTGTATCAAAACACTCAGAAGTTTTTAATTAGGTGGCAAGCATATCAGGAATCTAGCTGGTAATTAAGCTTAAGAGGAATTTCATGCAGGTACCCCAAATTTTTTGGACGCTAAGCGTTCAGATTGGAATATACAATAGACACATGCACACCGAGATCTCCTGGAATCCTCCATAGTGGTCTCTAGAAGCAACTTTCCTGCAGACACTCAAACAATATCGTCTGCTAAGTTCTTGGCAGAAACTGCTTGCTTCCCTGTGTAAGAAAATTCTGTGCTAATCAGCAATTAGCTTTCTGGAGGATCCAAAGCAGCACACAGTGAACGAGGCGCACGATCTGAACACTGGTCTGATGAGCGGTACGCATTCAGAAGATACAGACCTTGCCTCTTTTGGTATTCCTTGGTAGTGTGATTTCAGGTTTCAATCATAACCCGCCTGTTGGACAACGCTGCCCATATTCATCAAAGTGTCTCTAGTGCTTGTAGTGATCCCCTTCTGAACCAATCACAAACCCTCTTTGTCCCATCTTGCACCTTACTTCCAACCCCGCGGCCAACCTCACCATATTTTACTTTGCTCTCACCATCGATGGCCGTGCTTGCCAGGAGAAATTGATGAAAGAGTATATGTAACTTTTATGATTTCCAAGACTTGTGAGTGCACACACAATGCTGACTCTATTCTATTGTTACTTTTGCTTCTGCCAGATGTGTCTTTGAGGCCAGCTCTCTGCACGCCGGGTTGGTAGCACCTCCATCAGATAAGGAGGCGAACAAGAGGAAATAAGGAAGCATGGATTGGTTATATGTATCCATATGTAAAAATTTTGAAGTCGTCCGATGTAATTTTGTTAAAGAAAGTTGTTCATATTAGTTAGGCTCTGTGTTGAAAGAAAGTAACATGATTTATCCTAATGTTAATCTATTACTACAATTAAATGATGCAATATGCGGCCAGAGTCCTAGGCATTTACTGGCGGTTCATCCAATAAAAGTGACTCACGTGTAGCCGAAGATTACTACCAGTCACTATGGTTACTGTAGCGGATTCTTCGATGACACTTTAACAATAAGTTAGAGCTTGATTATCCAGTCAGACAAAGCAGCGTTAGTTACAGTTTCAATGTTGTCAAGTATCAGAGGGTAGCCGTAGGTGATTATCTGGATGTGTATAAATAAAGTTCCTCAGCAGAGAATCATGTTTGAGAGCGAGCCTATAGACTAAAACAGACTCGTGTTCTCGATAGAGACTGATTCTGGCCTGCATATTTATACCTGCCTCTGGAAATTTCCATTACGTGTGTCTGACGAAGTGGGTATTCACCCACGAAAGCTCATGCTCCAAAATGTCTGTTAGTCTATAAGGTGCCACAGGATTCTCTGCTGCTCATTCAATGTTGTGTGCATTTTCCCCCTCATTCTAGTGGGGGAAAAAACGTGCACAACATGGCTCTGAATTTAAAAAAAAAAGATCATTTAACCCAACTTGGTAAAGAGAATATTATGTTCAAAAGACCCACAGATGTTTTATAGAGTGCACAAGATGTGGTCAAGTAATGATACAGCTCAAGTCAAGTGTAGCTTGCAACCATTCTGAAAAATGGTGCAAAAAATGTCCAAGACTTCAAACATGTTGAATGTAGAAAAGGACAAATTCATCAAGGAGGCCAAAGCAAAAAGAGGAAGCCAGATAAAGTTAATGACCAACTTTCTTAACGGGGATGTCAAAGATGCACAGAATGATCTTTGCCTTGCCTACAGTTTAGCAAAAGCCAAATTGCCATTTACAGCAGGCATCATCTTCAAAGAAATCACCAAAAAAATTGACCCAAAATCTGCTCCTTTTCAAAGACCGCACTGCAGTGCCAGAACTGTGGCAAGAAACACCAAGGATTTAGGTGGTTACCTTTACAGTGAAACTGTTAAAGCAACAGTAAATGTTCCGTTTGTTAACTTAATGTGTGACAAGAGTACCGGCCACAGTGACAAGAGTCAGCTTAATATTTACCATTGCTTTGTGAATATTGACACAAGTGAAATTCGCTCTGAGTTTTTGACCTTAATTGAAATAGCTGAACGCTGTAATGCTGAAAATCTGAATGCAGCCATCACTGGTTGTTTGGAAAATGACCAGAACAAATACTCTGTGGAGAAAATTGTGGGATTTATTAAAGATATTTTGTTTTGAAAAGATTACTTAGCCTGTGTCATTTACTTTATCGGAAGGTTATATCTGTGTCCTTTGAGTGTTTCCTTAACAATCCCAGGAACTTTTACCTCAGAAAGAACAGATTAAGGGGGCAATAGGCAGACTAGTGTAGCAGTGCCTAAAACTCATTTTTCAAGATAACATAGCAACCCTCACCCCACCCCAAAAAGGGACAAGGCGTGCTTGCCCCGTGACTGTGACCTACATGAGGTGGTTGCAGTAGAAATTCATACACAGTGGCAATCAGCACATTTGCAGACTACAATAAATGCTCAGGCAGGACTCATTACAAGGGTCATTCAAGGTGGCAAGTAAACAATGCCTGGCTGAATACATTACAGAAAGACACATTACTGGGGCTCATTGTCAAAATGCTGCTTCAAAGACTCCCTAATTTGAATAGCCACTTGTTGAGCCACTTCAATAGCCCTGGTGTCTGTCTGTTCAAAATCAGCTGCCAGGCGATCCACCTCAATGCTCCACCTCTGGGGAAACTTTACCCTTGGCTTCACAAATGTTATGCATAGTACAGAAGACTATGGGAATATTTTCCTCACTGAGATCTAATCTACCAAAAAGGCAGTACCAGTGCCCCTTTAATCTGTCAAACAAACATTCTACGATCATTTGGCACCTGCTGAGCCTGTTGTTGAAACACTCCTTGCTCCTGGCAAGGTTTCCAGTGTAAGGCTTCATGAGTCATGGGAATAAGAAGTAGGCTGAGCCTCCCAGGATCACTATGGGCTTTTCCACATCCCCCACTGGAATCTTCTGGTCTGGAAAGAAAGTCCCTGCATGAAGCTTTCTATGCAGGCCAGTGTTCCAAAAGATGTGTGTGGTCATGTACCATCCCTGAGCACCCCGCTTTTATGTTAGTAAAATGATGGTGGTGATCCACCAGCACCTACAATATCATAGAGAGGGAGCCCTTTCTGTTGATGTACTTCAGCGCAAGATGGTCTGGGCCAAAATTGGAGTATACAGGCCATCTATCATTCCGCTGCAGTTAGGGAATCCCATTGCCGCAAAGCCATACACTATTTCCCATACATTGCCCAGAGTCACAGTGCTTGGTAGGAGTCAATTAATGGCACTGCACATTTGCATCATCGCAACCCCATAGTGGACTTCCCAACTCCAAACTGTTTCACAACTGACCAGTAGCAGTCCAGAGTTGCCAGTTTCCACATAGTGATCTCCACACTCCATCATTATGGCAGCTCTCATTCTGGTGTCCTTGCACTGCAAGGTGGGGGCAAGCACTGCACAGAGTTCAATGAAGGTGGCTTTGCACATAAAAAGTTCTGCAGACACTGCTCATCATCCCATACCTGCATCACACTCCAATCTCCCAACTCAGTGCTTGTTTCCAAAGGCCAATAGTGACAGTTCACCATGTGCAGCTGCTCCATGAATGACAACTCCAATCTTGAACTGTTTCTTTCCATGGCACACAGCAGGGCAGGCACCATGGATTCCTGTTCAGATTTGAAGCTCATGAAATACTGCAGGATCAGCTGTGTTGTGTTCATATTGCTTATCGCAAGACTGGTGAATAGTGCAGGATCCATGCTTTCAGGCAGAGATGGTGAACACAAAGTTTACAAGGGCAGTTGAAAAATGGCATGAAACACTGTCAGAAACCCTTGCAATTATGAGATGGAGAAAACTGCATCATGCAGCGGTGATCCCATCTCCATGATGCAGTGTGATTCATAACAATTTTTATAGTGGGGGTGCTGAGAGCAATTGAACCAAATTGTAAACCCTGAATATAATGGGGGTGCAGCAGCACCCCTATTTCCAACACCTATGTCCCACCTATATAACAAAAATTATAACCACAAAGGTTGTAAAACACAGACAACCTGATGCCAGAAAGTTTTAGGGAGGATACAGAGACTCAACAAAAGATATAAGTTCTGACCAGCAAATTTATGCTGGCCATCTGCACAAACAGGAAAGGTAATAAACAAGCTACAATTTGGGCCTGAAGGATAGAATGGAAAAGACTTGGGTGGGGAGAAGGAAATGTAGGTGCCAGTGCATGATCGCTTAAATTTTGTTACCTGTGAGGTTGTTCTAGCCCACAAAAGCTTATGCCCAAATAAATTTTTTATTCTCTAAGGTGCCACAAGTACTCTTGTTCTTTTTGCTGATACAGACTAACATGGCTACTCCTCTGAAATCTGTCACCATGCAAGGCACTAGAGTTAAAGAAGGCAGCTAGTTTTACCTATATAATACAAATGAGAAACAGTGCTCTTTGGGAATCAACTCTGGACTGTAGAACAACAAGAAGCTGCGAAACATCATACCCCACTCCATCACTATGGCATGTAAGGGTGCTGGAACCCCCAGACAAGTGGATCCTGACTGGCCATCGGGTGCAATTTGTCTGTATATTGGGAATAGTAAGCATAATAGATTTGCTTGGCATGTGTATTCTCTGTGTGTTGCTAATAAATAGATGTTCAGAGCACAGCTGTGTAAGACTCTTTCACTGGGAAAAGGTCCTGCAGATCCGTAGCGCTCTGAGCCCTGTGGGTAAGGATGGGTACTTAAATTTACCAGATTTCTCCCTGAGCCCCATGGGTAAGAGTAGGTGCCTTACGCCCTGAGCCCTCAGAAGGGAAAGGATGGGGGTTCCTAAATTAACCAGGTCATGCCTTGAGCCTTTGGTAGGGCACAGGCAGGGTGCCCCATATTGTGCAGGTAACAAAACCAGCAATAAACGGTTGAACCATTAGGACACATACATGGCTTCAGATAAATCAAAAACAGAAGATTCATAGACTCTAGGACCAGAAGGGACCTTGAGAGGTCATCAAGTACAGTCCCCTGGCCTCATGGCAGGACCAAATACTGTCTAGACCATCCCTGATAGACATTTATCTAACCTACTCTTAAATATCTCCAGAGAAGGAAATTCCACAGCCTCCCTAGGCAATTTATTCCAGTGTTTAACTACCCTGACAGTTAGGAACTTTTTCCTAATGTCCAACCTAAATCTCCCTTGCTGCAGTTTAAGCCCATTGCTTCTTGTTCTATCATTAGAGGCTAAGGTGAACAAGTTTTCTCCCTCCTCCTGATGACACCCTTTTAGATACCTGAAAACTGCTATCATGTCCCCTCTCAGTCTTCTCTTTTCCAAACTAAATAAACCCAATTCTTTCAGCCTTCCTTCATAGGTCATGTTCTCAAGACCTTTAATCATTCTTGTTGCTCTTCTCTGGACCCTCTCCAATTTCTCCACATCTTTCTTGAAATGCAGTCCCCAGAATTGGACACAATACTCCAGTTGAGGCCTAACCAGCGCAGAGTAGAGCGGAAGAATGACTTCTCGTGTCTTGTTTACAACACACCTGTTAATGCATCCCAGAATCACGTTTGCTTTTTTTGCAACAGTATCACACTGTTGACTCATATTTAGCTTGTGGTCCACTATGACCCCTAGATCTCTTTCTGCCATACTCCTTCCTAGACAGTCTCTTCCCATTCCTTATGTGTGAAGATCTTGCCCAACAAAATGTTACTAGTGATGAGACAACCTCAAAAGCATTGGTTTGTTTAAGCAGCCAAACAGATGATTATCTAAACCATATCTGAATTATCCATATTTCTTAACTTTTCAAAACCGGGGTGAAAATCTCATAATAGGCTTTTGGCTTCCTATCAGGCTTGGAAATAGCATATTTGATTCTATAAAGTTTTAAATTAGAGAATTATTGGTTACCTACTGGTTTCCAGAGTCTCTTACTAGTATTTTATATGTATAGAATATATGTAGTTTCAAAAAGCTATAAATCATAACTCATTTTTTGGTTTGTTTGTAATGTATTCCAAACAAACAAAAAACTCCACTCCACAGGAAGAAAGGCATAGCTCTGAAAAGTAAACTTCAGAGAAGGGATTAGCTGTGGGATAAGATTCATGACTAACTGAGCTTTTAAATTGCTTTTTCATTTACTTTAATGTGATACGCTATAGCAGGTTCAGCTACAAAACAAAGGCGTATTTGACAGATCTGTATCTGGGGGATCTAAGAGCACATTTGCACATCAGGCATTGAAAAATAAGGTGTGGAATGGCACATGATGCATTTATAAAATTCCAAGGGTTCTGAGGATTCGTCCTCACCTGCAAGCTCTGTTTGCAACTGGTTAAGTCAAATATAGTCACTATGGTTAGAGACATGCTATTAAATCTCTAATCAAACAAATATCATGCTGGCAAAATAAAGCAAAGCATTTTCGATGGGGATGCAGTTAACTCACACGATTAACTCAAAAAAAATTAATTGTGATTAAAAAAAGTAATCGTGATTAAGCACAGTTTTAATTGCACTTAAACAATAATAGAATCCCAATTGAAATTTATTAAATATGTTTAGATGTTTTTCTACATTTTAAAATATATTGATTTCAATTACAACACAGAATACAAAGTGTATAGTGCTCACTTTATATTATTATTTTTATTACAAATACTTGCACTGTAAAAATGATAAACAAAATAAATAGTATTTTTCAATTCATCTCGCACAAGTACTGTAGTGCAATCTCTTTATCATGAAAATGCAATTTATAAATGTAGAATTTTTTTTTGTTACATAACTTCACTCAAAAACAAAACACTGTAAAACTTTAGAGCAAGGTGGGCAAACTATGCCCCGTGGTCCAAATCTGGCCCACCAGCCGTTTTAATCCGGCCCTCGAGCTCCCACTAAGGAGAGGGGTCTGGGGCTTGCCCCACTCTAGTGCTCCAGCGGGGAGAAGGGCCAGGGGTCGCTCCATAAGGCTCCCAGAAGTAGCGGCATGGCCTCCCTCCGGCTCCTACACGTAGAGGCAGGCAGGGGGCTCCGCTCTGCACACTGTCCCCACCCCAAGCGCCGCCCCTGCAGCTCCCATTATCCAGGAACCACAGTCAATGGGAGCTGCAGGGGCGGGGCCTATGGATGGGGCAGCGCACAGAGCTGCCTGGCCGCACCTTCACGCAGGAGCCAGAGAAGGGACCTGCCACTGCTTCCGGGAGCCTCTTGAGGTAAGCACCACCCACAGCCTGCACCTCTGAGCCTTCTCCTGTGCCCCAACACCCTACCACCAGCCCTGATCCCCCTGCCACCCTCCAAACCCCTCGATCCCAGTCTGGAGCACTCTCTTGCACTCCAAACCACTCATTCCTAGCCCACCCCAACAGCCAGAGCCTGCACCCCTTCCCATACCCCAACTCCCTGCCCCAGCCCTGATCCCCCTCCTGCCCTCCGAACCCCTCGTTCCAATCCTGGAACACCTTCTCATCCCCAGCCCCACCCCAGAGCCCGCACTCCCAGCTGGATAAATAACTGCCCTTTGAACCCATAAGGGGAGAGGCAATTCTTGATTTAGTCCTAAGAAAAGAGGAAAAGAAACAATTTGCTTTGCAAGGACTCTTGCTTACAGCTACAACTTTAGATATAGAAATGAATAAAGCATTGAAAGAACTAAGAGAACTAAGAAAAGAAAAAGCTAGTCTAACAGCAGAAGCTGACACTTTGAGAGCCACTATTCTGACTTAATCACTTCAGATGGTTGTCACAAAAGGAATTAAGTAAAATAAGAGGAGTGGGAGAAGCTAACAGTAGAATTTGAAGAACTGAAATAGAAGGCAGTCAACAGACAAGCTGCAATGAAATTGGTTGTCTCAGATGTGAAAAGGAAGAGAAAATTAAATCATGAAGCAGGTAGAAGGAAAATTTACACATTAGAGGAAGAATTGAAAACCAACAAGGGAGCCATAGCAACAATAAAATCCCTACAGGATGAAGAGGAGGAATCAGATGCAGAAGACATGGGTCCTCCTTGTTATAATGAGTATCCCAAAGAACCTATGCCAGAATTTTACAGCTCATCAAGAGAACAGTCAGAAGAATATCAAAGGCCACCTCCCATAGCTCCAATTATTACCTACACAGTAGCCAAAACTACCACACAAGGAAACAAAGGAGGTATAGAAGAGAGGGTAAAAGAAAGACCTTATACCCCTGAGAAAATTAGAGCTCTAGGAAAGTCCATGGGTCCTTTGAACAGAAACAGAGTGATTGGATGGTTAGCTAAGACAACAGGGATACCTGGATTAACAGGAAGTGATCTCTCTGCATTAATAAAAGAATGCATGAATTCAGATGAATTTGCTGAACTTCCTTATGACATCCAGGGAGGAGGAGAAGGTGATGCTGATTTAGTAGGAAGAGACATTTTGAAGTTTTTCTCTCCTGGAGAAAATGCAGTGCTTTGTTTTCATCAATAGAAGCAAAAACCAAAAGAAAGACTTGAACCATATCTAGCCAGAAAGAAATTGTTGTATAAACATGCAGGAATCATTCCACTGGGATATCAACTAATATATGATTCCCCACAGTTTAAAAGAGCATTAATGTTAGGCTTTGATCCAACCATCAGAATGGCAATGATCCTTGATGATCCTGCACAACCCCCTCTGCATATTATAGAAGATAAACTAAGAAGACTATGAAATACAGAGGGAGACCATGCCCCCTTCAAAACCACCTCAGAAAGGAAAACTTGAAAAAGTATCAGTAATAACTTTCTCTAATAATGGTCCCAAAGAACATGGAAATCAGCACAATCAACAAAACAAAGAAGGGTTAAAGCCAGAAGAAGATAGGAACAAACTTTTCGTTCCATATGAAAGGAAAGGGGATTCAGAAAGAAATTGGCTATGGAGAAAACTGCTACAGTATGAACCCTACAAACAAGTTGATGAGTTACCTAGAGAAGAACTACTTCAAAGACTAGCGGACCATGAGAATAGTGAGTCAATGGCTCCATCACATCCTAGGAATCAGGTACAGGGAGGCCAAGCGCCCCCTATTGCCCCATTATTGGTAAAACAAGATCAAGTTAATTTAGTGGCACATTTACAAACAGATGACTGGAGGAGATCCACTGTATACATCAAATTTAATAGGGGAGTGTTTGGACAAAATATGTTGATAGACACAGGTGCGACATTTTCTTTAGTTATTACAAAGAATAGGGATTTATTTGGATCTTCTGTAATAGTCAGGAAGTTGCAGGGATTTAATAAAGCAAGGAGGACCATTTAGTGCTCCAATTCATTTTCAATTAGGGAAAAAAACAAAATAAAGAATAGTTTGGTTTGATGAATTTAGATGTAGATGAAATAATTGGTATTGATGTATTAGGTAAACTTGAGGTGACTGGATTTGGTAAATAAGGTATTATGGGAAATACCTTCTAATAAGATCAGAACAGATGATCGACCAATTGTTATTGAGGAAGGATATAGGTTAGCTGCTATCAAGGCTGCTGAAGAAATGAAATGGCCTGATTGGTTAACAGAGGTTCTTAAATAGCACAAAAGTATAAGGAAATCTGGACAATCAATAAGGCTAAATGCGGAAAAATAGAAGGTGAAGTCTTGATCACTGAACCTGATCCCCCACCTCAAGGACAGTACAAGTACCCCAAGGAAGCAGAATCTAGTTTAATGAAAACTATCCAAGGACTTTTGGATCAAGGAGTAATTGTAGAGCAACAAAGCACAAATAATGCTGCTATTTGGCCAGTTTTAAAAGCAGATGGTAAAACTTGGAGATTAACCATTGACCTTAGGCCATTGAATAAGGTAACTCCAATGACTGCTCCTGTGGTAGCAAAGTATCGTGAAGTAATTGCTCCTATTATGGGAGGAGCACGATGGCTCACTGTCCTGGATTTAGCGAACCCATTCTTTGCAGTCCCTTTGCACCCAGACTCTTGGTACAAATTTGCCTTTACTTTCCAGGGAAGAGAGTTTTGTTTCACCAGAACCCCACAGGATTTCCATAACAGTCCTGCTATCTGTTACATGCACGTGAACAAAATGTGGGACAACACGCCTAATAAGGAGAGCATCATATCATATGTACAGGGCCATCCTTAGCCATAGGCAGAATAGGCAGCCGCGTAGGGTACCACTCTGCCTGGGGGCACCGCTCTGCTGGGAGCCCAGACAGATGGGAAGCAGTGGAGCATGTAAGAGCAGGGCTGCTGGGTCCTAGAGAGAGCTGAATGCAGCACAGTCTGAGGGAGGGGCTGCTGGGAAGTCTCTGGGAAGGGGAGGGGGAAGGAACTCAGCTGCAGGGGCTGGGCTCGAGGTGCTCAAGCACCAGGAATATTCAAGGCTGGGGGCTGTGCTCCACCAATATTTGGAGCTGGGTTTCTCCCCTGCCCCCGCCTCGGAGCTGCCCTGCCTGAAAGAAAACAGCCAGTGCTCCTCTCCTTTGGTGTGCTTTGCTTTTGCCTAAAGGCTATAGATCTCAGTGGCAGGCAGCCTCTGGAAGCAACCGGGGGAGGGGAAGAGGAAGAGAGGATGGGGAACAGGGGCACAGATGCTGGGACGCACTCCCCCTGCAACCCTAGCACCCCAACCTGAGCAGCTCTTCCCTGCCCTGGAACCCTCATCACCACCCCAGAACCGCATCACCCTGACGGGCGAAAACACGTGCAACTTAAATTTGGTGTCACTGGAGTATCATTGTGTTTAGCGCAAAATACTGATTATTTTACACCCTTTAAAGTTATCAGTGTTATAAAGTGGGAATCGCTTCTTAATTTTTCTCTGACTACCTGTGGTGGGTTGCCCAGTTCTTCCCCTAATGCATTTCTCAAAGGATCTAGATGGTGGGATAAGGGTGTGTGAATTGTTGTAGAACCAAGAAGTGCCAGTTATGATGCCGTCTGGCAACAGAGAATGGCCGAACCCGTCTCCAGGCAACTGATGGCCTGGGTCGCTCTCACGCAAGGTGCCAACTGAAAGGTGTTGGAGAAACAAAAGAGATCAGGTGGCACTCCTAATGCCTGGAAGAACAAAGGCCCAGAGGAGGGAGTATCAGTGCCTGTGAAGGAACTTCCGGGAAGCGCAGGTGTGGAAGGGGATGCTGGGATGCTTTGGAACTAACTCAATACAAGCCAGTCAGGATTCTGGGGGAGCCTCTCTCTCTGAGCAAACTGTCTCAGGGACACGAAGTACATTTCCTGGGTCCTGACCTCGGAGCATCAGCAGCCCCGTTCACACCGTGCACTTTCCGCAGCAAGTCTGCCCAGGCAGGTCTGGGGCAACTAGAGCCCTGCACCCCATCTGCATTCAGACGTTGACTCTCAGGACAGCCGGTAACAGAAGGTTTATTAGATGACAGAAACACAGTCTAAAACAGAAGCTTGTAAGTTACAGCAAACAGGACCCCCAGTCAGGTCCACTCTTGGGGTGGGGAGCCCCAGACCCCAAGTTCTGGCCCTCCCATCCCAGCCAGCTCCAAACTGACAGTCCTTCCTCTGGCCTTTGTCTCTCTTCTGGGACAAGGAAGGCCACCTGATCTCTTTGGTCCCAACACCTTTAGTTGCACCTTGCATGGAAACAAGAGGCTCCCACACAGTATTCAGAGAAAACATTTAAGAACATTCCCATTTTTCACAACAAGTGCAACAAAATATAAATCCGAATTGAAAGGCAAGTGCTGCCATTCTTTCTGCTTACCCCTTTCTACCCATTTCGCGACCTTGTACTTGTGGTGTGGACTTGCATTGGTAGCTGCTTCATTTTATATTGCGTTACACAGGCAACCAGCGGGGCTATGGTTGGGGTGGGGCCGTGGGCACCAACATTTTGGCCGCACCTAAATTATACAACCTCCGTATGCTTACCTTGAGTGTGATCCTTCCCTGGCGTGAGGGCTTGTCAAGGGCGTGTTGGTGAGTGCTGGGGGAAAGTGAGGCTGGGCTGCCGGTTGCGAGAGAAAGAAACAGTGAAAGTAATCACTCCTCGCCAGGCAGCCAGGATTTGGAAAATGGTTACACACAGCTGGCTGGAATAGCAGATAGCAATGTGCCCGAAAAATCAGACAGGGTTGGGGTAGAGTGACCAGATCCCACTTTTATAGGGATCGTCAATTTGGTTTTTTCTTATATGGGCCTATCCCACCTCTCTCCATCCTGATTTTCACATCTTCTGTCTGGTCCCTGTGGCGCGTTAGCAGCGTGGCCGATAAATAAAAGATATGGTGCACTTTGGTCAGGTGCAAGGACCCTCCCTAGTTCACGATTCACACCAAATTAAGGGCGACCCCCCACGCACTCACGGACCATGGGAAGTTAGCACAGCATCTGATCTCAGGCGGGGCACCACATGGAGCCACACCAGCTTCATGCGCTGTGCAACTCCCCCTGGATGAGATGGATCACTGCCAGTCCGGGGAGAGATGCGCTCCCAACTAGGGTGAGACCAGATCCAGATGTCCTGATTTGTATAGGGCCAGTCTCGATATTTGGGGCTTGTCTTATTAGGCACCAATTACCCACCTAGGTGACCAGACAGCAAGTGTGAAAAATCAGGATGGGAGTGGGGGGCAATAGGAGCTCATAGAAAAGAACCCAAATTGGGACAGTCCCTATAAAGTGGAAGTCTGCTCACCTCCCCCCATCTGTCCTGATTTTCGCACATGCTATCTGGCTATCCCGCCCAGCTGTGTTGACCATTCCAATCCTGGCTGCTGCGAGGGAGTTACTTCACTGTCATTACCTCAGCAAGGTCGGCAAGCCAGCCTCCACCGTCCCCACAGCACCTCACCCAACACCACTGACAGCCTCACGCCAGGGAAAGAGGTTCACACTCACAAGGTAAGCATAGTGCAGGTTTGTATAATTTTAGGTGGTGCCAAAATGTTGGTGCCCACCCCACCCACCCATCCCCGCTGTTGCCCTGTAAGCAATAAAAATGAAGCTACAATGCCACGCAGCCACAGATTACAAGGGTCAAATAAAAATGTAAAGTCAGAAGCAGGCACTTGCCTTCTTCAATATTACGGTATTATATTTTGTGCCACTTGTTGTGAAAAATGGCGAAGTTCTTAAATGTTTTCTCTGAATACTGTGTGGGAGCCTCGTTTCCCCTGCAAGGTACCAACTAAAGGTGTTGGGTGGACAAAGAGATCAGGTGGCCTCCTTGTCCAGAAAGAGAGACAAAGGCCAGAGAAGGGACTGTCAGTTTGGAGCTGGCTGGGGAAATGGGGAGAGGCCCAGAACTTGGGTCTGGGCTCCCCACCCCCAAGATGGACCTGACTGAGGGGTCCTGTTTTCTGTAACTACAAGCTCTGTTTTAGACTGTGTTTTACCTGTTTTCCTTCTGTTAGAGTCATTGCAGGTCGGCAGACTGCTAGGCACGTGACAGGGGCGCTGCATGCCGGAGGTGCCTGAGTCAACCAGGAAGATGAAGCTCTTGCCCTGGAGACAGTATGCTCAGAGAGAGGGCTCCAGAATCCTGACTGGCTTGTATGGAGTTAGTTCCAAAGCATCCCGCATCCCCTTCCACACACAACGCTCCCGGAAGTCCCAAGGCACTGATACTCCTCCTCTGGCTTTGTCTCTTTCAGCATTAGGAGGCACTGATCTCTTGTTCTCCAACACCTTCAGTTGCACTTGCAGGAGAGCGACCCAGGCCATCAGTTGCCTGGAACAGGTTTCGGCATTCTCTGTGCAGACGGCATCATACTGGCACTCTTGTCTCTACAACAATCACACACCTCTATCCCACCATCTAGACCTTGAGATGCATAGGGGAACTGACCCCACACAGTAGTCAGAGAAACATTAAAACATTCCCACTTTATAACACCTGTATACTTAAAGGTGTAAATAATCAAGTATTGCGCTAAACACAATGATACTCAACTGACCACCATTTAAGTTGCACGTTTTTCCCTCAGGTGAGGGTCTGGGGTGGGGCGGGGATGAGGGGTCACAGTGCAGAAGTCTCAGTTGGGGTGCTAGGTGCAGGGGAGATGCTCCACATCGTGCCCCTGCTCCCTCCTCTCTCCCTCTCCCCTCCCCGGTGCTCCAGGAGCCGCCTGCCACTGAGATCTATAGCCTTAGGCAAAAGCAGCACACAAAGAGAGAGACAACTGGCTGTTTTCTTTCAGCAGGGCAGCTCCGAGGCGGGGGCAGGGGAGAAACCCAGCTCCAAATATTGGTGGAGCACAGCCACCCTTGAATATTCCTGTGCATAGCACCTCGAGCCCAGCCCCTGCAGCTGAGTTCCTTCCCCTCCCCTCCAGAGACTTCCCAGCAGCCCCTCCCTCAGACTGTGCTGCATTCAGCTCTCTCTAGGACCCAGCAGCCTGCTCTTACATGCTCCACTGCTTCCCATCTGTCTGGGCTCCCAGCAGAGCGGTCCCCCAGGCAGAGTGGTACCCTACGCGGCTGCCTATTCTGCTATGGCTAAGATGGCCCTGTACATAGATATGATGCTCTCCTTATTAGGCGTGTTGTCCCACATTTTGTTCACGTGCATGTACAGATAGCAGGACTGTTATGGAAACCTGTGGGTTCTGGTGAAACAAAAATCTCTTGGAAAGTAAAGGCAAATTTGTACCAAGGGGAAATTGGGTGCAAAGGGACTCAAAGAATGGTTCGCTAAATCCAGGACAGTGAGCCATCGTGCTCCTCCATAAATAGGAGCAATTACTTCAAGATACTTGCTACCACAGAGCAGTCATTGGAGTTACCCTTTCAATGGCCTAGGTCAATGGTTAATCTCCAAGTTTTACCATCTGCTTTTAAAAAGGCCAAATAGCACATTATTTGTGCTTGTTGCTCTACAATTACTCCTTGATCCAAAAGTCCTTGATAGTTTCATTAAATAGATTCTGCTTCCTTGGGTACTTGTACGTCCTTGAGGTGGGGGATCAGGTTCAGTGATCAACTTCACCTTCATTTTTCCGCATTAGCCTTATTGATTTCCAATTTCCTTATACTTTTGTGCTATTAAGAACCTCTGTAACCAATCAGGCCATTTCATTTCTTCAGCAGCCTTGATAGCAGCTAACCTATATCCTTCCTCAATACAATTGGTCGATCATCTGTTCTGTTATTAAAGGTATTCCATAATACCTTATTTACCAAATCCAGTCACCTCAATTTACCTAATACATCATACCAATTATTCATCTACATCTAAATTCATCAAACCAAACTATCTTTATTTGTTTTTCCCTAATTGAAAATGAATTGGAGCCTAAAGTGTCCTCCTTCGCTTTATTAAATCCCTGCAACTTCCTGACTATTACAGAAGATCCAAATAATCCCTATTCTTTGTAATAACTAAAGAAAATGTCGCACCTGTGTCTATCAACATATTATGTCCAAACACTCCCCTATTTAAATTTGATGTGAGTGGATCTCCTCCAGTCATCTTTGTAAATGTGCCACTAAATTAACTTGATCTTGTTTTACCAAATAGGGCAATAGGGGCGCTGGCCTCCCTGTACCTGATTCCTAGGATGTGATGGAGCCATTGACTCACTATTCTCATGGTCCGCTAGTCTTTGAAGTAGTTCTTCTCTATAACTCATCAACTTGTTTGTAGGGTTCATACTGTAGCAGTTTTCTCCATAGCCAATTCTTTCTGAATCCCCTTTCTTCATATGGAAACGAAAAGTTTGTTCCTATCTTCTTCTGGCTTTAACCTTTCTTTGTTTTGTTGATTGTGCTGATTTCCATGTCTTTGGGACCATTATTAAAGAAAGTTATTACGATACTTTTTCAAATTTTCCTTTCTGAGGTGGTTTTGAAGGGGGCATGGTCTCCCTCTGTATTTCATAGTCTTCTTAGTTTACTTCTATAATATGCAAGGGGGTTGTGCAGATCATCAAGGATCATTGCCATTCTGATGGTTGGATCAAAGCCTAACATTAATGCTCTTTTAAACCTGTGGGGAATCATATATTAGTTGATATCCCCAGTGAATGATTCCTGATGTTTATACAACATTTCTTTCTGGCTAGATATGGTTCAAGTCTTTCTTTTGTTTTTGCTTCTATTGATCGAAAACAAAGCACTGCATTTTCTCCAGGAGAGAAAACTTCAAAATGTCTCTCCTACTAAATCAGCATCACCTTTCTCCTCCCTCCTGGATGTCATAAAGTTCAGCAAATTCATCTGAATTCATGCATTTTATTAAGCAGAGAGATCACTTCCGTTAATCCAGGTATCCCTGTTTCTAGCTAACCATCCAATCCTCTGTTCTGTTCAAAGGACCCATGACTTTCTAGAGCTCTAATTCCAGGTATAGGTCTTTCTCTTTACCCTCTTTCTATAACTCCTTTGTTTCCTTGTGTGGTAGTTTTGGCTCTGTGTAGGTAATAATTGGAGCTATGGAGGTGGCCTTGAATTCTCTGACTGTTCTCTTGATGAGCTGTAAATTCTGGCATAGTTTTGGGATACTCATTATAACAAGGAGACCCATGTCTCTGCATCTCGATTCCTCCTCTTCTTCCTGTGGATTTTATGTGCTATGGCTCCCTTGTGGTTTTCAATTCTTCCTCTAATGTGATAAATTTTCCTTCTACCTGCTTCATGATTTAATTTTCTCTTCCTTTTCACATCTGAGACAACCAATTTCATTGCAGCTTGTCTGTGACGTGCCTTCTATTTCAGTTCTTCAATTACTACTGTTAGCTTCTCCCTCCTCTTATTTTACTTAATTCCTTTTGTGACAACCATCTGAATGATTAAGTCAGATAGTGGCTCTCAAAGTGTCAGCTTCTGCTGTTAGACTAGCTTTTTTCTTTCTTAGTTCTCTTAGTTCTTTCCAAATGCTTTATTCATTCTATATCATAAAGTTGTAGCTGTAAGCAAGAGTCCTTGCAAAGCAAATGGTTTCTTTTCTCTTTTCTTAGGACTAAAATCAAGAATTGCCTCTCCCCTTATGGGTTCCAAAGGCAGTTTTTATCCAGCTGGGAGTGCGGGCGCTCTGGGGTGGGGCTGGGGATGAAGAAGGTGTTCCAGGATTGGAACGAGGGGTTCGGAGGCAGAAGGGGATCAGGGCTGGGGCAGGGAGTTTTGGCGGTAAGGGAAGGGTGCAGGCTACTGGCTGTGGGGGTGGGCTAAGGAATGAGTGGTTGGAAGTGCAAGAGAGTGCTCCAGACTGGGATCGAGGGGTTTGAGGGGTGGGCAAAGGGGACTCAGCGGTTGGTGGTAGTGGTGGTGAGAGAGGCTCAGAGGTGGCAGGCTGTTTGGGGTGGCATATACCACCTCAAGAGGCTCCCGGAAAGCAGTGGCGGTTCCCTTCTCGGCTCCTGCGTGAAGTTGCGGCCAGATTCTAGTCTCTGTGCGCTGCGCCATCCATAGGCCCCGCCCCTGCAGCTCCCATGACTGTGGTTACCTGATATGGGAGCTGCAGGGGCGCGCTTTGGGTGGGGAAGTGTGCAGACGGGCCCTGCCTGCCTCTACGTGTAGGCGAGGGAGGCCATGCCGCTACTTCTGGAGCCGTTTATGGAGCGACCCCTGGCCCTTCTCCACCGCTGGATGCACTAGGTCGGCAAGCCCCTCCGGACGCCCTCTCCTAGTGGGAGCTCGAGGGCCGGATCTAACACAAGGCTGCGCTGGGTCCAGAATTTGGACCAACGGGGCTTTTTGCCCCCTATGCTCTAAAGTTTACAGTGTTTTTGTTTTGTGAGTGAAGTTATGTACAAAAAAAAAATTCTACATTTTATAATTGCATTTTCTCAGATAAGAGATGCACACGAGTCACTTGTGCGAGACTGAATTGAGAAATACTATTTATTTTGGGTTTTATCAATTACCAGAGGTGGCATTTGATAAAATATATAAGTGAGATATGCCCTTTGGTA
>NC_133769.1:349847762-349851994 GCF_003597395.2 Chelonoidis abingdonii
GTTTTAGTAACATGCCTGTGGCAAGTTTTCCAATACTGTAAGCTTATGTTTGTGTTGCTAAGAGGAAGACAGGCACAGGGGCACCAGTTTAATAATCTCGCCTAGGGCACCATAAATCCTAAGGACGGCCCTACATATGTAGATCTCATCCTTATAAGCACTAAAATTAAGGAAGAAAATTTAGGAACATTTTATTAAGTGTTACAGAAAATAAAAGAAACCGGGTTTGAGGTAAGCCCAGAAAAGGCTCAGATATGCCAACAGCAAGTAAACTACCAAGAAGTAATGTTAGGACAAGAAGGACTATCACCAGATAAACAACGGATAGAATTGTTGCAAAAATTACCAGCCCCCACAGATGTATCTACTTTAAGGTCATTTTTGGGTATGACTAATTTTTCCAGAGAATTTATAGAGAATTATGTAGAGAAAGCTAGTTCCCTGTATAAGTTATTTTAAAAGGGTAATAACTGGGAATGAGTAACAGAACAGAAAGAAGCTTTCAGGCAGCTCAAGAAAGCATTAGCACAAGCCACACCTTTAGCATTTCCAAAAGCAGGATAACCTTTTGTGCTTCAGTTGGCTACTACTAGTACTAGAATGAGTGCTGTATTGAGTCAAGACCATGGTACAGGTCTTCGACCAGAGGCATATGCCTTCAAGGTTCTGAATGAAGTAGAACAAGGATGCACTCCTTGTGAAAAAGAGGTATTAGCCTTGTTTTGGACTCTGCAACATTGGGAGTATTTAGGAGGACTATCCCCAGTGCTTCTTAAAACATCCCATTCTCCCATGTCTGTGTATGTATGTCTTAGCAGGAAAAAATAATGATAGACATATATCTAGTCCTAGATTAGCAAAATGGACATTAGCCTTGCTAAATAAAAATGTAAAGAAATAAAAATGGAAGAAGTTCCAAGTCTATCACCAGTTCCTTATGGCCTCATAATTGAAGGGGAAAAACATGAATGTCCCTTACCAGAGATTCCTCCTGAAGGACCTATATTATTTCAGTGTGGAGCAATTCTAAGTGAGATCATGGATAGAGTAGATGTAATTTGGTTTGTGGATGGGTCAAGCTTTTACGAGGAAGGCAAGGTATACACGGGGTATGCAACTGTAAGGATATTTGATGAAAAGATCTTCAAGGGATAGTGTTTACCTCATTCAAAACAGGCTGCTGAAATTGTAGTTCTAACAGTAGCATTGGAAAATATGCCAACAGATGAAACTGTAGCTATTTTCACAGATTCTAAATGGGTCCCAATGACTATTGTAGATTGGAATCCTTAATGGCAAAAGAGGAGCATGAAATCAGCAGATGGTAAATACATTGTTCATGCTGAAAAGTTAATCAGGGACCTCACTTTCTAGGAGAAATTACAAAAGCATGGTGCAAGGCTTTTGGCTTTAAACAAAGGTTGCATATAGCTGCACATCCTCAGAGTTCAGGACAGATAAAAATGACCAACAGAAGAATAAAAACCGCCCTTAAGGAAAGTGGTAAATCAACAGGATAAAGACTGGGATCAGAAACTACTGCTAATATTGATGGCCATTAGGGGAACCATAGTGTTACATGGCATAACTCCATTTAAAGCTATGACAGGAAGAGATATCAGGTTGCCTGAAAAATGGTGGGTAATGGGTACACCCCCAGATGGATTACAGCCTAGGGTGTTAACGGACCAATGGATGCAAAAATTACTAGAATCTATTGCTGAAATACATATACAACTAGCAATAGCACTTAAATCAACAGTTCAGCAAATGGATAGGAAAATGGGACCAATCCTGCAACCTCAGGAATGGCAGATTGGTGATAAGGTCATGTATAAACACATAAAAGAAAAAGGCCATGTCCTAAGCTATGTTTAGGAAGGACCAGTTAAAATAGTCAAAGCAAGACCTACAGTATATCAATTGGATATTGGATGAGGAAAAAGAAAGGTGTCAAAATGGTTTCACTCATCACAATTGAAAAAGTGGAAGGGAGAACAAAATTAGATATAATATCTCTCACTCTAGGATTAGAAAAAGAGAAGATAAGAAAAATGCAGAAAGAAGGAGTATTGAACGAGATGTGGAATGGGGAAGATTCCACATCTGCAGCTTCCTCTACCTGAACTGAGCAAGAGTTAGATGAGTTCCTGGAAAAATCTGCCCATTCTTGAACCGACTAGTCAGAGTTCAAGGATGGACCAATCATCCCAAAAAGCTACAGTTTTTCAAACAGAAGGATAACCCTTGAAAGTTGTAACTTCATTAGGAAAGGATCAATGTAGGAGACCAATTGCCCTGATGAAGTTAGAGGGAGGAAAAATATGGCAGATAGGCTATCCAGACATGGGATCTTCATATTCTGTGTTGAACAACATAATAACCTCTCAGATTTCTTACCCTGTATTTCCTCAGATGTAGCTGAAGTGTGAGGATTATCAGGAATAAAAAATGAAATTCCTGTAACTATCCCATTGAAAGTGAATATAGGGAATAAAAAAATATAGAATGTACATTTTGGAGTTATGGAGTTGGGACAGAATGGGACTTGGAATAATAGGCATAGACATCCTTAATGCATTACGATGTACAATAGATTTATATAAGAATATTCTGTGGGCTAAGTGAAAAGAATATTGTCAAGAAAATATATGTAAATACAAATAATGTAGAGATTTGTTTTTATTATTTTTATTTGCTAGAGAAAGAAAAAGGGAAGAATATAACAGATAATTAAAATGGCAGCTTGGTTTGAGGAAATCCCGAATATGGAGGAAGATGAAATGAGAGATTTAATGGATGATGAAGAAATAAGAGATTTATTGAATGTAGCTTTGCCAATAGATGAACGTATAAGACTAGATGCAGCAGTGGATGAAAGAGATACAGATGAAGAAAGTGGGATTAAGGAAGAAGAAGAAAGAGCTCCCCCTCTAATTGTGTTCCAGATATATTTAGATCTCTACCTGAGACTGATGACTCCAATCCAAATTACTGAAGTAGAAACTGAAATGCTCTGCTATATGGATACTGGGTCATTGGTTTCGACAATAAATACAGCAGTAGATGTGGATATTATATGATATATGTCAGGGGATATGTACACACTTACGTGACTATTGGAAAAACAAATATTTATTCCCTGAAGCATTCCTCTATCTATTGACATAGATATTCAGCAAAATAATTCTGAAAGAACTCAAATGTGAAATTGCAGAATTATTAATTATGATTTGTAACCTATCCTTTAAATCAGCTTCTGTACCCAATGACTGGAAGATAGCTAATGTAACACTAGAGGTGACCCCGGCAACTACAGACCAGTAAGTCTAACATCAGTATTGGGCAAATTAATTGAAACAATAGTAAAGAATAAAGTCGCCCCCACTGGCTGCGAGGTTCGCTGGCTCCAGGCCAACGGGGCTGTGGAAAGGGCGGGCCAGCATATCCTCTCAGCCCTGACCGCTTCCACAGCTCACATTGGCCGGAGCAGCGAACCGTAAGCCAGTGGGAGCCATGATCGGCCGAAACTGCGTGAGTGGCAGGTAAACCGAAGTCGGCCAGCCCACCGGGGTTTCCCTTTGAACAAGCAGAGGACTTGGCTTTTGAGAAACCACTGCGTCTATAGCAATACTTATTTTAATTTCTTGCTTCTTATTGTCCTATTCAACATTCATAGTATTTTTGCTTATATCTATCATAAAATTTACCATCTTATACATATCTTCACTCAATAAGTCCTTGCTTTTACCATATTACCAACAATATATGCTAAACAAAATCGTACCTTATCTATCTTCATGAATAACAAGAATGGCCATATGGGTCAGACCAAAGGTCCATCCAGCCCAGTATTCTGTTCTGTCCAACAAGTGGCCAATGCCAGATGGCCCCCAGAGGGAGTGAACTAACAGGTAATGAATCAGTGATCTCTCTCCTGCTGTTCATCTGCCACCCTCTGAACAAACAGAGGCTAGGTACATACCATTCCCTTAACCATCCTGGGCTAATAGCCTTAATGGATAACCTTCCATGAATTTTGTCAGTTCTCTTAAACCCTGTTATAGTACCAGGCCTTCCCACAACCCTGCGCTTCAGGCAAGGAGTTCCACAGTTGACGGACTAATAGCTGATAAGAAATTCCTTTATTTGTTTTAAACCTGCTTGCCCATTAATTTCATTTGGTGCCGTAATTTTGTGTTTTAGGGAACAAGTAAATAACCATATGGCTA
>NC_133769.1:349852019-349880882 GCF_003597395.2 Chelonoidis abingdonii
GATCGGCTGAACCTGTGGACATGGCAGGTAAACAAGCTGGCCCGGCCCACCAGGGGTTTTCCCTGAACAAGTGGCGGAACGGCTTTGAAACCACTGATATAGAAGGTACAAATATTAATAGATATTAGGTATAGTAATAAGAATAGTTATAAGTATAGACTATAGGATAGAAAATAAATGTAATAATAAGATTAATAATACTAAGAGTAAGTATAGAAATGTCATACTAATAGTAAATAAGAATATGTTGAACTAACAGTACGATAATCAATTAGTGATAGTAAAGTGATAATATTTTCATTTTAAAATAAATAGGGAAATAAAAGAAAGATAGTCAGACAGAAAGGAGAACATCAAGTCAAGAACAGAAAGAGATAAGAAATGGCAGGAGAATGGTTTCATGAGTTACCAGATTTAAATGAAAATGAAATGATGGACTTAGTAAATATGCCTTGTTGGGTATGGACTGTTGTATTGTTCTCTGGTTCATTACACACGGTTTATTAAATTATGAGTATCAGACCCAATTATTAGTGATTTTAAGGACACTATGGCAATCCAAAATGGAGTCTGAAAACTGTCATCTTGTGACTCCATCTTGTGACCTTCTGTACACTGTCAGCCTGGTCTGGATAAAACTGGACTGAATGGGTTTTTCCTGCCACTGGGTGATCCCCAAGGTTCCATCATCTCAGACTGTTTTCTGCCTTTCTATGAATCATACCATGTTTTCCCATCATAGATTCTATAAAAGAACTAGCCACTAGCCATCACCTTCAGCCCCCAACTAAATCCTCTCCAGCGCATCATCAAAGATCTACAACCTATCCTGAAAGATGATCCTTCACTCTCAGAGATCTTGGGAGACAGGCCAGTCCTTGCTTACAGACAGCCCCCCAACCTGAAGCAAATACTCACCAGCAACCACACACCATACAACATAAACACTAATGCAGGAACCTGTCCTTGCAACAAAGCCCAATGCCAGCTCTGTCCACATATCTATTCAAGTGATACCATCATAGGACCTAATCACATTAGCCACGCCATCAGGGGCTCATTCACCTGTACATCTACCAATGTGATATATGCCATCATGTGCCAGCAATGCCCCTCTGTCACATACATTGGCCAAACTGGACAGTCTCTATGCAAAAGAATAAATGGACACAAATCTGACATCAGGAATCATAACATTCAAAAACCAGTGGGAGAACACTTCAACCTCTGTAACCACTCAGTGACAGACTTGAAGGTGACAATTTTGCAACCAAAAAACTTCAAAAACAAACTCCAAAAAGAGACTGCTGAACTCAAATTAATATGCAAATTAGATATAATTAACTTAGGTTTAAACAAAGACTGGGAATGGTTGGGTCATTACACTAATTGAATCTATTTCCCCATGTTAATTTCTCCTCACACCTTCTATGGGTCATCTCAATTATCACTTCAAAGGTTTTTTTTCTCCTGCTGATGATAGCTCATCTCAATTGGGACCCTTAATAGTTTGGTATAGCTAACTTCCACCTTTCATGTTCTCTGTATGTATAAATATCTTTCTGTCTGTGTGTTCCCATTCAATGCATCTGAAGAAGTGAGCTGTACCCACAAAGCTTATGCTGAAATAAATTTGTTAGTCTCTAAGGTGCCACAGTACTCCTGTTCTTTTGAGGATACAGACAACACGCTGCTACTTTGAAAACCTATAAAAACACTGTGATCACAGGCTGATGTGGCAGTCGGTCATAGTGACTGGTTGTTGGTTCAGGTCTTCGTGCACTCGTGCATCGCACGAAGAACACAATTTCTCGTGGAGTGAAAAGAAAAGAAGAAGACACATTACCATCTTGTTTCTCCTGCACCTGGAGAACGTCACCATCCAGAGGGTTCCTGTCCGCTTCGTCTGTCCTGACATCCATTGAAGACTCTCCAGTGTTCCTCCTCCAAGGGTTCAATTTACCTATAGAGTAAAGGTCCTGGACTTCAGCACTGCCACTGAAGTGCTGGGAATTGAGTGAGAAAGCAATTAGGGTTTCTAAATGGGGGGCATATTTCCTTGAATGCCAGGGTGGGTTTAGTCATTCTTGGGCCTGAGCTTCATACTTGAAAGGGCATAGCTGCTGTGTCACTGCGTTTGTTTGTTATATAGTGTGATACAGCATGGCCGAGGGTAGCATGAAAGTGTAGCCGGGGCCTTATCCTGCCAAGGGAGGAAGGTTTTTTAGATTAACTAGAGCACCTGACTCCAATTAGAGCACCTGACTTCAGTCATGTGACCCTAAAGTCTTTCTTGAATTCCTCTCTGTGTCCCTAACATTTTGGGAAAGATAATGCGTAATAGCGTCAGATACGTCCTCAGTCGCTCCCTTGAATATTCTAGGATGCATTAATCAAGCCCTGGTGACTTGATATATAACTGTTAAGTAATTTTTAACTGTTTTCTTTCCCTTTTTAGTTTCCTATCTACCTTCATTTCACGCTTGGAATTCACTATTAGGACAGCCAGATCGCTTATTATGACAATTCTGTGTGAACACTGAAAGTCAAAGGAAGGTCCTTTAGAAGCTTCTGGCCATTTCCAATTTTTCTGTTATTGTTTTCCCGTCAGTTAAAAGGACCTACCCTGTCCTTGGTTTCCTGGTTGCGTCTTAATTGTAATTGTCGATTCTGTTGTTCTTGTTTACCCTTTATGTCACTAGCTAGTTAATCTTGTTTATGTGCCTGGGCCTTTCTAATCTTGTCCCTACATATGTTTGCTATTCTGTCTGTCCCCCACGCCCCAGCGTCCCAATATCAGGGGGGGGGGCAGTATCCCTCCTCCCTGCCTACCAGCTCCCCAATAAACACAGCATGCCAGCTTAACAGGCTTCCCAGATACCCCCACCAAAACAGGCACAGCCCCTCCTCCCTCTAGGCTCCCCCCCAAACAAGCACAGCCTCTGCTCCCCTCAGGTTCCCCCCGCCCAACAGCAGACCTCCCATCTCCCCTTTTAGGCTTCCCCCCCCCGCCCAAACAGGCAGGACCCTCATCTCCTTCTCTAGGCTCCCCCCCCCGCCCAAACAGCAGACTCCCATCTCCCCTCTAGGCTTCCCCCCAAACAGCACAAGGCCTCTGCTTCTCTTCAGGGCCCCCCCCCCCCAAAAAAACAGCACAGCCCCCTCTCCCCCCCAAAACAGCACAGCCCCTCAGCCTCCCCACTCCAAAAACAGCACAGCGCCTGCTCCCCCCCGGCCAGCCCCCTCCATCAGCACTGCCCACCTCGCGTAACCCAACGGGACCCGGCCCCCGCCAGCACCCCCAGCCCTTTAGACCCTAGCCAGGCAGCCCCCCAGGTAAGCGCGGCAGGGGGCCGCCTCGCAAAACCCCTCCGCCCCCGTTTCGTACCCTCCGTGTGGCGCTGGGGTCGAAGCGCTGGCCGCAGCCCCGGTTGTAAGCAGAGCTGGGACATGGCGGCAGAGGCTGAAGAGCCAAGTTAACGGAGCGGCAACCAGCGAACGAGCCGGAGAAGGAAGCGAGCGAGCCTCCCCTTCACTCTCGAGTTCTCTCCGGGAAAAAGGCGAGCGGAGCCTTCGAACCTTCGCGAAATTTCGGGCAACGAGACGAGCGGGTTTAGCGCAGGCGTAGTAGCTAGGACGGGCCAAGGCGGCTTCCGGGAGGGGAGCGCAGCGCAGAGGCGTATGCATAGCAACTAAGGGTGGGGCAAAGACCAGAGGGAGGGCTAGGAGAAGGAAAGGAGGAGTTCGGCGAGGAACAAGCTGCGGAGGGCCGATGTATAGAAAGCAGGGAATGGAACGGCACTGTTTTCCGAAGGAAGGAGGCGGTAGCTTCTAAAGGCTCTGGGGGAGGGGCTAAGAACTGGCAAAAAGGAGGAAACGCGCTGAGACGGGACTAAGAGCGGCGATGCGCAGTGAGGAAAACCTGGGGAGCGGAAAGTCCGCGGCAGCAGACTAGTCAGGGGCAGGCAGGAAGGGAGCACGGGGTAATTAAGGCACCGAGGGGCAGGGAATGCAGTACCCTCGCCTGCTAACAGCCCTGGGAGGACCCTCACCCCGCCTTGGGACAGTACCCTTGGGCGGGCTCCTCCTGGTTTAGGGGCCAGGAGTGGAGGAGTGAAGGGAAGCAGAAAGGGAGGAGCAGAGGGGAGAAGGAAGGCAGAGTGGGGAATGACGTATAAGCTCGAAATAAGATCTAAGTTACTGTGGGAGGAGACGGGCTCTATTGGATGACCTAACTCATAGATGGGGCTGATCAGAGGGCCAGATTACTGTATAATAAAGTACATCTCGTCCATGAGCCTTTTCTCTAGGCTTGTTAAAGATAGATGTGACCCTGTGGCAACCAGTTGCTGGTGTGCCAAAATTAAAAAAAAAATCTGTAATTGTAACATTGTACAAAAACTTTTAAAATCCATTCCAAGAGGTGGCCAGTTTTTAAAGCATCGTACAAGTTCTGTTTCACTTTTAAGTGATTAATTTTAAGTGTCAGGGCACTTAAAATACCACAGTACACATCGTGAACTACTACAACAGAAAAACATTTATTCAAGAGGATCATGAGCTACATTTTTCAATGTATTTCACAAGAAGCTTAGGATACCAACTTTTGAAGACAACTGGATTGCCTATATATCACAAGCATAGAGCTCATTATTATGCAAATAGGTTAAATAAAATAAGTTGGATATTTCCCTTTCCCTTGTTTCCAACACACAGCCTCCTTGTGACTGGAGGGCAATTCAGTTACTCTTTAATATCCAATTCCATATTCCTCTAAACAATTCTAATCCGTTTCTGATTATCTTTACTACCCAGCATTCATACTTTTGGTCCATCACATCGGATTAATGATGAGCCTAAATGCTGTAAAGGAGGGAGACCCATGTTATTTCTGCCTCTGACATGGAGCCAAAACAAAGACTTGATTTCTTTTTGACTCTTAAAGATCAGTGAAATACCTTTTCCACCCAGAGACTGTATCTCCCTTCTCAGTTTGGTAGAATTCTTCCACAAGTAATGCTGCTTATTTCTAATTAAGAATACCTGCACTCAATGCTATCACGGATCATATATCTGTTACCACTTACATTATCTTGCACTGATATTCTGATAAGCCAGACAAAAGAAACATTAGCCTTGAGGGTGACAGACAGCGCAGCAAAAGGTGATGGTGATTTTTTTTTGGGATTGCTCTCATCCTCTAGGAACTCAGCCACTGGTTTGTAGAGAGACCTTAATTGGCGACATGTACCTTGGTAGCGTATAGCTAAAATCTTTAATATTAGCTCCATTGCATCATTTTGATTTGCCACAACTTCCTTATCAGTAACTGCTCCCTTCTCATTTCCCAAGTGCTCCCCAGTAGGCCCTCTTTACCTTCTACATCCCCCACCCGAGATTTTCAGTTTGGCGATATTCTTGTACAATCCAGCTCCGTTTTTTCAACCTTCAAATAAGAGGTGGGACAAATTGCTCAAAGAACCAGCGTTTTATATTACTGAATATTTGTTTAAGCCAGAGTCTAGAATGACCTTTTTGAGGGAGTGGGCGGTTGATACCAATTAGTTTTTGATGTTGGTTTGGACAACACAGATTCCCAATTAATGTTGGTGACTGGCTCCCAGACTCAAAAGTTGCAATTTTACCCATGGGCCCTGTAAAGCCATTTCCCCATCCAAGTTATAGGGCACATTTAATAACACACTCCTACACCAGACACACCACACTTGGAAACAAAAGGTGCCTCCTAAGGAGGTCACTAGGTCTTTGGAGAAAAGGCAAGAGGGATCAGCCATTCCCTTCCATGTGTGATATTTGCAAGTCTGTCTTTCCAACATTTGTCTCGTTGTCAAATTACCCCCAAGTTGGGGGCGGATATCTAATTAAATTGGACGTTTTGTCCAAGGGCTGTTTTCTTAGGACAGGTCAGTCCACAACCGAGCACACTTTGGGGCTTAATTGGCTCAATTGTATAACAGCCCCAGTCTGCTTCCCACCGCACGCGCAACCTAATCGCTATTTGGCTCCATGGATAACCCAGTTACTTCACCCCCAAATCTCCTCTCCAATCTAGGGGTATCAGTGAATGCCAGGGATATGTGATGTTTCTGCCCATCATTCTAGGAATTCTGTAGCCGCCACAAGTACATTACCATTCCCAATCCAAATTGATAATGCACTTTGAGGTCCCACTCTGATGTTTATTCTCAATCCGGCCTTTTAATCTTAAGGGGTAATATCCATTTCAAGGGCCTAAAAGAGTGAGCCTTCTCGCAGAAATAAAGCTAACATTTGGGGCAATGTGAGGAGTATCGTTCACTTTAACACAGTCTTTTCCATGACATTCTTCCATGCAGTTCTCAGTGATTATGGACAGCATTGGCACACCCAGCTAGAAGAATAGGACACTTGCCAAGACCCCAGAACCAGTCAGGCCAGACCAGGGTTTTATGCTCCCCACAAGCGGTGGGAAAAAGAGAAAGGACGTAGATTGCGATCAGCAGCAGCTCCACCATGCCGCTTTCTCTTCGGCGGCAATTCGGCGGTGAGTCCTGCAATACCTCTCCAAGAAAGGACCCTGCCGCCAAGATGTGCCGCCGAAGAGAGCCGCGATGTTCCTGCCCCTTCCTTTGGGCCGCCCCAACCATTGCTTGCTGAGCTGCTGCCTGGAGCCGGCCTGCAGACAGCAGCAGGACATGAAGTGAACCACACACGCACCCATATTGCAACAAGTTATCAAGCCACAAAACAGATATAAACTGTTGCCCCCACAACTTCCTCCTGGAGAGACGGTTATTAAAAGCAGCAATCTAACAGCAGTTACATCTGTGTGGGCTGGGAGGTTTATAAGTATCACTAACCTTCCGTTGGTCAGGGGAGTCTCTTCTGTGTCCTGGGGATTACGCCAACCCGGAAAACTGTTACCCTGCTGAGCACAAACTGGACCTTCTTTGGGCTTACCTTAAACCCAGATCCTAAATCTTTTGCAATTGCTCCAATACTTCCATATCTCTTTTTTCTGTTCTGAGGTAGACCAGATATCATCCACATAGAAATTCACAGGGCATCCCCTCCCACTCTTGATATGTGGCCATGGCAAAATAAGTGGGGCTATGCACTACGGCCCATCGGAACCAGGCAAAACACTAGCTGTTTGTCCCTGAAGAGGTGCAGCGAATTACAGTAGCTGTCCAGTGTAACAGGGTAAGCAAAGACAGTGTTCGTCCAACTCTATAATACAAAAACACTAGGTCATTCCTGCAGTGGAAGTCATCACCACCTGATACTCAACCATTGGGGTGTTGGCAGGGTAATCAAGTTAGGGTTGAAAGTCCTACCACAAGTTCCAGGTTTTGCCCTCTCTTTGGACCAGCCATGGAGCAGTGTTATGGGCTGTGCTGGGCCACCTAAAACTCCTTGACTAAAAATCTGTTCAATTGTTTCGTTTAGACTATTCCTGCTTCCTTGTAACCTGTACTGTTTCTGATTGAGGATCAGGGCCTGGCGACTAGAGTTGCTGCATCAATTTAGCGACATTCTAAGTTAAAATTGTTGCCCACACCTCCCAGTGTATTTCTGCAATTGCTAAAGCTTCGGGGTCCAAGTGGACCATTCCAGTTCTTCAGAATGCTTAAGCAGTGATGGACAACCTAAGGCTAGTGAGAGAGTCACATGAGTGCCTCCTTCATCTCAGTGGGCACCCAAGGGTTTTGGAATCAGGCATGCACTAACCATGACACCATGAATAAGATTAATCATGCCCGAACATTTTTCATAACCCCCAATGCTCCATCATTCATTATATTAATATGAACTGTCACCAACTACAAATAGTAAAAATAAATAAATATATATAATATTATACACATACCTACGTCATAACTCAGTGGCTACTTTGGTTGATCATGTCCTTGTCATAAAAACAGATAAGACCAAAGTTAATAGCACAGAGACTTTATATCTCTTTTGATCTATAAAGGGTTAACAAAGTTCAGGTAGGCACCTGGCTATCACTACCGGAGAACCAATCAGGGACATGATACGTATTCAATCTTGAGGAGGGAAATTTTCTGTGTGTTGCTGTTAGTTTTTGGTGTGTTCCACTTTGGGGCTCAGAGGACCAGACATGGCAACCAGGTTCTCGTCCAATCTCCCTGATACAGGCTCTTATAAGTTCAAAAAGTGAGTACTAGATAGATAAAGCGAGTTAAGGCTTATGTTTGTTTCTTTATTTGCAAATGTTGCATTGGCTGGAAGGAGTTAATCTGTGTATTTTGGCTGGGAGGAGTTCAAATTGTATTTTTTGAGGAAAGGATTTTAATTGGTACTTGTTACTTAGGCTGGGAGGGTATTCCCAGTCTGTGTCTATAGCTGAAAGACTCTGTACCTATTCCTTTTAAATTTACAAAATAATTTTTAGTGTTTTCTCTTTAATTAAGTTTTTCTTGGTTAAGAACCTGATTGTTTTCTTTCTGGTGTGAGACCCCAGGGGGCTGGGTCTGGGTTCACCAGGGAATTGGTGGGGGAGAAAGGAGGGAAGGGGGAGAGAGAGGCTAATTCTTTCTGTGATGGGATTACTTTCCCTCTCAGGGAGAGTCTGGGAGGGGGAAAGAGAAGGAGGGAGGAAAGGTGAATGTCCTCCCTGTTTTGTATTCAAGGAGTTTGAATCACATTGATTCTTCCAGAGTAACCCAGGGAAGGGAAAGCCTGGGAGAGGAAACGGTGGGAAAGGGTACTTTCCTTGTGTTTAAGATCCAGAGGTCTGAGTCTTGGGGGTCCCCAAGCAAGGTTTTGGGTGGGACCAGAGTGTACCAGACACTGGAATTCTGGTTGTGGCACGCTACAGGTTCTAAGTGGTAATTGCTTAGAGGATTTCATGCTGGTACCCCATCTTTTGGACGCTAAGGTTCAGAGTTGGGGAATTATACCATGACAGTCCTCCACAAGCTTTCTTTAGATTAGGAGTAAGGATGTGCAGACGCGTTCACCATTCAGTACTGAGGTTTCCATCTGTTAGTCTGCTGCACTTCTTGCATTTTATGTGTTCCTATAGCA
This sequence comes from Chelonoidis abingdonii, assembly GCF_003597395.2. NCBI lineage: Eukaryota > Metazoa > Chordata > Testudines > Testudinidae > Chelonoidis > Chelonoidis abingdonii. The sequence continues at coordinate 349,861,074 of NC_133769.1, forward strand.
GAAAAAGTCTGCTTGCATGTGTGTGTTGATCCAAAGATTGATATCAGCTTTGCAATGCAGGGCCGGAGAACTAAACAGGGTATTTCAAACCACGTTCTCGTATACCTCTTCGTTAGCTGGTTAATTTCGTCTCATCCAGGACATGAACTGGATTAATTCCTCCTCAAATTCCTTTTTATCAATCCCAAGCCTTGACATACACTCCACATTTGTTCAGATCAAATTCAAGTGGATTTGAGAGCAACAAGAGGAAGGGCTTCAGATCTCTCAGAGAAAAAAGTGTTTCCAAAATGCTCTGCCAGTGTAGACAGCACTTGTATGTGAACTTGATGGATCATTATTTCTTCCTTGATCAGAGTGTTTGTCTAGCATTTTTTTAATGTGGGAAGTGAGTGTAGTCACATGAAGGTAACTGAGTTGACATTATGGCAGGGTGTAACATATAATTTTCTGACACTAGGCAATTAGTGTGGGCAAGAGTGATTTTTCCCCTGCGATGACGTGTTCAACGGGCTCAGAGACCAGTAGGTCGATGAGAATATGCCCATCCAAAATCCAGTTTTCACCTTCTAACTCTGGGTACACTTTGAGATTTCTGAGTAAGAAACTGCTTATTTCTGGTAGAAGTGCCAGGAAGCGGTCCAGTAATTTACCACGGTCAACCAGCGCACTTCAGCGTGCATGAATGAGGTTTCCGTATTCTGTTTCAATTTGGTCCACAAGTTCCACAAAAACTGATGGTGATGAGAGGGTGACCGCATATGAAGTTAACAATCTGTACCACGTTGTCCATTACAGCTTCAATCTGTCTTCCTTGTAAAGTTTAGCGCCGAGCATTTCTTGTGTATTATGCAATGCACCACAAATGTGTCATACACACGCTTTCAAACAAAGCCACAAATCCATAATGTTGTCCTGTCGTGGAGGGACACCATCTGTTGTAACTTGTGCTCTTTTGAAAAAAATCAGTAAATGCCTCAAAAGACTGAGCCCTATGCTCTGCCGTGTATTCCCAAAGACTCTAAAAATTCTTCTTCACGTTCAGATCCCCTGTCAACACCACAAACCCATATGCAAAGCTGAGCAATGTCATTTAAAATCTTTGCATTTCATCCAGCACTGCACTGATAGCCACACTTAAATGTACATTCTGAAAAACTGCTCTGACAGATCAGCAGCTATAATCTTTCACTCATATAGCCTGCCTATGATTGTGATAGATTTTCTCATAATGCCTGTCATAAGAGATCTGCTCCGCTTCGTCTGTCCTGACATCCATTGAAGGACTCTCCAGTGTTCCTCCTCCAAGGTTTCAATTTACCTATAGAGTAAAGTCCTACTTCAGCACTGCCACTGAAGTGCTGGGAATTGAGTGAGAAAGCAATAGTGGTTTCTAAATTGGGGTCATATTTTTGAATGCCAGGGTGGTTAGTTTCATTCTTGGGCCTGAGCTTCATACTTGAAGGGCATAGCTGCTGTTCACTGCGTGTGTTATATAGTGTGATACAGCATGCCAGAGGTAGCATGAGAGTGTTAGCCGGGGCCCTTATTCCCCTGCCAAGGGAGGAAGGTTTGCTTTAGATTAACTAGAGCACCTGACTCAATTAGACACTGACTTCAGTCATGTATGAAAAAAAACCCTGCTTCAGTCAGACAGGGGGGGACTTGAAGGAGGAAGGTTTGATTGGAGCAGAGTGCAGGTTGCAGAAGTTGGAGAAGAGAAGAGTTTGATAAGAGAGAAATAGAAAGTTTGGAGGAGTGCTGCGGTGGATTGTGAAGTCCAGAAGAAATCCTAGGTAAGGGGCACCAGGCTTGTGTAGAAGGGATGCGAGAAGCCCTTCACAAGCTGAAGGGTAGGAGAGGGAAGTAACCCAGGGGAAGGAACCGCTAAGTCAAGTGGTTCACCACAACCCTCAGGGCCCCTGGGTTGGGACCTGGCGTAGAGGGAGGGCCCAGGTCCCTCCCTCTCCACTCCCCTCCTCCAAGGACCCTAGTGGAGTAATTAAGAACCAGTTCAGAGGCAAGCAATAGCGCCCTGAACCTACCCCAGAGAAGAGAAAGCACGAGACCCAGCAGAACAGTACCGGCAATTTGCCACAATAGCTATTAGTCAATTACATTTATGCCTTTCCTATTTGTGTAATTCTACCCCCTAATACATTTACCTGTTTGTTTTGAACCTTATCTCTTGTCAGTCTCCCCTTTAACTAGTTCCTTATCCACCTTTCAATTTTCATATTGATCCCCATCTTTTCCAATTTAACTAATAATTCCTCATGTGGAATCATAATTTTAGGCATGCAAGCACAGTTAGCCAAACTACCCTATCCCGAGAGACTGTCTTGGTTACAAAATCGGTGTCTTGTGAGGTTGCACTTTTTTATGTTACTTTTGCCGGTAATTTAATTTGTTCCTAATTATATAATGGATCACTTTGTGTTGAAAAGGCATGATAAAAAAAGAGAATCAAATGCAAAATCAAAAAGTACAGAGGAAGAAGTAGAAGCCAAAAAGAGGAAAATCAGCGACGAGGGCAGAATGTTAAAAGAGAGCTAGGAAATGGATTATTTTGTTATTGAACAGAAAGGGAGGCCATTTTGCTTAATTTGCAACGAGGTGATATCAGTTCTAAAAAAATACTACATTAGGAGACATTATGAAACATGCCATTCCTCTCGCATAGCAAAATTTCTGTTAGGTTCTGCCTGACGTGCTCGACAGCTTTCAAATCTGAAGGAAGCCAGGGAAATGCAGGAGCAGGTACTTAGACGAGCATTAAATGAGAGTGATGCAGTGACCTTGACTATCTTTCATATTGCTTGGTTACTTGAAAAAAATGGAAAGCCATTCTCAGATGGCGAATTAGTGAAACAATGCATCATCGAATCCTCAGATGTTTTATATCATGGGTTTAAAAACCAAGCAGAAATTATTAAACGTGTTAAATGTCTGCAACTCAGCAGGCATAGTGCGAGTTGTAAAGTGAAAGATATAGCTGCTGATCTGTCAGAGCAGTTTTTCAGAACTGTACATTTAAGTGTGGCTATCAGTGCAGTGCTGGATGAATGCAAAGATTTTAATGACATTGCTCAGCTTTGCATATGGGTTTGTTGTGTTGACAGGGATCTGAACGTGACAGAAGAATTTTTAGATCTCTTGGGAATACACGGCAGAGCATAGGGCTCAGTCTTTTTGAGGCATTTACTGATTTTTTCAAAGAGCACAAGTTACAACAGATGGGTGTCCCTCCACGACAGGAACACATTATGGATTTGTGGCTTTGTTGAAAGCGTGTGTACCTGACACATTTGGTGTGCATTGCATAATACACCAAGAAATGCTCGGCGCTAAACTTTACAAGGAAGACAGATTGAAAGCTGTAATGGACAACGTGGTACAGATTGTTAACTTCATATGCGCTCACCCTCTGCATCACCATCAGTTTGTGGAACTTGTGGACCAAATTGAAACAGAATACGGAAACCTCATCATGCACGCTGAAGTGCGCTGGTTAAGCCGTGGTAAATTACTGGACCGCTTCCTGGCACTTCTACCAGAAATCAAGCAGTTTCTTACTCAGAAATCTCAAAGTGTACCCAGAGTTAGAAGGTGAAAACTGGATTTTGGATGAGGCATTTCTCATCGACCTCACTGGTCATCTGAACCCGTTGAACACGTCATCGCAGGGGAAAAATCACCTCTTGCCCACACTAATTGCTAGTGTCAGAAAATTTATGTTACACCTGCCATTAATGTCAACTCAGTTACCTTCATGTGACTACACTCACTTCCCACATTTAAAAAAAATGCTAGACAAACACTCTGATCAAGGAAATGAATATGATCCATCAGTTCACATACAAGTGCTGTCTACACTGGCAGAGCATTTTGAGAACCACTTTTCTTCTCTGAGAGATCTGAAGCCCTTCCTCTTGTTGCTCTCAAATCCACTTGAATTTGATCTGAACAAATGTGGAGTAGTATGTCAAAGGCTTGGGATTGATAAAAGGAAGTTTGAGGAGGAATTAATCCATGTTCATGTCCTGGATGAAGACGAAATTAACCAGCTAACGAAGAAAGGTATACGAGAACGTTGGTTGAATACCCCTGGTTTAGTTCTCCAGCCCTGCATTGCAAAGCTGATATCAATCTTTGGATCAACACACACATGCAAGCAGACTTTTTCTGCTATAGGACACATCAAATGCAAGAAGTGCAGCAGACTAACAGATGGAAACCTCAGTACTGAATGGTGAAGCGTCTGCACATCCCTTACTCCTAATCTAAGAAAGCTTGTGGAGGACTGTCATGGTATAATTCCCCACTCTGAACCTTAGCGTCCAAAAGATGGGGTACCAGCATGAAATCCTCTAAGCTAATTACCAGCTTAGAACCTGTAGCGCTGCCACCAACCAGGAATTCCAGTGTCTGGTACACTCTGGTCCCCCCAAAACCTTGCTTGGGGGACCCAAGTCAGACCCTCTGGACACACAGAAAGTAATACCCTGTTCCCCTTTCTCTCCCAGGCTTCCCTTCCCTGGGTTACTCTGGAAGAATCGACTGGATTCAAAAACTCCTTGAATACAAAACAGGAGACATTCACCTTCCTCCCTCCTTCTTCTTTCCCCCTCCCAGACTCTCACTGGAGGGAAGTAATCCCATCACAGAAAGAATTAGCCTCTCTTCCCCCTTCCACTCCTTTCTCCCACCAATTCCCTGGTGAACCAGACCCACCTCCTGGGTCTACACACCAAGAACCAGAAATCAGGTCTTAAACCAAGAAAAACTTAATTAATTAAGAGAGAACACCTAAAAATTAGTCTTTGAAATTTAAAATGGAATAGGTCAAAGTCTTTCAGCTATAGACCACTGGGAATTACCCTCCCAGCCTAAGTATACAAGTACAAATTAAAATCCTTTCCTCAAAAAATCAAGGGTTTGAACTCATCCCAGCAAAATACACCATAATTAGACTCTTCCAGCCAAATGCATCATTTTGGGTCAATAAAGAAACAAACATACAGCCTAATCTGGCTTTATCTATTAGTACTCACTATTTTGAGAACTTGTAAGTAAGAGCCTGTATGCAGGTGACAGATTGGAGAGAACCTGGTTTGCATGTCCTGTGTTCCTCTGAGCCCCAAGTGGAACTAACAATTGCCAAACTTAACGAGCGAACAGCATCAGGAAATTTCCCTCCTCAAGATTTTGAATGAGTATCATGTCCCTGATGGTTCTCCGCGTAGTTGATAGCCAGGGCCTACTGAACTTGTTAACCCTTTATAGTCAAAGAGATATAAAGTACTTCTGTGCTATTAACTTTTCTTATCTGTTTATGACAAGGACAGATCCAACCAGAAGTAGCACTGAGTATGACGTAGGTATGTGTAAATATATATATATATATATACATTTTTACTATTTGTAGTTGGTGACAGTTCTATTAATATATGAATGATGGAGCATTGTTATGAAATGTTCGGCATGTATTAAATCTTATTCATGGTGTCATGGTTAGTGCACATGCCTGATTTCAACCTTGTGGCCCACTGAGATGAAGGAGGGCCACTCATGTGACTCTCTCACTAGCCTAGGTTGTCCATCACTGCCTTAAGACATCTGAAGAACTGGAATGTCCCACTTGGACCCCAGAAGCTTTAGCAATTGCAGAAATACACTGGGAGGTGTGGGCCAACAATTAAATAGAATGTCCTAAAATTGATGCAGCAACTCTAGTCACAGGCCCTGATCCCCCACATCAGAAACAGTACAGGTATCCCAAGGAAGCAGGAACTAGTCTAAAAGAAACAATTGACAGATTTTTAAGTCAAGGAGTTTTAGTGGCACAGACAAGCCCAATAACACTGCTCCATGGCTGGTCCAAGCATGAGGGCAAAACCTGGAGACTTGTGGTAGACTTTCAACCCCTTAACTTGATTACCCTGCCAACAGCCCCCCAATGGTTGAGTATCAGGTGGTGATGACTTCCACTGCAGGAATGACCTAGTGTTTTTGTATTAGAGTTGACGAACACTGTCTTTGCTACCCCTTTACACTGGGACAGCTACTGTAAATTCGCTTGCACCTTTCAGGACAAACAGCTATGTTTTGCCTGGGTTCCCATGGGCCGTAGTAATGCCCCAATTATTTGCCATGCCCACATAATCAAGATGTGGGAGGGGATGCCTGTGATTTCTTATGTGGATGATATCCTGGTCTACACTCAGACCAGAAAAAGAGAATTTGGAAGTATTGGACAAAGTATTGCAAAAGATTTAGGATCTGGGTTTAAGGTAAGCCCAAAGAAGGTCCAGTTGTGCTCCCAGCAGGTAAATTTCCTTGGCGTAACCCTAGGACAAGAAGAGCACTCCCCTGACCAACGGAAGGTTGAGCTGATACTTAAAACTCCCAGCCCACACAGATGTAACTGCTGTTAGATGCTTGCTTTATAACCCGTCTCTCCAGGAGGAAGTGGGGGGAAACAGTTTATATCTGTTTTGTGGCTTGATAACCTTGTTGGCAATGTGGTGCTGTGGGTGGTTCTACTCATGTCTGCTGCTGTCTGCAGGCCGGCTCCAGGCAGCAGCTCAGCAAGCAGATGCTTGGGGCGGCCAAAGGGAAGGGGCAGCACATCGGGCTCTTCGGCGGCAATTTGGCGGCAGGTCCTTTCCTTGGAGAGGTATTGCAGGACTCACCGCCAAATTGCCGCCGAAGAAGAAAGCGGCATGGTGGAGCTGCTGCTGATCGCAATCTCAGCGTCTTCTTTTTTTCCCCACCGCTTGGGGGAGCAAAAACCCTGGAGCTGGCCCTGACTGTCTGGGGTCTTGCAAGTCTATTCTTCTAGCATGGGTGTGCCAAATGCTGTCATAATCACTGAGAACTGCATGGAAGAACTGCATGGAAGACTGTGTAAAGTGAACGATATCCTCAACATTGCTCCAAATGTTAGCTTTATTTCTGGAGAAAGGCTCACTCTTTTAGGCCCTTTGAATGGATATTACCCCACTTAAGATTAAAAGGCCTGGAGAGAATAAACATCAGAGTGGGACCTCAAAGTGCATTATAATTTGGACTGTGAATGGTAATGTACTGTGGCGGCTACAGAATCCTAGAATGATGGGCAGAAACATCACTATCCTCATGCATTCACTGATACCCCCTAGATTGGGAGAGGAGATTTGGGGGTGAGGTAACTGGGGTTTATCCATGGAGCCCAAATAGGAGATTAGGTTGTCGCTGGGTGGGAACAGACTGGCTGTTATACAATTGCAGCCAGATTAAGCCAAAGTGTGCTCGGTTGTGGACTGACCTGCCTAAGAAAACAGCCCCTGGAAACAAAACAGTCCAATTTAAATTAGAATATCCCGCCACTGTAATTGACAAGCAGACAAATTTGGAAAAGACAGACTTGCAAATAGTCACACATGGAAGGGAATGGCTGATCCTCTTGCCCTTTTCCACCAAGACCTAGTGACCTCCTTAGGAGGACCTTCTGTTTCCACAGTGTGGTGTGCTTGTAAGGATGTTATTAACATGTGTCCTAACTTGATGGGGAAATGGCTTCTACAGTGGCCCCATAGGGTAAAAAGTTGCAACTTTTGAGTCATGGAGTCCCCAGTCACCAACTTAATTGGGATCTGTGTTGTCCAAACCAACATCAAAAACAATTGGTAATCAACCGCACCCACTCCCTCAAAAAGGTCATTCTAGACCTGAGCTTAACAAATATCTCAGTAATAAAAACGCTGGTTTGAGCAATTTGTCCCACCCTTATTTGAAGGTTGGAAAAACGGAGTGGAATTTACAAGATATCCCCAAACTGAAAATCTCGGGTGGGGGATGTAGAAGGGTAAAGAGGGACCTATGGGGAGCACTTGGAATGGAAGGAGCAGTACTGATAAGGAAGTGCTGGCAAATAAAATGAATGCAATGGGAGCTAATATAAAAGATTTAGCTACTACGCCTACCAAGGTACCATTCGACCAATTAAGCTCTCTACAATACCAGGTGGCATGTATCCTAGAGGAGTGAGAGCAATCCCAAGAAAAAAATCACCATCACCTTTTGCTGGCTGTCGTCACCCTTCAAGCTAATGTTTCTTTGGCTCTGGCATGTATGCAAATACAAGTGCAGATAATTGATGTGGTAAAATATATGATCCGTGATAGCATGAGTGCAGGTATTCTTAATAGAAATAAGCAGCATTATTTGGGAAAATTCTACCCAAACTGAAAGGGAGATACAGTCCTGGTGGAAAAAGGTAAATTTCACCTATCTTAAGGAGTCAAAAGAAATCAGTCTTTGTTTTGCTCATGTCAGAGGCAGAAATAACATGGGTCTCCCTCCTTACAGCTTTAGGCCTCAATATTAATCAGACTGTGATGGAACCCATAAATCATAGAATGTGGGTAGTAAAAGATAATCAGAAACGGAATTAGAATTGTTTAGAGGAATATGGAATTGGATATAAAAAGTAACTGAAATGCCCTCCAGTCACAGGAGGTGTGTTTGGAAACAAGGAAAGGGAAATACCACTATTTATTAACCTATTTGCAAATAATGACTCTATGCTTGTGTATATAGGCAATCACTGCATGTGTCTTAAAAGTTGGTATCCTAAGCTTCTTGTGAACTACATGAAAAAGTAGCTCATGATCCTCTTGAGAATAAATGTTTTTCTGTTGTAGTAGTTCACGGATGTGACTTTGTATTTAAAGTGCCTGAACTTAAAATATAATCACTTAAAAGTGAAACAGACTTTGTACGCTGCTTTAAAACTGGCACCTCTTGGAATGGATTTAAAAGTTGTACCAATGTTACATTTACAGATTTTTTTTTTAATTTTGGCACACAGCAACTGGTTGCCACAGGGTCACATCATCTTTAAAAGCCTAGAGAAAAAGCTAATGGACGAGGATGTACTTTATTACAGAATCTGGCCCTCTAGATTCAGCCATCTATGAGTTAGTCTCCAATATGAGCCGTCTCCTCCCACAGTACTTAGATCTTATTTCGAGCTTATACGCGATTCCCCACTCTGCCTTCCTTCTCCCCCTCTGCTCCTCCCTTTGCTGCTTCCCTTCACTTCCTCCACTCCCTGGCCCCTACCAGGAGGAGCCCGCCAAGGGTACTGTCCCAAGGCGGGGTGAGGGTCTCCCCAGGGCTGTTAGCAGGCGAGGGGACTGCATTCCCTGCCCCCTCGGTGCCTTAATTACCCCCGTGCCCTCCCCTTCCTGCCTGCCCCTGACTAGTCTGCTGCCGCCGGCTTTCCCGCCCCCAGCGTTCCTCACTGCGCATGCGCTCTTAGTCCCGTCTAGCGCGTTCTCCTCCTTTTTGCCAGTTCTAGCCCCTCCCCCCGCAGAGCCTTTAGAAGCTCCGCCTCCTTCCTTCGGAAACAGTGCCCGTTCCATTCCCCCTGCTTCTATACATCGCGCCTCCGCACTTGTCCTCGCCGGAAACTCCTCCTTTCCTTCTTCCTAGCCCCTCCCTCTGGTAACTTTGCCCCACCCCTTAGTTGCTATGCAATACGCCTGCTGCGCCTGCGCTCCCCTCCCGGAGCCGGCCTTGGCCCCGTCCCTAGCTACTACGCCTGCGCTAAACCCCGCTGCGTCTCGTTTTGCCCCGAAATTTCGCGAAGGTTCCCGAAGGCTCCGCTCGGCTTTTTCCGGAGAGACTCGAGAGTGAGGGGGAGGCCTCGCCGCTTCCTATCTCCCGGCTCGTTGCTGTTGCCGGCTCCGGTAACTGGCTCTTCAGCTCTGCCCGCCATGTCCCAGCTCTGCTACAACCGGGGCTGCGGCCAGCGCTTCGACCCCAGCGCCAACACGGAGGGTACGAACAGGGGCGGAGGGGTTTGCGAGGCGGCCCCCTGCCGCTGCTTACCTGGGGGCTCCTGGCTTAGGGTCTAAAGGGCTGGGGGTGCTGCGGGGGGCCGGGTCCCGTTGGGTTACGCGAGGTGGGCAGTGCTGATGGAGGGGGCTGGCCGGGGGAGCAGGCGCTGTGCTGTTTTGGAGTGGGGAGGCTGAGGGGCTGTGCTGTTCTGGGGGGGGGAGAGGGGCTGTGCGTTTTTTGGGGGGGGGGAGCTGAAGAGAAGCAGAGGCTGTGCGTTTGGGGGGAGCCAGAGGGGAGATGGGGGTCTGCTGTTGGGCGGGGGGAGCCTAGAGAGGAAGATGGAGGTCTGCTGTTTGGGCGGGGGGGAGCCTAGAGGGGAGATGGAGGTCTGCTGTTTGGGCGGGGGGAACCTGAGGGGAGCAGAGGCTGTGCTGTTTGGGGGAGCCTAGAGGGGAGGAGGGGCTGTGCTTGTTTTGTGGGGGATAGTCTGGGGAGCCTGTTAGTGGCATGCTGTGTTTATTGGGGAGCCTGGTAGGCAGGGAGAGGGATATGCTGATATTGGGAACCTGGGGGGTGGGGGACAGACAAATAGCACAAGTATGTAGGGACAAAGTTAGAAAGGCCAAGGCACAAACCAAGATTAAACTAGCTAGTGACATAAAGGGTAACAAGAACACAATCGACAAATACATTAAGAGCAACAGGAAAACCAAGGACAGGGTAGGTCCTTTATAACTGAGGGAAAACAATAACAGAAAATATGGAAATGGCAGAAGTTCTAAAGGACCTTTTTGTTTCAGTGTTCACCAGAAAAGTCTAATAGCGATTGGCTGTCTAAAATAGTGAATTCCAGTGAAAATGAGGTAGAATAGGAAACTAAAATAGGGAAAGAAAAAGTTAAAAATTACTTAAACAAGTTAATATATTCAAGTCACCAGGGCTTGATTAAATGCATCCTAGAATATTCAAGGAGCTGACTGAGGACGTATCTGAGCTATTAGCGATTATCTTAAAAAAGTTAGGGACAACAGGAGAGATTCCAGAAGACTGGAAAGGGGTAAATTTAGTGCCCAGCTATAAAAAGGGAAGTAAAGCCAACCCAGGGAATTACAGGCCAGTCAGCTTAACTTCAGTAACCAGAAAGATACTGTAGCAAATAATTAAGCAATCAAACATCTAGACACATAAAAGGTGATAAGTGACAGCATGGATTTGTCAAGAATAAATCATGTCAAACCAACCTAATAGCCTTTGACATTGTCACAAGCCTTGGGGGAATGAGGCGGGGGAAGTATTCGATACTGTCTCTTGTAACCATCTCATAAACAAACTGGGGAAATACAGACTAGTGGTCCCCAATCTTTTTCATCTGGCGCCACAGAGGACCGTGGCAGTGGACGAGCATCCACCGAAATGCTGCAGACAAGCGGCAACATCAATAGGTGTCCCGCCAAAATGCAGTCAACAAGCAGCAGCATCCAGAGGCATCGGCTGAAATGCTGCTGAAAATCGGCGTTTCGGTGGTATTTCGGCGGCGATGCCTCTGGATGACGCTGCTTGTCAGTGGATGCTCGTTCACCAGCCAGTACGCGGGCACACTTAGACACCCCAGTGGGCCCCATGGTGTCCGCGGGCACTGCATTGGGGACCCCTGGACTAGATGGTGCTACTATGAGGTGGATATATAACTGATTGGAAAATCATTCCCAGAGAGTAATCATCAGTGGTTCACAGTCAGGCTGGAAAGGCATATTAAGTGGGGTACCACAGAGTTCAGTCAAGGGTCCAGTTCTGTTCAATATCTTCACCAGTGATTTAGGGCTGGTGTCATTCAGACGTGCGAAAAAGACATCTCTCTGAGTCAGGTAGGTTACACCAGTCTAAGCGCTGTCCACACCAACATTGTGTCGGCATAACACGCTGTCCCACCAACATAGTTTCCGCCTCTCACGGCGGCAGAGTAATTAATCCGATTGGAGAGCACTCTCCTGTTTGCATAGCAGGACTTTACCAGATGTGCTACAGCAGCACAGCTGCATCAGTGCAGCTGTGCTGATATAGCGCTATGATGTAGACTTGCTGTTAGATAATGGCATAGAAAGTACACTTATAAAGTTTGCGGACAATAGCAAGCTGGGAGGGGTGCTTTGAAGGATAGGATTATAATTCAAAATGATGGACAAACTGGAGAAATAGTCTGAAGAAAATAGGATGAAATTCAGTGAGAATTAATGTGAAGTATTCCATTTAGGAAGGAACAATGAGTTGCACACATACAAAATGGGGAATGACTGCATGGGAAGAAGTACTACAGAAAGGGATCTTGAGGTCGCAGTGTATCACAAGCTAAGTATCAGTGAAGAGTGTAACACGGCTGCAAAAAAAGAAAACATCATTCTAAAATGTATTAGCAGGAGTGGTGTAAGACACAAGAAATAATTCTTCTGCTCTATTCCGTGGTGATTAGGCCTCAACCGGAGTATTGTGTCCAGTTCTGGGCTATGCATTTCAGGAAAAATGTGGACAAATTGAAGAAAGTCCAGAGGAGAGCAACAAAAATGATTAAAGGTCTAGAAAACATGACCTGTGAGGAAAGATTGAAAAAATTGGGTTTGTTTAGTCTGGAGAACAGAAGACTGAGGGGGGACATAACAGTTTTCAAGTACAGTAACTCCTTGCTTAACGTTGTAGTTATGTTCCTGAAAAATGAAACTTTAAGTGAAACAATGTTAAACTAATCCAATTTTCCCATAAGATTTAATTTAAGTGCAGGGGGTTAGGTTCCAAGGAAATTATTTTTGGGCAGACAAAAGGCATTACATACTGTACTGTACAGTACTGTACTGTCGTTTGGAAGTGCCCCTGTTTTACCCCACACAGGCACAGCCCGCTGAAGGCAAGGACCCTAGGAAGCACCTTCGCAGCAGCGGCGGTGGCTTCCCCAGAGAAGAACAGGCACCGACTTTGCTGGGGGATGCTCCAAGCCCTCTTCTTCCTCTTCCCACTCCACTCCAGGCCCACCTCTTACCACTCCAACTCCACCTCCTCTCCGGAGCAGCTGCATCCTCCCCAGGATGTAAGCTGTTTGGCAGTGGGGGAAGTGCTGAGAGTGAGGGGGAGGAGGTGGAGAAGAGGAACTTGTATAATACATCCTTGTAAAGTCACTGCTTTTCCACAGAATCTTACAAACAGTGGACAGAGCAGGCAGCCAAATGACATTATGAGGAAGCAAGGCACAACTTTAAACAAGCATGTTCCCTAATTAAGACATATCTTTGAAACAACATTAAGCGGGAGGACTTTAAGTGAGAAGTTACTGTACATAAAAGGTTGTTACGAGAAGTTGGGAGAAAAATTGTTTTCAGTAACTTCTGGGGATAGGACAAGGAGCAATGGCAGGTTTAGGCTGGACATTAGGCAAAGCTTCCTAACTGTCAGAGTGGTTAAATGCTGGACTATATTGTCCAGAGAGGTTGTGTAATCTCCATCATTGGAGATTTTTAAGAGCAGGTTAGACAAGCACTTGTCAGGAATGGTGTAGATAATGCTTAGCCCTGCAGGGGACTGGAGTGGATAACCTCTCAAGGTCACCTTCAGTCCTATAATTCTAACACAGGGGCTCACCCATCTTGTTTCTCTAATATAACTAGGTCCGACTGGGCTATGAAAAATAGTGCATAATTGCAGTGTAGACATACCCATAGGTAACAAGTGGTAAGCCGGTTCTGCACGTTGCCCGATTGTACCCTTGTGTCTCTTTTATCAGTGATGTCCCAAGTTAGAACAAAGCAAAGGATACATGCTGGCTGTAGCTAGTTCATGCGATATGGAGCCTTTGGCTTCTAGCACACAGGCTTGGATCTGGTTCTGTTTGTCCATTTTAGAGTTTGTGAAGTGAGGGAAACTGATGCTTTATCCTATGTTTAAGGTTAAGATTTTGTCTGTTACTTTTAGAAAAAGTCATGGACAGTCACAAGCAGTAAACAAAAATTCACGGAAGCTGTGACTTTTAGTAAAAATAACGGGAGGGCTGACTGCTGGGCAGGACTGACAGCCTGAACCCTGCACCAGCGGAGGGAAGGGGAGTCTAGCCCCCCGGCAGTTGACAGCTGTGGGAGCCCTGGTTTATAGATTGTGATCATGCCACCTCTTAACTTTCTCTTTGTTAAGCTGAACAGATGGAGTTCATTGAGCCTTTGGCTATAAGGCATGCTTTGAAATCCTTTAATCAAGTTTATGAACACAGGCTTGAATCCATCTCCCAAACAACTGTAAATAGTCGTGTTGGGTGTTGCAAAATTAAGTTGAAAATCAATGCCCTTCAAATGAACTAGGCTGACATTTGTCTCTCTTTCTACTGGGATACCAGTTAAGGTTAGCTCTGTATCAGTGCTGATCATGGTCCCCAAAAGATCCCCTGATAAATGTAGTAAAGGCAATTTTATTTATACATATTGAAGGAAAGACTCGACACCAAGTTTCAGGGTAACTGAGGAGGTGAAAAAGCTGCTTTTCTGAGTTCACCTGCCTCTTTTATTATCTAAAGATACACATGCGCAATTGCACAGCACAAATCAAGATTTCTTACAAAAATCTTCCATCAGAGCTCAACAGCATAGCAAGTTGCAAAAACAGCCCCAGCTGCTAACACGGCAGTCCTGTTGGAACGCAGCAGAGGGGGAAGTACAAAACACTGCCAGATGCACGGGGCCGTCTGTGTGAAGTACAGGGGAGGATGGAGGAAGCGAAGTTCCTGTGATAGAAACCGGGTGTGCCCAGCTTGCAGACAAGAACAAAATGCCTCAATAATAAGGTATCCAGGCTGTGGGCCCGGGGTCATTCCTACAACATATATTGTGATTGTATAAAGCCTCTGTCCCAAATCTGGACCTTAGCGTCCAAAATCTGGGTGCTTAGCATGAAACTCCCCCAAGCTTGTTACCAGCTTGGACCTGATCTCGCTGCCACCAACCAGGAATCCGCCTGGTACACTTCTGGGTCTCCCAAAATCTCTTCTGGGGACCCCAGACTCAGAAACCTGAGTCTCACCCCAAAGGAAACAACCCCTTCCCCTTGTCTCCTCTTTATCATCCCCAGCTCCCCCTCCTGGGTCCTGGGCGATACTGTACTTAACTCCTTGAATGCAAGACAGAGAGGGCAATTTACCTTCCCCCGAGGCTATGCATTCAAACCTAGTCAAGCTAACAAAGAGATTTCCCCCTCCCTTCGTTCCGTAGCCTTAACCAGAGAAAAATCTCAAACAGGGTTTAAAAAGAGAGCTTTATATAAACAAGAAAGAAACAACACATAACATAATCACTGCATTAAGATGACATAAATACAGGGCTATTGCTTATAAGAAAATATGAATAAACAGTCTGATTTAAAAGATCAATTAATACCATTCCAGCAAGATACACACATGTAAATACAAATACAATATAAACCTATTGCTTTTCCCTTTTGTACTCACACCTTGGTAACAGAAGTGGTAGAAAGAGCTTGGAGATAGAAAGAAACCCTCTTCTCTCATACGGCGAGAAAACAAACAGGCAGAGCAAAGCCAAACCACCCAGAAGTTCCCTCCTCACTTTGAAAAATCCAGTTCCTGATTGGTCCTCTGTCAAGTTGTTTGGTTCCCCTTGTTAACCTTTACAGGTAAAAAAACATTAACGCTTAGCTATCTATTTATGACAGTGGTGTATATGCCCCCCCCCCCCCCAAAAAAAGTTTCTGCATAAGAACGTAGTCTAGATAGTGTATAGGCTCTATATACTCTCTGAATGCTTGTTCTGTCAAGTCTGAATTTTGCTGTCCTGGGGATTTTCTTCAGTTAAAAGAGTAATGGGAAAGAGGTGGAAGGTGGAGTCATGTGCAATGTGAGATTCAAATGTGTGGGGTTCTGGCTGTAATGTGTTTAGATTAATAGTTGCAGGAGGGTTTGGTTCATTTAATTTCCATTTTATTTAGTATGGCATTTTCTTTTCTTTCAGATTCATGCACATATCATCCAGGTGTGTACCATTCTTTCATGATGCTCTAAGGTGGGATATGCCAGGATATAGGTAGTGAAAGGTTCTTAAATCCTTAGAAGTGTATCTTTGTATCTGTAGTGCTATTCTCCAACTCAGTCAATGATGTTCAAATGTCCTTCTCTGGAATTCAACAAAACACACCGCCCGGAAAGCGCATTTATCCAAAGTTGAAAAGAAAATCGAATAGTGCTAGACCTCGCAACAATTAGTAAGCAGGTAAATTGTTTGACACTCACTGCAGCGCAGGTGATTATTATTTTTCTATTAATCTCAAACTTGAGCATTTTGTTTTAATCATTTACATTCCGTATATCATTTGTGACAAATGTATTGGCCTTACAACAGCCATGTAAAAAGCTCCTTGCACGTAGACTGTTTGCTTATTATAGACATTTTAGAATTTACTAGTCACATACACGACTTTCAAATTGTTTGCGTTGTATTCCTTCTTGCATTTTAAGAAATGTCTCTCCTCAAAAACCGACTAATAGCACTTTGAAAGTTAGACCTTTTTGCGTCTCAGTTCTCTTGCTCATATCAGCAGTTCAACCTCTGATCTGTGGATCATTGCGTGTGTCGCAGGAAGCATTCTGTTGATTGCGCTGGCAGGACCAGGCTGCCACTATGTATGTTCAGATTCTCCTCACATTTGGAAGCTTAACATCTTCATTATAAGACCAGCAAAATACTAGTTAAATACTTTTATGTTGTCCAGGTAAGCAGTCTAGTGTGTCGCTTCTATGAGATACATGATGGGAAAAATTTGAATTCTTGGCTTGTATAAAGGACAAAGGCAGAATTCCTAAATGAAGACCATCTGACTCTAAATGAAGTTAATGTGACATTTGGAAGAGGCAAAATAATAGCTTTAAAATATTGGCTGCAAGAAATAAGGAATTGGAAAAAAAAATATAGGAATATCTCAAACCTGTAAGGTTCATGAATTTGTGAATGATTATACAGTGTGGGAGAGGACTTATAATAATAACTACTACTACTGGAGATATACCTGTCTCCTAGAAGTGGAAGGGACAAGGTCATCGAGTCCAGCCCCCTGCCTTCTCTAGCAGCACCAACTACTGATTTTTGCCCCAGATCCCTAAGTGTCCTCCTGAAGGCTTGAACTCACAACCTTGGGTTTAGCAGGCTAATGCTCAAAACCACTGAGCTATTCCTCCCTTCAGACTTGAAAAGAGACTGTCTGGCATCAGCTTGCTATAAGGAAGAGGTGAGAAACAGTCCCATGAGGAGAAGCCAGAAGATGGAGGAGTGGAATTTCCTCAAAACCTTCCTCTTTTCCAATTTTGTGCTGAGGCACCATCAGAAATGGCCGTGATTGAGAGGAGAGATATGCCCAAGATAACTATTCCTTGGTAATGATAGGAGTGAGCAGCGCGTGCTTACTAGCTGTCTATGAATAGCTATTGAAAAATTGATTGGTTGAAGCTGAATATCAGAATTTTAAGACAGAAATAATATCCAGAGTATTTACTAACAGACAACCTATCCTAAATTCTCAGTTAGTAAGGGTCAGTCTACACTCATTGCTATATTTGCTTTCCATAAGCTACTCTCAGTATAACTTTTTACAAGTGATGTACCCAAATATTTGGATCTAATATTTTAACTGTATTGCTAAATGTATTAACCTCTATTTGGGATATTGCAGCTTATGTACTAAGTGTATATTATGATTTTTAAATCAAACTTTGTACTTTTGGATAATTTAGGCATTATAGGTCTATAGACACTTTTTTTAACCTGTGTATTAGATAATTTTAACATTAGCTTTAATAAAAAATTTTAAATCAGCACTTGTTACAAAAAAACTACACATTCTACCTCCCTTTTTTTCACCTCCCCTCATTTCCTGGTCTCACTGAAAATTTATAGTGAGCCCTATTGAGTATAATTTTCCTTCTAATATGTGTCCTAAGTAACCTAAACAATAAATGCTGTCCTACTGTTCACAATATATTGTCTGTTTAAAGGATGAATGTTTAGAGGAAACGAGGCATTATTTTGCAGTAATGCAAAGAAAAAGTGTCTCCCATCATCATGTCTCTTAGTCTGCTGCAGAAATACATTGTTAATCAAAGTATCTTTTGTAATACCAAATTAAAGGTTCTTTGAGTTTCCAGATAAGTTGGTTTGTGTGGTGCAGTAAGATATGTTTCTCTAGCATCAAGACTGTCTCGTCTGGTATAATAAATGTTGGTTTTTAGTTGACCTAATTTGAGCAGATGACTGTCTAAATCAAAGATGACACTAGAGAAAGGGGTAATGAAGGAGGCTAACATAAAATAGGTCTATTACTCTCCAAAGATAAGGAAGACATTTCTGTCCATGCTACATTGCTCTTGAAAATAGGGACTGCGTCCATAGCATTAGCAGGTGAACTCAAACTCAGATTTATTTTAGTTTGCCTATTTTTTCATATTGAATCAGAACCTTGCACAGCATAGGAGTATTGTTTCGGTAAGTTTTGATGGTGCTTTATGATGAAGTCGCCAAATGTTGACTACTGATAGCTGCTGTAGAAGTCTTTACATTTTCAAAAATACAGAGATGATCAGCAGTGTCCAAGGGAGAAGAGAGTGTTAAGTCAGGGGTTCTCAAACTGGGGATTGGGACCCCTCTGGAAGTCATGAGGTTATTAAGTGGGGCGTTGTGAACTGTCAACCTCCACCCAAAGCCCGTTTCATCTCCAGCTTTATAATTGTGTTAAATATATAAAAATGAGTTCTTAAATTATAAGGTGGGTAGCACTCAGAGTCTTGCTGTGTGTAAGGGTCACCAGTACAAAAGTTTGAGAACCGCTATATTAAGACTATAAAGCAGCATATGTTGGAAAGAATTATCACTAACCTTTTGCTTCTAATAAACTGTTTGCATTTGTCTCATTATTTTATTCCAAATTTTATAGGGCTGGTCATGTTGCAAGAGAAGAACAACAGACTTCTCTGACTTCTTAAGCATTGCGGTATGTATTGGTGATTTAAAAAAAAATATTATTGCAATTTATCTAACTTATCTGTTATGCTACAAAAATCATAGAATTAGATGGTAAATTAAGCAAATTTTAAAGGGATACATCTTGTTAAACCAAGATCATTTTGAATCTAACAGAGTGAAGCAAGGAACTCTTTCTGTTTGTGGACTACTTAGATGTTAAATTTCAATTTCGACATTTCAGCAATTTGTTAATTGGTTCTGTCAAAATGTGTTTAAAATATTATAAAAATATGAGGCCAGGAGAAGAAATGATAGTGTTTTTACACTCATTTGTCTAAATCAGAGGTTCTCAAATTGTGGTCCACGAGCTCCATTCAGGTAGTCTGCGGATAGTTCCCTCTAAGGTGCGCACCTGGGTGGCCCTGCACAAGCGAATGAAGGGCCACCTACCTAATTAGTGGAGCTGCGGGGTGAGACGGAGTGCGGTGAATTTGGGATGTTCAGGACTGCATCAGCCAGAGAAAGGTGACTTTCCCTAGCTCCAGGGCTGCGGTTCCTGGGGAGAGATGCCCTCCTTCTCAGCCCTAGCTCGGGGGCTGCCACGGGTGGGCGGGGGAAGGGGAAGGGAGAGACCCCGTTCTTCGTAGCCCCAGCGTGGGGGCTGCCGTGGCGGGAGAGAAAGGGCACATCAGTTGCATTAGAAAGGTAAGACTACTGATATTAAAGTATGAGCTGTGCGCTTTTATCTGTAGAACAAAAAAAGTTTTGGGTTTTTTTGGTTTTGTGTTTTGTTTAATATAGCGCTTTTATAAAGCACTTTACAATAGTTAGCTTACAGTGCAAACAACATTTGGAAAGATCATTAAGTGTCTGCTAAGACCTTCAGCAATTTTCAAGTGGTCTGCGACAAAAAAAAGTTTGAGAACTACTGGTCTAAATCATAAACAACTAAAGAGATTTTGCTCAAACTTTCAAAAAAAAAAAAAAAAAA
>NC_133769.1:349883098-350058342 GCF_003597395.2 Chelonoidis abingdonii
ATGGGCTAGGTAAATGATCTTTGTGGCAGTGTTCTGAAAACATCTTTTAGGGTATAGCTGCTATGTGATCTTCTGAGTGTAGCCCTGGCTCTAATAAAACACCAGGAATGGGAATCTGAGTCACGTGTAGCAGCTGAAGTCTCTCAACCTAGAGTACAGATATTGCCTTTGACAACTCTTCTAGTTGATTTTTCCCAACCCACTGACATCAATTTGAGCTTGACTGAATTAAGACTCAGCCAGCTTGCCATCATCAATTGTACAATTTCATAACGAGACTTCATTCTCTAGGTATTTTGTAGTGGCTGATTGAGATGGCTTTTTTTTTCTGTGTCATGTCAGAGTGATGGTGAAGAGTAATCTTGTCACAGCAGAGGTTTGAAAGGTATCCCTTGTCATATTACTTAATTTATTTTGACCAAGATAACATGACTATATTTAAATATTTTAGCCCAGATGAGCCAATGACAAGCTTACAGCTGAAAGTATCAGCTTCCCTGAAACAAGCACTAGATAAACTGAAACTGTCATCAGAGAATGAAGAAGAAAAAAAAGGTAAGAATCTGTAACAACAAAATGGGATGCCAAAGACACACTTCTTGCCATATCCTTAGATAAATGGTAGAATGTCTCACGTGCCAGTGTTTCAGAATTAATGACTTTACAAAGGTATTCAAGAACCACATATTCCAGCACATTAGTTCCACAGAAGGCAGCAATTAAATTGAAACTGACACCAGGAGAGAAACATGTTTCCCTAAGCAGTTTATTCAAACCGTCAATGGTGTGTATTGCATACGCCTTACTTCTTACTTCAGGAAGTTAGGTATTTGTTATCCCTGGCATATTTTTCCAAACAGTTTCAATGGAAAAACTGTTTTCACTCGGAACAATAGACATTTCAGGTAATTGAAAATAGATAGACCCAGATAATCAAGATTGGATGTCTTTTTCTAAATGATATTTTCTAGGAGTTGTTTTGGGGGAGTTCTATGGCTCTATGTTATAGGGGAGTTCAGATTAGGTGGTCACAATGCTCATTTTTGGCCTTGGAATCTAGGAATTACATTTGTATGGTCTCTTCGTAGATGTTCCCATATTGTTTACACCAGAACTAAAGCCCTCTTTCCAAGGGAAATGTCCCTGGCTTTCCAAAGAAAAAAAAATATTCATAGAGGTTCTAGTTGTCAAGATAACATCTCCTAGGACTGCTATCTTGGCTGTTTTAAAAATCTATCACAATTAAATCATTGCATAATAACTCCAAAGTGGATGTATGCAATATATAATGTAAAGAAGAAAGTCCTTTAATTTTTCAACAAAAACTATTAATTTAAAAACTGGAGAGTTTTAAACTCTGAGATAGCCCTGTATGAAGTAATTGTATTTCTAATATGGTAGCACTCTATATAAAACAGTAACAGTTTTCAGAAAGAGGAGTTCGTATTAAGGCACCTGCCTGTGGGAGGTTTTTGTTTTCCCGCACCGAAAGTATTGAGCAGTCATCAGCTCCCAATAACCTCCAGAACTGCTTGTGTAATTCCTCCCTGAACATTCCAGCATGCAAGGCAAGTGCATCCTCTTCTGTGCTCCCTTATGTGGTGCACAATGCTTCCCTCAGCACACCAGCTCAGTGTGCAGATATAGAAGTGTATTGGGGTCATGGTCCTGTCTGATCGCTGATCGCATTAGGGAACGTATAGGAAGTAGTTTCTGTATGTAATTCTGACAGGCCTTTGTGTAGTGTGCAGAAAGTGAGGGATGCTATTTGTACTCTTTCACCTACCACCTATGGATGTATGGAAGGATCTGTCAGAATCTAGACCTGAAGTAAATTAATTATTTGATATTTATAAAATGACATTTTTATATTTATGGTAAGGATATCTTTATGCCTTAATTTTACAGAAGAAGACAGTGATGAGATCAAAGTTGGGACGTCTTGTAAAAATGGAGGCTGTTTGAAGGTAAATAACTGTTTGTTTTATTCCTTCTGTTTACAGTCTACCTATAGAATCCTAAGAACATGAACAAGTCAGTATTTTAAAACGCATTACAAAGTAATTCAGAGTCCAAACAAGGTCCACAAGTCTTAATAAATAGATACACCTTTCAACGTATTCAAAAGGTCAAAATGTAGGTTCTTTTGGACCAATGAGTTAGTAATCCCAACAGTTGAGGCCCATCACTGAGATTTCTGGGCCCCAAATTAAAAACATAGGAGTTTGTCAGTCTGAGCGTCTCTGATACTTTAGTCCAGCAGTTTAAAAATTAGGTTGAGTGAGGTGATACCAAACAATGAAAGGCTTTATTGATAAATATTTCGAATTTCTTCTGGCAACTGGTGAAGTTCTCCTGCAGTCTATGCAGTACCTGCTAATCAAACAATCTTTGCTACCTACCTCAGAACACTGAGTAAGGAAGCAACCACATTTTACACTTCAACCATAAAACCGTTCTTCCAGTACCACCTAAATTGTCTCAGGATGTATCTACACTGCAATTAGAAACCTGCATCTGGCCTATGCCAACTGACTTGGACTCAGGTTTAGGGGCAGTTTAACTACAATAAAGACATTTGGGCTTGGTCTGGAACCCAACCTCTAGGACCCTGTGAGGTCCCAGAGTTCAGAATGCAGTCTGAGAAAGAATGTCTACACCGTAATTAAACAGCCCCTTCCCCTGAATTCCATGAGGCCAATTCAGCTGGCATGGGCCAGCTGCAGGTGTCTTTAATTGCAGTGTAGATGTGCCCTCACTTTTCCCTGGACAACCTTCCATTGAACAGGAGGGATGCAAACTAAAAATCTGTAACAACCACAGGGTCTGAAGGCTTCTTCGTTCTTTATCAATGAGGCTCTCCTGGTGAGGGTAGTGTTTGCACATGAGGTTGTGACCCTCTCTGTGGACTGCAGTGGTCCTGTCAATTGCATTGTGAGGGACTGATACTACAATTAATAGATCCTTGTGTTGCTAAACACCTGGCAGTACATTGGGCCGCTTCCTTTTATGATACTTCATAATGGTGACATTTTACTGAGTGAAGGACCTCAATTTAAACTTGCAGTTTTTTAAATAATACTCCATATATATTACTACTTCACCTGTGTGTGTGTGTGTGTGTGTGTACATGTGCACACTTGGTTCACTTGTGAAAAATGTGAAAACAGAGTTCAATAGTTCTGGACTTCTCTTTAAGAAGAGGTTAAACTAGCCTTTGAGTACTAATACCGATAGTATCCCAATATCTCACAGAGTCAATATAAAGGATACTTTTAAAGTGGATGGGGGGAGGCACTTTTTGTGAAGATTGAATGAATGTGTCTCTTTGAGTTTATATTGCAGCATAGAGGAAGAAAGAGCCCTTTTTTGGTTTGTTTCAAATGTATTGGTCAGTGTTAGCAATCAGTTTTGCTAATTGTTCTGTTCTAATAGTTTTGTTATTTTGTACTTCCTGAAAAGAGAGAAATCCATTTTTAAAAAAAATGTTGTGTTTCACCAGACATTTCAAGGACCACAGAGCACAGAAGAAATATGTATATACCATTCTGGAGTACCTATATTCCACGAAGGGTTAGTATTATGCAATTAATAGAATTTGCTTCCATAAATTCTCATAAGCACTCTTTCTAAATACATATGCAGTTGGTTATTTTTAAAAGGAAAGGTGTTTACACTGTTAAAACTCTTAATAGTGCTCAATGTTCCTAAATATTTGACTTGTGTATGTATTATGGCTGAAGTTAAGATTTTTGTTGTGGTTATTTTTAGTGAAAGTCAGGGACGGGTCACAGGCAATAAAGAAGAAAAAATGTAAGCCCGTGACCTGTCCCTGACTTTTACTAAAAAAAAAAAAATCCTGACAAAATAGGGATCTCTGGGGTCCACCTGCTGCCTGTGAGCTCCAGGGTTCTTCTGTGATGGCTGGGAGCTGAAGCAGAAAATGTAAGAAGTCTCTGGAAATCATGTATTCTGTGACTTCCATGACCTCTGTGACATAATTTTAGCCTCAATTATGGCTTGTTAAATTATTGTCTTTTGAAATTCCTTCAAAGGATGAAGTATTGGAGCTGTTGTAAGAGAAAAACTTCTGATTTTAATACATTCTTATCTCAAGAAGGCTGTACAACGGGAACACATGTGTGGACTAAAAAGGATGCTGTAAGTAGTACTAACTTTGCCATTGGCAATTGGTTACTTAACTTCCCAGTAAGTATGGTGTTGGGCTGAATTCAAGCTTTAGTTAAACAAAGACTAATAATTCTCCTACCTCCAGAATTATACAATTTTCTCTAATATGTGTTGATGAGTGTTGGGAGCATTTAATGAGATTAATAATGGAGCCACAACTAATCTGAGTAAAATACTGTACCTATCTGTATACAACCACACCTTTTATTGAAGACTATATTGTGAAATAACATAAAATAAAATAAACCCACTGTTTGTATGCATTGTCATATTTTCACATTTCTAAACAATTCTGTAAGGCTTTTTAGGTGATAGACTTTGCAACCCAGCACTTATAAATGTTACACATATGCTAACAAAGAGCCCCAAAAATTTGCACAGAAAAACATCTTCCTAAAACTAGGACTAGAATACATTTAAATAGACTAAAATAATCTTGCCTGCCAAAATCTCATTCACACTGGAGAAGACACAGAAATAGTGAGTGTTCTAGGGCTGAGACTGGTGGGAATATTACTTTTCTATCCTCTCCAAACACCATTCTTACACTGGGTTTTTCTTTGTTCTAAAGCATAGTGCATTGCTTGATTTGATTATTTGTATGATAGGACACAGAATGTTCTTTTTGCTTATAGCTGTTCCATAGCAGAGCTGGGAATAAACCAGACAGGTTAGTATAGACTTGTATTTTCCTTTGTTTTACTTATGGTAATATATGAAGAAGTTGTGTGAGGATGCTACAAAACTAGAGTGGTGTTACACTGAAACAATGTAGCCGAGCACTTTCAAATATAGAAATACTATCCAGTCATGTTCTGCTCTTAGATGTTTATACCCAACTCCATTCTCAATATCTTCTCTGCTCCTGACCTGCAAAATGAGATCCATACAGCAAATGTAGCATTGTTAAAAGGAAGAAAAGAGGTGTACCTAGGTGCTATCTCTTCCCTTAGTCACATGTTTCTCCCCAAGCCCGTTTAATCTCTTGAAAACACAGAATTTTTGTCAGTTCTCTGTCACTTCCTGATTGTAGCTGTATTCCTTAATTTTTCTTGGAAGTAGAAAAATGAGGATAAAAGGACTTGAGTGCGTGTGCAAGGAGGGTGGAGGAATCCCTTTAAAAGGAAGAAGTTAAACCTCGTTTTTTAGTTGTAGCAACTTTGCAGTAAAATAGTTGGCTCCTAGCCCAGTGAGGCTAGTAGCAAAATCATGTGTTTCACGGTAGTCTGTATTCCCAGCTGGCTGGTCTCTGTTGTGGGAAGGTGGCTGAAATCCTGTCACTAATGCTTTCATACGGCCTAGCAACTGCCTCACCGGGCCAACCACAGTATATTAGCTGTACTAGATGCTCTAGTTCAAGGTAGCTAGGTTGCGATCCAATGGTCTGCAGTAGTGTGCTCAAATTTCTTTCCTCGTTCTTCCAGCAAAGTTTGAGTACCATTACCTGGGACTCTAGCATCCTCTTTCTCTTCTTTAACTTCACTCTCCCACAAAACAAGAAAGACGGGCCCCTGGGAAAACCTTGGTTTGTTTCCCACATGGTACCTCTTTCCACATTCCATATCTCCCTGGGTAACTCTGTTTTTATTTCTTTAGCAAAGGAGTTGGGAGTCTTGTCTAGAACAGAAAGTACCAAATTCAGGGAGCCCAGAGATTTTTTGTTTTTGTTTTTTCTGTCATGCCATTGAATGGATTTAGTCTTTCCTCCTTCCTGGATATTCCTTTTTTTAGTGTGTGGCTTTCCTCCTTTCTTCCCTTGTCCCATTCTCTGTACTCTTCACACTGGAGGCCACTGTGGAGTGTTCTGTGACATATTTGTTGCGGCAGTAATGTGAAGCCCTCTCTCCAGTGCCCTTTTACTGCCCAGTTCAAGTTTAGACAACAGGCTGCCCAGTCAATTACTGAGAGATTTTTCTCATTCCCACTATACTTCCTTCAAGCATTAGAAAGGGTATGAATCTGAGCATCTGATCTTGCACAATTGGTACTTCATAGATGGTATGAAAAATTACCCTTCAGCTGGCCTCTGCAAATTCCCAGTCTAGGAGATATGCCAATAGTATAGCTGGAACTGGTGGAGCTTTCTAGTAGTAGTGCCCATTGGAATGCTCTTGTGTCTCTTTGCCCTGACTGTACGGCTCTAACCTAGAGGGTGGGGCTATAAAAGGTTCAAGTTTGTAAGCTATAAGAAAGTTTTAATTCAGGGGTCAGCAGCCTTTCAGAAGTGGTGTGCCGAGTCTTCATTTATTCACTCTAATTTAAGGTTTCATGTGCCAGTAATACATTTTAATGTTTAGAAAGTCTCTTTCTATAATATATAACTAAAGTATTGTATGTAAGGTAAATAAGGTTTTTAAAATGTTTAAGAAGCTTCATCTAAAATTAAATTAAAATGCAGAGCCACCTGGATGGGTGGCCAGGACCCAGGCACTGAGAGTGCCGCTAAAAATCAGCTCGCGTGCTGCAGGTTGCCTACCCCTGTTTTAATTCATGTCACTTCTGTTTTGCTGGATGGGATGCCTCCCTAATGTTATAGGATGGAGATTCTTGACAAGGAAAAGCTATATACTAGGATAGTTTTCCTTCATCTGTCATACCTTCTGCCTCTATTCTATTATCCTTGCTTTTGTATATATATCTTTATATCTCTAATATTATTAAGTTTTGGGTTTGCTTGTCAAATGATGGAGTTAAGAAGTGACTCCTTGCTAAAGAGAGAGATGTTTCTGCACTGAGATGTTTTTACTGGCATCTTTCTGCACTGAGATGTTTTTACTTTTGCCTAGAAGGTAAATCTGTAATCCTTTCTGTATGGAATCTTGATCTGTAGGATGGGAGAGGGCCCTCAAACACTTACCATTATGGAATTTTTCCTTAACATTAGTAGGGTTCCTGCACACACATCTAAATGCAGAATTTAATCCTGTACTAGTTATATTTATTCTCCATTAAAATGTTGTCCTACATGACAATTTTCAGAGCAATTTTTAAAAATGTATCCTGAATGTAGAGTTCCAATACAGTCCTTTTCCAAAATACACCTTTGTTTTGTAGGGGAAAAAAGTAGTTCCATGTAGGCATGATTGGCATCAAACTGGAGGTGAAGTGACTATTTCAATATATGCGAAAAATTCACTTCCTGAACTTAGCCATGTCGAAGCAAATAGCACAATGGTGAGTGTGTTTGTTTTATTTTAAATAAATATTTCCTGTTTTCTCTAAACTTGATGTTTAAATATAGCAAAATATAAATCGCTTGGATGTACTCTTGTGCATAAATATTAAAACACAATCTTTTTGCACTTTTGAGGAAACACAAGTAAAATGCTGTAACAATAGTCTTCTGTGGGAGACAATTCTTTTTGACAGTTTCAGTCTTGGTAGACTTGCAGGTTCCTAAGCATTTTGTGCCTTCTTGTTCCTTTAGACAAACTTCTTAAATTTAAATCTTTACAAAACTTGTTTTAAAAGTTTACATAATTTTATTACCAAATATTTTCTAAATTTTTATTCTAGGTTTTTAAAAGTAAGCAGACTCTCTCTTATGATATGTAGCTTCACAGATACTGCGCTATGGCACAGATTTTTACAATGAAATATTCTAATTTGTGATTCCATAAATACACATTTTGGAAAATTGTATTGCCTAATACCGGCATCGTCACTGATACCTTCTTCTACAGGTACATGTTGCCACACATGGCCCTGATCCTCCATCAGGATCCATTTGCACAGACCTCTGTTTGTGTGGAGTCCTGGTGACTTCAGTGATGTAGGGTTAGGGTCCTAATCTCATACTTTTTATTTTACATTTTAGTCACTTGACATTAATAAATCTCTTCTGTATTTTTTCTCATTTAGCTAAATATCCATATTATTTTTGAAGGAGATAAAGAATTTGATCGCAATGTGAAATTGTGGGGAGTAAGTATAATAACCTTGAATGTTTTGTTAAGACTTTTTTATTCAGTTTCACCCTCAGCCAAAGCTTTTCTCAGAATAGAGTAGTTTTATTTTTTCTAAAACTACCACACTTCTACAGGTCTGGATTAACAAAAGAAGTTCATTTGTGCAGGATTTACCAGTCTAAGCATAATTGCAATATGAGTATTGCAGAAAATGTCTAGGACCAGACCTTTCCAAGTATAGTTGCATATAATTGCATATGCCAAACTTGTGCGTGCATACAGTAGCATGCATATTCTACATTCATATGCATGCCAGTTTCTCTCTTCACAGCTAAGAGGAGGGATACTTAATAGATGGGCGACAGGTCAGATCTGGACTTCCAGATCCTTTTGAATGGTTTGCTTTAAAAAAAAAAAAAAAGAGAGAGAAAATATTATCATTATTGGAGTTTGAACTTTGGCTATACCTTGACCAAGAAATTTGGACCTTGAGAAAAAATAATTGATTATCCTGGCTTAGTGTAGGAAAGGGCTGAGGCTGCGCAACTTTCCCCGGAACCCAGAGGCAACTGCACTTTAAAAGCTGATCTCTCCCTCCAGTGGACCGCTTCCTGGGGGCCTCGGGGGCAACTGTGTTTTATAGATTTACTCCATTTTTTTAATTTTGCAAATATTTGGGAGTGGAACAGTCCTACGTAAATTCCATCCTATACTGTTGCCAGAGCCAAACATTTGGAGACTACAAAACTCCCATAATGCATGCTGAGCATGTAGTAATTGTTTACATATTTCCAGCAGCCTTATTCCTAAATTTAAGTGAAAGATACTTGTTCTGTTCCAGGTAATTGATGTGAAGAGGAGTTATGTAAACATGACAGCTACGAAGATTGAGCTCACTATGAGGAAAGCAGAGCCCATGTTATGGGCAAGCCTTGAACTACCAATACCTGAAACACAGCAAAAACAAAATGAAGATATTACAGATCAAGAATAAATCCTAAAGATATACCGACTGTTTCCTGATTGTGAAAGTGGTGACTTGCTACTGTAATGCATTTCCTTTTAAGACTATTTTATATAAGATCACTTTTTACAATACATCTTGCATTCCAGATCAGGGAAAGCACTCCATTATGTAAAAATCTAGTGCTTTCCCTGATCTGGCATGCAAGATGTATTGTAAATTTATTGGAGCTTAGTCCACACTGTGCATTAACATTTCAAGCGCCGTATTTGGACTGGAGCTACCGGAGTAATCAATGTGAGACTACATACGGTTTGCTATCTATCTTACTGTAATAAGGATACAAGTTATGAGTCTGTGGAATGATTAGCATGATTCCTGTGGTCTAAAATAAACAAATTTGATATTCAAATATCAGTAATAAATCCAGAAAGAAAGTAGATGCTGCTCAGATTCTTTCCTTTTGTCTTGTGAAAGTAACAATAATGGCTGCCTATTCCACTTCTGCAGTGGTGAGGTCACTAGTTTTTGAAGGGCTCAGGTAGTTACTAGCTTTTTCACCATCTTGTTGTCTGGACCTGCTCTGAGCAGTTTTAGATTACACTTGGTAAAAGCACTGGTGCACTATCAACACTAGTACTGTTACCAGTAAAAGTGCAACCTTAGAAGACTTGCTCAAAAATTCTGTTATAACTGGAGCCAAGGAGGGGAGGAGTTCATGAAAATTTTCCCCCGCTACCACCCCCATTTTGATTTCTAAATTTTAAATAATTCTAAAACAAAAGGAAATGGAGCAAGGTAGTGGGTTTGATAGCTTAGCCTCCCAGCTCTGGAAACCTGCACATTAGAGACCATCTCAAAACCACTAAGCCAGTTAATGTAAGGAATTTTCCAAGATCTCTAACATTTGTTAGCTACCACCTAAAAATGCTCACAGTTGTTCATCTGTCTCAAAGAGGGTAAATCTTGATGCAGGAGAGCATAGTGTGGATAGTATTTGATGTGTTGACTGATCTGTGTAAGGATGATTAATGTTTCCATGCAGTATGCCTAAATCTAGCTATTGAGGGTTATTGTCTTTCTCTCAGTATTAAATTCACTAAAGGAAAAGTTTTAAAAGAAAAACTAAAAAGTAACAAGCCTCATAATGATATACCCAGTTTCATGTAAACACAACTGGATTATCCTTATTTAAAAAAAAAATAGATGGTTATTTAAATGTTTTTATTTTAAATTCTTTTGGTTAGTACTTCCAGAAGAAAACTAACAGTATATTTTTGTTTTCAGTTCAAAGGTAGAGACCTTGCTGCCAAAATCCTGGGATATTGTGAAAATATGTGACTGAGCTCTAGGCCATAGCTGATGCTGAAATTGCATCTATAAAAGTAAGTTTGGGGCTGTAATTAAAAAACAAAACAAAACCAAAAAAAACCTCCTCTCTAGCTATGTAGATCACTATTCATATCACTGTGTTTATAGGTCAGTTTCTATCTAACTAAAACTTACCATAGAAGACTTTAAAGCCCCAGTCCACTTTATAGACTCGGTCTATACACTGGAGTTGGAAGATAATGTACCAAGGGTCTTGGACAGGATTGTACTTGGTGTGGCTAGTCTCTCCTGATCCCACAACTACACTTCATGTGGGTGTGTCAACTCAAGCTAGAAACTAGACCTTCCAGCTCCAGGATAGACATACCCTCTCTTATGCAGGGACATAAGCAATTCACAATGCTTGTGATATCTTGATGCATAGTCATTTTTCCATCCTGACAGACCTGGAATGGGAAGCCAAAAGAATTTTTATAGTTGGCAAGATGGAAATTTGTAGTGGGTATATGTATATAACAGTGAATATGAGAAACATCTTTGAAAGCTTAAGAAGAAAGGTAGTTTAACTAATCTTTAGGGTCTTTTACCTGTGTAGACTTGAGTTCAGGGTTCTGTCTACAGCAATACTTAGACATAACTAATACTGAAAAATGGGTAGGAAATATAGAATAATGCATATATATTTACAGAGAAACTGATTTAGTGTTTGAGGTTGGGACTTTCAAAGGGACTGATAAAGTTAGTTGCTCAACTTTGAAAACTCCAGCTCTAGGTGCTACACAAAACTATACAGTTAAAACAAGGCACAGATAAAAAGTTAATGTAATACCATGTAAAATGCCTTAAAGTAGTAGGGTCCAGGATTTCAAAAGTATATACATGAAAATACATCTGTATTCTTTGCATGTGGAAACTTATAAGAGCTCATCAGGCATTGTGTGTACACACAAGTGCATGCTTTTCTAAGTCTAATATTGTGGCATTACTTACTTCACTGGAGGGAGTATTCCAGAGACCCAAACAATAGAGGCAAGTATACAAATATGCTAGCCATTCCTTTACAACTCTACCATCTTCATTGCTTTATGTGTTAGGAATAGCAGTTGCTTCAAGACACAAGCAGAACTCTGAACTTGGATACAACAGGGACGAGCACTGTGTAACTACAAAAATAAAATTCTGGTTTTGAGTGGCGAGTCAATCTGTGTATATCTGTAATATAGTCTTACACACACTGTTAATTTTCTAAATCTTGAACTGAATACCTGGGATTTTTTTTTTTTTTTAAATCTTTGCAGCTCACTGCAGTATCGTTAGTTGATGCATCATGTAAAATCCATTTTAGGGAGCTTGTGTCAGCTAATAAAAGACAGAACTGAGCCAAACTCCCACTGATTGGAGTGCAGAATTTGAGTCTAAGCAATTATCCTCTTCACCCCAACCATGTTTATACTATGTTCTGGTAATATGCAGAATAAGTTGGTGATAGCTAATGGCTTGAGGGAAATGCTAGTAAATATTCCACCTCTGCTCCCCTTATGCACTCAGCCTGATAATTAGATGCTGAAACACAACTAAGAGGACAGTCAGGCATTACTTCTTGTGTTCCATGTCTTTAAGAGAAAATTATAGATACTTCAGAGCTCGATAATGACAAAATCAAAACTTTCCCATCAGTGTAATAGGAATAAATTAGTTTTTTTTTTTTAATATTTCTGTTTAAGAAAGTTCAAACAGTTTCTTCTCTTAAAATTAAGACTTCTATATATAATCATAGCTTTGCACTGGCCATAAAATGGTTTTAAGAATAAATGGGCCAAATTCTCAGATGGCATAAATTGGCGTAAATCCATTGACTTCCATGGAATTACACCAGTTTACAACATCTGAAAATATAGCTTTTTTTCTGTTCCTCTGCGTGTTCACCTAGCAGCATACTATTGAGCTATATCATCTTTGAGAATTAGAAAATTTTGAACAAACCTTGCCAGTGTCCAGAAACTATCTTTACAATACTGCAGATAGGTTGTGTCTTCGAGAAATAAAAAGATTTTGATCTGATGGTTACCATTTTTAGGGGGACTCTATTAGTATGACACTGAACTCTGTCAGCAAATAGGAAGGGAAGGTGAATCAAGGTTATAATTACTACACTAAACTGTTAGATACTTCAGAAATCTGTATTTAGAAGGGGTGGAAAAAGGCTTTTAGAAGAGGTTATAGAGGAATTTTCTAATAGATATTTTTATCATTAAATTATAATGAAATTGTAAATATCTGCATAAAGTAAACCATAATCAGCTTGGTCTGAATGATTCCTGGCAGTCAAGATTGCCATGTCTCATAGCTTCATTGTTACCTTTAACATGTTGGTTTGCCTGCTACAATCTGTGGAAATTAGTTTTATATTTTTATATTACACAGAACTCTTACAAAACTATATCGTATTTATTGTATAGTCTTAAACATGGCATGAGAATTGATAAATACTGTAGCTGTTAAATTCATTGTTTATTTTCCATATTACTACCACAAATTGCACTTATCCACATTCAGAAAAATTATTTTACCTTAATGAAGTACTCTAGGTGTCTGGAACACTGTTTTAGGGTGGTAAATATTTTGCCATTACAAAAAAACATGTGCATTACTATTTTGTCCATGTTTTCTTCTGCATGGGTGTCTGATTTGTCCTATTCATGTAGCTTGGTTATGTGAACCTTTTCTTGGCATGCTCATGTCATCATGCTCTAGTTTTGAATAAATTCTTACTATTGGCTGGTTATACTTTTCTGTTTCTGGTTACTTCTGTATCAAGGGAGAACTTTCTTTGGCTCTGCTGTACAGTGTCACAATACAGCATTTCTTAGGTACTCAGTTCTGTTTCTACAGTGTGTTTCAGTATGAAGACTATCTCCTGTGTTGGAGTGTTTTTCTACCTGATTTTTTTTCTTAAACCACCAAAGTAAGCAGTATTTTTCAAATTGACTGCTGCTACCAGCTTTTCAGTATGGGGAGTTTAGATGGAACTTGAGGCAAGTGGTCTCTCAGTCCAGCACCAATTTTTTAGAGTTGTAGACAATGAGGAATCAATATATGGGCTCTTTCCAAGCAGACTGAAAGTACCCTTGCTATGATGCTGGCTCTGATTGGAACACTATCAGTACAAGATTCTACCATTTGGCCTTTTGACAGCACCTCAGATTTTTTTTCCAAAATGCTCACAGTAGTGGTGAGACACCTCCACAAACAGGGAATGACAGTGTTTCCCTATTTGGATGATAGCCTGTTATAAAACACCCACCCAGGCAGATGTCATGGACACTACACACACAATTACCCTCTTCTCATGGTTGCAACTACAACTCAAAGTACAAAAATCAACAGTGACGTGCAGAAACTGGACTTCATCAGAGTGCATCTCACTGCCACCGATCAGATTCCTCACCCTAGTCAAACTGACCTCCACCATACAGAACAGCCCACATAGCATGGGCCTGCCTCCAACTATTAGGCCACTAGGCGGCAACCACATTTGTGGTGCGACGTGCATTTTCACATGTGCAGCCTTCAGGCCTGGTTAAGAATTGTCTACATACCACACAAACAGCCTAAACCAGGGATTGGCAACCTTTGCACACAGATGGCCAACATAAGCACCCTGGTGGGCCGAGTCAGTTTGTTTACCTGCTGCATCCGCAGGTTTGGCCATTCGCGGCTCCCACTGGCCATGGTTCACTACTCCAGGCCAATGGGGGTGGTGGGAAGCAGCATCCAGCACATCCCTTGGCCCACACTGCTTCCCACAGTCCCCATTGGCCTGTAGCAGCGAACCATGGCCAATGGGACCCATGATCGGTCAAACCTACAGATGCAGGCTGGTACCCTGGCGAGCCGTGTGCATAAACAAATGCCTTGTAATGCTGCTGAAGTCAAAGACTCACAATGCTGCCTGAAGTAACCGAACAATGTGTGCGTGGGAGTCCCTTTCACACAAACTCCACCTTCAATAATTTGCACAACCGATGCCTCCTTCAGAGACTGGAGGGCTCACCTGCATCATCACACAATTCAGGGCAAGCAGTCTCCCACCAAGAACTGTTGCACATAAATCTCCTGGAACTGCATGCAGTTAGCAATGGATGCTTGCTCTTTCTTGCATTGAACAAAAACAGCACTGTATGAGTAATGACAGACAACATTGCCTGCATGTTTTATATAAACTTAACAGGAAGGAACCAGGTTGCACTTCCTATGTACCGGAATCATTAAACTATGGAACTGGTGGGTCTGGCACAATGTCAGCATTTCAGCCTTTTATCTTCCACAATGTCAAAACACCTCAGTGGATATGGCACTCCCCTCAACACCAACTGCAGCTGATGAACCCATCACATCTGTTTGGGTAGTGCCTTGCTTCGTTCCTCAAAAACTGGGAACAAATAATATCCAACCAATGGGTCCAGGAAATTGTCTGCAAATGATATTTCATCAACTTCACTGCCTTCCTCCTCCTCCCTACCAACACCCTTCCCTGTCCCTCTTCAAGGACCCTTTTCATGAGAGTTTGTTACCACAAGAAATAGCTCTCCTCCATCTAGGAGCCATAGAACTGGTACCTCAGCATCTATGAGGCAAAGGTTTCTACTCTCGTTATTTCTGGTAGACAATAAAAAGGGAGGCTGGAGACCCATACTGGACCTCAGAGCACTGAAGAAGTTTGTCAAAGCTCAAAAATTCAGGATGGTCACACTAGCAGTGATCATTCCATCTTTGGAGCCAGGAGATTGGGTTTTGGCCCTTGACCTCCAGGATGCCTATTTCCACATATCAATCAGACCGTCCCACAGACAATTTCTCAGATTTACCCTGGGTCACACCCATTACCAATACAGAATACTCCCCTTTGGCCGCCCAGTGACACAGAGTATTCTCTAAGGTCCTCTCCATAGTGATGGCACATCTGCCTTCCCAGGGGCTCATAAGCTACCCCATCTGGACAATTGTCTCCTCAGAGCCCGCTCATTCAGCGAGGCCCACCGGGTTACCCAAACCTCTGCAGACTTGTTCATAGAACTGGGTCTACAGATCAACATTCAAAAATCAATGTTCAGCCCGTATGGTGCTTAGAGTTCATAGGGGCCAACATCAATTTGTTACAGGCAAAGGTGCTCCTTCCACAACACAGATTCCACACCCTGGCCATGCTCATAGACACAGTACAAATCAGCCCCCAAATATCAGCCAGACACTGCCTCCATCTTCTGAGGCATATGATGGTGGGCACATCCGTGAAACCTTGGATTGGATGAATGGACTATCAGGTGGATGGAAAGCTGGCCAGATTGTTGGGCTCAATGGGTAGAGATCAACGGCTCAATGGCTAGTTGGCAGCCAGTATCAAGCAGAGTGCCACAGGGGTCGGTCCTGGGGCCAGTTTTGTTCAACATCTTTATTAATGATCTGGATGATGGGATTAATTGCACCCTCAGCAAGTTCACAGATGACACTAAGATGGGGGAGAGGTAGATATGCTGGAGGATAGAGATAGGGTCCAGAGTAACCTAGACAAATTGGAGGATTGGGCCAAAAGAAATCTGATGAGGTTCAACAAGGACAAGTGCAGAGTCCTGCACTTAGGAAGGAAGAATCCCATGCACTGCTATAGGCTGGGGACCGACTAAGCAACCGTTCTRCAGAAAAGGACCTGGGGATTAGGGATGAGAAGCTGGATATGAGCCAGCAGTGTGCCCTTGTTGCCAAGAAGGCTAATGGCATATTAGGCTGTATTAGTAGGATCATTGCCAGCAGATCGAGGGAAGTGATTATTCCCCTCTATTCAGCACTGGTGAGGCCACATGTGGAGTATTGCATCCAGTTTTGGTCCCCCACTACAGGAGGGATGTAGACAAATTGGATAGAGTCCAGTGGAGGGCAACGACAACAATTAGGGGTCTGGGGCACATGACATACGAAGAAAGGCTGAGGGAACTGGTGTTATTTATTCTTCAGAAGAGAAGAGTGAGGGGGGATTTGATAGCAGCCTTCAACTACCTGAAGGGGGGTTCCAAAGAGGGTGGAGCTTGGCTGTTCTCAGTGGTGCCAGATGACAGAACAAGAAGCAATGATCTCCAGTTGCAGTGGGGGAGGTCTAGGTTGGATATTAGGAAACACTATTTCGCTAGGAGGGTGGTGAAGCACTGGAATGGGTTACCTAAGGAGGTGGTAGAATCTCCATTCTAGAGGTTTTTAAGGCCCAGCTTGACAAAACCTTGGCTGGGATGAGTTAGTTGGTGTTGGTCCTGCTTTGAGCAGGGGGTTAGACTAGATGACCTCCTGAGGTTTCTTCCAACCCTAATATTCTATGATTCTGACACAAGGTGCCTCCAGATGTGGTTCAGCTCAGTCTCGAGGCCGAACAGAGACAGACTAGACAAACCTCTATCACTGCCCACCAAAGTCAAACGCTCCCTGAGCTGCTGGAAAGACGCAGTCAGAGTCTGCACCGGGATTCCTTTCTCACTAGCTTCTCCATCGTTACCTCTTACCAGCAATTTATCCCTCATAGGATGGGGTGCATGTTTTAATAACCTTATAACACAATGCAAGTGGCCATACATGGAGATGTCTCTTCACATCAACCTCCTCGAACTCCTAGTGGTCAAGAATGCCTGTGCACACCTCCTTCCACTAATCAAGGGTACACAAACACATGCACACCATTCTTGACAGATGACATAGCGTGTATGTACAATATAAATTGACAGGGAGGCACCAGATCTGCCTTTTGCACAGCAGCACTAAAGCTGTGAAACTGGTGCATTTCCCACAACGTCACAGTATCAGCAACCTACCTTTCAGGTATACAAAACTCGATAGTGAACAGTCTTAGTCACAAGTTCCATTTGTGATCATGTGGGGA
Source organism: Chelonoidis abingdonii (assembly GCF_003597395.2). Lineage (NCBI taxonomy): Eukaryota > Metazoa > Chordata > Testudines > Testudinidae > Chelonoidis > Chelonoidis abingdonii. The sequence continues at coordinate 349,900,416 of NC_133769.1, forward strand.
GGTAAACAATAGTGCTTTGTGACCTATTTAGGTGGTGGGGGACACCGCCAGACCTGTTTGCCACTTACCTGAACAAGAAATGTCGATGCTACTGCTCCAGGGCAGGAGTAGGACAACACTCCTTGGGGGGTGCTCTCTTTCTTCCATGGTTGTGGGCGGCAAGTTCTATGGGCCCTGCACCCCCTCCCTCCACACCCCCTCCTGTCCCCAAACTCCCTCCTGGAGCCTGCACCCCCACTCCCTCCCCACATACCCTTTCCCATCCCTGCCTGCAACCCCTCCCTCTGCACCCCCTCTGACCCCCAAACTCTATCCCAGAGCCTGCATGCCCAGCCCCTCCCCCAGCCCAGAGCCTGCACCTCCACCTCCTTCCCACACACTCCCTCCTGCCACCAAACTCCCTCCCAGAGAGTACACCCAAACTCACTCCCAGAGCCTGCACCCTTCATCCCCTCCTACACCCCCATCCCTTGCCCCAGCCCAGAGCCTATACCCAAACTCTGCTCCACAGCCTGCACTCCCTCCCTCCACACCCCCTCCCGTCTCCAAACTCCCTCCCAAAGCATGCACCCCTCACCCCCTTCTGCACACCCACACCCAACCCCTAGCCGAGCCTGGAGCCTGCACCCAGCACCCAAACTCCATCCCAGATCCTGCACCCCCACCCCCTCTCCTGCCCCTAAACACTCTCCCAGAACCTGCACCCCAGCCCTCCGCACTCTCTCCCAGAACCTGCACTCAAACTCTCTCCCAGACCCTGCACTCCTCACCCTCTCCTGTACTCCCACCTCCTGCCCCAACCTGCACCCATACTCCATCCCAGAGCCTGCACCTCAGACTCCTTCCCAGAGCCCAACCTCTCACCCATCCTGCATCCCAATCCCCTACCCCAGCCCAGAACATACACCCCAGACCTCCTCCCCCCACCTAAATTCCCTCCCAGAGCCTTAGGCAGGTGGGGGGTAGAGTTTGGGGGGTGGGAGTTTGGGGACGGAGGTGGGCTGGCTCTGGGCATTCTGGGCACTATGAAAATTTCTACAAACCTGTTACTTCTGTCCATGGGACAGGGACCTTTTCCCCCGTACTATCAAAAGTCCTATTGAAAATGAAAAGAGAGAGCAAATGTCATATTGATTGCTCCCACCTGGCTGAGACAGACTTTGTATCCTTACCTGTCACAGCTGGCAACGTGCCTGCCAATCTCTCTCCCACCCACTCCATACCTCCTATCACAGAACAAAGGACACATTCTCCATTCCAATTTGCAGATATCCCAACTCAGGGCCTGGCTCCTTGGTGGTTCCAGCACATAGAAAGATTCTGCTCTGAGGAGGTACAAAAACTGTTACTACACTATAGAAAATAGACTACCCATCATACTTACCTGCAAAAGTGGGACCAGGTTTGGTGTAATTCCAGACAAATTTCCCTGACATCTGCTACTCTTCCAATAGTCCTAGATTATATACTGGCTCTTAAAAAATCAGGACTATCTGTTCACTCAGAGTTCACCTAGCAGTTGTAGCAGCCTTCCATCAACAAATAGAGGGATACACAATGTCTCATGCCCAACCACAAAGCAATTCTTCGGGGGGTATAGTAAACCTTTTTTCCCCTAACCCAGACACCCTACCCCACATGGAACCTAAATCTAGTACTGAAAAGTCTGACTAGACCAACCTTTGAACCCATGACTACTTGTTTGCTCACATAGCTGTCGATGAAGATAGCCTTCCTAGTGGTGATCATCTCAGTGAGAATGGAGGAAATAGCGGCACTGATGGCACTATACAATATTCATCTTTTCACATAAACAAACTGATTCACCTCCCAATCTTTTACTCCAAGGCTGTCTGTGATAACAGGGAGGCAATACTACAAAGACTAGATGTTAGGAGAGCCCTGCCCTTTTACCTAGATAAGATGAAGGTTTTAAGGAAGTCGCCTAAGCTTTTTCTTTCCATTGCAGAGATGTCTAAGAGCGCAACATATCAGTGCAGAGACTCTCCAAAGGGGTCTCAAACTGTATCAAACACGCCTACCAGACTCGCAACACAGCATCTCCATCCAGAATGCACACACTCTCCATGAGGTCGGTTTCCTGCTCTGTCACTTTCCTCAGGAACGTCCTTAGCCCGCAAATCTGTAGAGCAGCAAGCTGGGCATCTGCACGTACCTTCACAGAACACTATGCAATTACCATTGGAAACAGAGTCTCCAGTATCTTCATCTCCATGGTATTGTCATCCATAACAGATTTGACTCCAAAGCCCCACCTTCCCACTGGGGATGCTGCTTGGGAGTCACTTACAGTGGAGCACCCATAAGGACACTACTTGAAGAAGAGGAAGTTTCTCACCTTGTGCAGTAATGATGGTTCTTCAAAATGTATTCCCCGTGGATGCTCCATGCCCCCGCCCTCCTCTACTTCAGAGTTCTCTACTGCAGAGTCTTTGATAAGAAGGAACTGAAGGGGTTCGCTCGTGCGCTGGTTAGCCTCATGGCAGGGCACGGTGGCGGGACAGCACGTATGTGGGCAGAATGGACACTGCTACCAAAGTTCTCTGCTCAGCAGCACAGGTATGCAAGCACACCTACAATAGAGCACCCATAGGGGGACACATCTCGAAGAACCATCATTACTGCACAAGGTGAGTAATTGTCTCTTCCAGGGCTCAGGTTGTCCAGTGTAATTCTCATCCAGTCAACTTTAAAGGTATTAAGTCTGGTGATCAACTCAAAATCTTTTCTCTCCTCAGTTTAGAAGGTAGAGTTTATAGGGGCAGTACTGGATTGCACTCAATCCCTTCCAAAGGCAGGATTTTAGATAATTTGATCTATCATTTGAGCTCTCAGGACTTAACCAGTCACAACTGCATGAAATTGCATGAGGCCTCTTGCACATACATAATCCAGTATGCTAAATAGTGTCTCAGGCCTCAGTAAAGTTGGCTTGCCTTAGTATTTTTGCTGAGTCATCACCGTCAGAACACGGCTCAGGGAGCCACCTCACATTTTAGAGTCTTTAGACTGCTGGGAAAACCCTGCCAACATTTGCATAAGAGTTCCCTTTATCCGTCCCCAGTCATCGCTAATGTTAGTAATGGATGCGTGTGCCCTTGGTTGGGGCTCATCTGGCTTCTCTTCAGTCGCAAGGTTTTTGGTCCACAAAGGACCTGACTCTTCGCATAAGTGTCAGGGAGTTGAGAGTTGTATGGCTGACATGTCAAGTTTTCCTCCCCGTTATCAAGGGGAAAAGACCTGCTTATTCTCACAGACAACACAGCAGCAATGTTCTATCTCAGCAAACAAGGTGGCACCTGCTCATTTCTGCTCTGTCAAGAATCAGTTCATTTAGAGGATTTTTGTATTGCCAAGTCAATTGATCTCAAAGCTTCTGACCCTCCAGGAGTGCAGAACAAGCTGGCATATCACCTAAGAAAGTTATTTACGAGTCAACCATGAGTGGTCCTTTCATCCAAATGTAGCCAGTCCATTTTCCAGTCGTGGGAACTCCTCAGGTAGATCTGTTTTCAGTGAGATACAACAAGAAATGCCAGCAGTTTTGTTTCCTATGTGGTTCCAGTCTACATTCCCTAATGGATGCTTTCCTGATACCTTGGAAGAGCAACTGCCTGTACGCTTCCCCAGTTTGACTCCTTCACTAATAAAAATCAGACTGTATCATGCCTGTGTCATTCAAATTGTCCTAGCATGGCTGAGACAGCACTGGTTCTCCACACTTCTGTCCCTTTTGGTGAAAGAGCTGATAGCTGCTTCCACTGGACCGAAATCTAATTTCTCAACACCATGGTAGCCTGATCTGTACTCCATCTCCATGGTTAGAGGAATTGTGTTCAAAAGAGGTTCAAGATCTGCTGTTGAATAATAAAAAGATATCTACTAGATCTTATCTTTTCTAAATGGAAGTGTTTCTCTATTTGGTCTGTCATAGTATTCTTCCCCAATCTGAACTTTAGGGTCCAAAGATGGGGTACTAGCATGAATTCCTCTAAGCTTAATTACCTGCTTAGATCTGATAAGCTGCCACCAATCAGGACTTTGAGTGCCTGATAAACTCTGGTCTCCCCAAAACCTTCCCTGGGGACCCCCAAGATCCAGACCCCCTGGATCTTAACACAAGGAAAGTAAACTCTTTCCCTCACCAGTGCCTCTTCTAGGCTTTCCCTCCCTGGGTTACCTGGAAGATACTGTGATTCAAAACTCCTTGAATCATAAAACAGAGGCTTTCCACCTCTACCCCTCCTCTCTTCCCCTCACCCAGAGGCAATACAGATTCAAGCTGCGGAATCTAAAACAAAGAGGAAATTACCTTTCCCTTCTTTCCTCCAATTCCCTGGTGAGTACAGACTCATTCTTTGAGCCTCAACTAGGGAAAAATCAAACAGGTCTTAAAAAGCAAACTTCTAATAAAAAGAAAAAAAAAAAAGTAAAGTTGCTCTGTAATCTAGATGGTAAATATTACAGGCTCTTTCAGCTTATAGACACCAGAAAAAACCTCCCCCAGCAAAATACAATTTAAAATTCTTCCAGCAAACTACACATTTGCCAATACAGAAAACAATTAAAAGACTATAACCGCCTTTTACTTAGTGAGTGCACTATTCTGAATATATAAGAGACTGTAGCAGGGAGATAGGCAAGAAACCTGGTTGCACATCTAGTCCCTTTCAGGACCCAGAGACAACAAAGCAAAACCCAAAAAACACAAACAAAGGCTTCCCTCCACCGAGATTTGAAAGTATCTCATTTTCTGATTGGTCCTCTGGTCAGGTGTTGTTTGTTAACCCTTTCCAGGTGAAAGAGACATTAACCCTTAGCTATCTGTTTATGACATGGTCTCATTCTGGAGTTTCAAGAATGCAATGGCAAATCTAGCATATTTTGTACCTAAAACAGCAAGATTTGACTGTTAGTTCCATCAAGGTCCACCTACCAATTATCTCAGCTTTCCACCCTCAGGTGCATAACTGCTCTGTCTTTTCTAATAGAATGTCAATAAGATTTTTGAAAGGCTCGGAAAAATTTTATCCTTAGATATAAGATCCTAAATTTGGTATTTTCAAAGCATGAAAGTCTTCCTTTTGAGTCTGTTGCTCTTTATTATACCTTTCAATGAAGGTAGCACTTTTGGTGGCCATCACTTGTGCTTGGAGGTTAGGTGATCGGCTGGCCATGATGTCTGGCCCTTTTAATGCTGTTTTCTTTAAAGACAAAGTTTACCTGCATTCTCAGCTGAAGTTTTGTCTCAAATGTGGTGTGTAGATTCAATATTAACCAAGCAGTTTACCTAACTTCATTCTTTCCCAAATCAGACTCGAATAAAAATGAGGAAAGGCTATACTCTCGTTGTCAAGAAAATGCTGGTGTTCTACCTCAACAGGTCCAACCGGTTCCTTCCCAGCTCTTTGTAGCAATCACAGAGAGGATGAAGAGGGTCCCAGTTTCTGCACAGTGGATATCATCTTGGATAGCCTCATGTATTCGCATGTGCCACAATTTGGCTAATGTTATCCTGCCACGCAGAGCAACAGCACATGAAGCAAGATTGCAAGTGGCTTCTGCAGCCTTTCTGGATAAGGCTTCTATCCTAGACACTTGTAAGGTGGCAACTTGGTCTTCGGTGCACACATGTGCTCCATTATGCCATTAGTCGGCAAGCTGGAGATTATGCCAGCTGTGGGTGAGTTGTCCATCAGTTTTTGTTTAGATAGACTCTGATCCCACCACCTGTTTTCATGGCTTGTGAGCAGGGCCGGCCCACAACATTTTGGCACCTGAAGTGGGGAGCAGAAATGATGCCCCATACCCCTCGCATAAGCCAAAACTTTGAAAGATCTCAATTCTCTGCTCTGCTACCTACCCCAGTGAAGGAGAACTAACAACCTAAAATGCCTTGTTCAAAAATTTTAAGTAACACTTAACATTCAAATGCCTGAACAGCAAATGTAACTTGTCTTGTCTGCATAGTAAACACTGGCATTTTTATCTGTTTGAATAATCAAATGTCGAAAAGGCATAAGAACTAAGTAGGCGGTACAGCTACATCCCCCCAGTATCAGGAAAGAACGATGAAGAGGAGAGCTGACAGGCTCCGACTGTGCTATCTCCCGAGCAACACATAGAGCTGATCTGAAGTGCCCACACAGTGCTATGGTTTTTTTGTTGTTATGCAAGGCATTTCCACCAGGCAATGAGCCTTTTCAGAACATTCCCAGTAACCAATCTTGAGCAATCTTCTTGGTGAATCATTTCTGGTGGCCTTTAACTAGTCCATCCAAGTTCTTTACCACCTAGAGATACTCTCTGGTGATTTGCTTGCTTCTCATGGCATGGCCAGTTTAAGCCAATTTCGAGTCCTTTGTTCCTGTAGAACCAATGTGGCTGAAAATAGACGGGAGAGTTTTCAACAGACAATAAGTATGCACGCATTCTGGGTTTTTGCATACATAGCCATGGCTCTCCACTGGTCACCTAATTGGGGATTTCACACCTGTAATGGTGTGGATGGACTTGCTATGTATCACATAGTGATCTCTTGTCGGATTTTTCCTACAGGGTCTCCAGTTAACTATGAGCGCAGAAGGGGACTCAAGATTAAAATTTTCGATATGGGTACCATGAAGTGGCGCGAGCTCACATTCTTGGGTACTTTGAGGAAGATCTGGAAAGTGTGGGGGCTCCCTTAGTGATCTCTTGCAAGGGGAAACGCAACTGTGACCTCTTTGGTAGATTTTGCTGTAGGGACTCAGAGGCCATAGGGTGGTCAAGCCTAATGGTCGAGGAAAGCGGGTGGGCCCTGAGTTTCACTAACCGCGCCTCACGTGCTGGTTCTGAAGAGCATGTCGGCGGGACTGTCATTGGAGTCTATGAGACTACTGGGGACCGTGGGCCCCACCATTCAGACCCACAATCGTCCAATGCAGACGGCGACTGTTCCGACTGGTCACAGGTGCCTCAAATCTCTCCAGTATCTCTTTCCTTACCATTCCAGTGCTGTTGCTTCCACCTGCTGCATGAGTTGCAGTTATGGATACACTTGTCTTGAGAGGAGGCTGATGATTAGGCCCACTTCTTGGTCTCAGACCAGTGAGGATAACAGATACTGACATTCACTACCCTTGAGTGACCATGATCGACGAACCCTGAATGCTCCTCTCGATCAGACTCGACCTCTGGCAGAACTCTGGCACCATGAGACACGCGCACCGAAGGCTTCTTCCACTAAAACCCTATAATGGACTCGGGCTTTCATGTAGTTTCTGCTTAGAGTCAGACTGCTTCAGACAGAGATCATCTAAGAGTACGATCACCTGATAATTTAGTAGGAAAGCCTCCACTCATTAAAACTTACATCTGCAGCAAGTGAAAACATTTTCCTTGTCTGGTGTTCTGTCACTCTATATCTGTTTCTTCTTCGTAACTCTCCTATATAGGATCCTTGATTATTTGTTTGAACTAAAAAAACAAGAACCTACTAATGAGAGAGTGTTGTCAGAGTGACACCAGAAGCGAATATGGTCCTCATAATCCACATAGCCACTGACCTAAAGAGCCGTCTCCGGCTACATTCTCAAGGTTTAGCTAATCTGTCCCACATACTGGAACCCCACCACACTACATGTGATAATACCTTATATCTGGTCCTCAGATGTCGTTGAGAGGGATATCTCTGCTATGCAAAATGCTGTCTGGGCACTAGAGTCTGTTCCTGTAAGACCCCGTCCGGGAACGCTACATCAGCTTAGCTTAGGAGAACATGAAGAAGTGGAAAGTGCTATTCTGGACGATGCCCCGTCATTACGTCTAAATTCTGTGACAGAGTCACTGCGACAGATTTGTCGAGCGTTCCAGATCAGAATATTCATCTGGCCACTATGTCTTCCCCAAACCTCACTCCTCAAGTGAAGAGGCAAGCCTTCTCACCTCGAAGTTAAGTTGGAGGAACATCCTTAGGCCCCTTCTGGCTGGCCCTCAATGGTCCCTATGACGGGTGGGCGATGGGTCGCATCAGGTCTACTATCCCGCACAGACACAGCAGGAGGTCACTCGTAATGGTCTGCGATCTTGTCGGCAGAACCTTGGACACTGATAATCATTATATCCTGACAAGAGCGTACAGTATCATTAGACGCATAAGCGGTTCCTCAAGGTTATGACGATACGAGCAACAGCCATTTTAGCGTGGACACCAAGCATCTTGGAAACCTCTAACGTTATGCAAATAGGTAAGTAACGTTTCCTGTATATACAGGTACTGAATCGACAAATGAAATCGGGTTACAGAAATATATAAATTTACTTTCTACTGAAAACAAACGGTGCAATAGTACAATCATCAAAAAAAAAAGTATGGCTCGGCGAACTACGGGAAAAAAACTTGCTGAGGTGTACTCAATTCCATCTAAAAATAAGCTGTAGGTCCCTAAGCCATGTCGCGCTAAGATTCGATCACGCTAATCACTAATGGCGTGACTCGCTTGTGCTTTCTATGTTCAAAACACTAGAGAATGAATGTGTTTGTTATCTAACGCAGAATCCACTTATTCAGTTAACAGCTCTTTTCCCAAGTTAATTATGAATATTTTTCTTAGGGATATGCACATCTTGTGCGGCTCCTCAGGAAAGTGTGCTGGTTATGTGTTTCCACCGACAGATTATTTACGATTGGTTTCTTGTGTTTAGCTGCAACGTCTCGTTTTAAGAAATGATTATTCCTTCCACAGAGGGGAAACCGCGAGGAACATCACATTCACATACTGATGGGCCAAGTTATCGGCGTACTCCGAAGTCTTCATCTTTGTGAGGTCATCATGGGAATTAGACTCGAACCATTCCATCTCCCCTTTCGCAGTCTCTGTAACTAACTGCCTGCTGATGGCTGAAGGTTTTGCTTTCTGGGAAATTTGTCTGCCCTGTGCTGTAGATCACGCACAGCCAAATTCTTAACACAAAGATACGGAACTTTGTGAGTAGTCTCCCTCCACCTACTCAGCCTGCCTTATTATCATCTCATCAGCACCTTAGACTAACCCGTACATGCCTATGATGTTAAATAGAGTGAGTGAGAGAGAGTGAGTGCTCAGTTAACGTGGAAGTACAGGTCCCCCTGTTGTTAAAAGTCGTGATTTAAATACTTTCCTCCAGGACGGCTATTTGAGTTCCGACGTTAAGGAGCTTTAATAATATTTCTGCTCTGTTTTAACGTGAAAAATATACGGGATTGAATGATTTGGGCTGTTAAGGTTAATTGAAGATGCCCTGTTTTTCTGTATAAATCTGTTCAGGCACATTCTCTGGTACAATTAGTGACATGTACAATTCTTATTACTAACTAGTGTAACAGGGGTTAAATATTGAAATGTTATCTGTGCGGAGAATTGGATGTCATCCCTTTATTCAAGAAAACACGGTTCTGAATAATGCAGTCTACGGACACCTTTGAATTAAAAGCAAGATAGAGTGGAGGCGCTGTCCGGTTTTGCAAGTTCAATAAACTCCTGCCCATGTGCCACACTAAAAGCTATTTCCATGAGCCATGAAGGAATACAAGACAGTTGGGAATGGTCTATTAAGGAGAAGAGAGATATCTTCCTTCCCTATTTTGGGGCTTACAAGATTGGCATAATAGGCTACGTGTGCATAATGACAATGCATATGTCTTTCACACATGCGCACAGCACGCGTGTATTTCAACGGAGGCAGACTGGGTATTACACACAGGATGCCGAGTAGAGAGCATGTGCCCAGCTCAGTTCCAACGGAGCAGGTTTCTAGTCCACTCATACTTAATTCAAATCCCAAAAAGGGCAGGAAAAGTGAAGAGCCTGATGTCCTCGGCCACGCTCAACTAGCTCAACCACTCTAATATCAGGAATTGAAGATTAACCGGATGATTTCACTGACATCTAATGCGCCTTTCTTCTCTGCAGAGGGAATAGTAGGTATGCATCATAGCGTAACACTCGCAAGAGTGAGACCTTGTATTTCAGGGTGGATATTTCACATATCTATTATAAAGGAATGTAGTCTCTGGTGGTTTCTGTAGTGTGGTCCGGGAACGCACGAACTACTCGAGTTCACTACGCTCCCTCCTCGTTTTATAGGCAAATTTCGTGATTCGCACCCAGTGTTTGACATACCGATATTCAGCAGCAGTAGCAGCCCCAATGAGATGCCACAGATGTCTGGTGCTCCCATAAACTGGTCAACGTTCCTGGTAGGAGAAGCCCCATCACACTCCTTCCTAGCACAAGAAGCAGTCTCAGCTCAACTACATATCTTCAGCACATCTCTGGTAGTTCTGCTTGCAAACCTGAGTTTGTGTCGTAAATTGAAAGTAGTCTGTTTTGTCACCCATTAAAGAGCATAGACCACATTTGAATAGGGCACAGCAGGATTGGCATGTCTCTGCACGAGCTTGCTCCCTGAAGAAGCTGTATACACTACTGAGATAAGTATATTCTGTCTGTCTCTTGAGCATTATCGCAAGACCTTTCAAACAACAGTGCATTAGCTGAACTGCTTGCTGTTAAGACCATATGGCGCAGGGACCGACAGACACACGTCACCAGGCTCCCACTTACGGTGCTGACAAGCCTGGCTCTGCTGACCACAGAACAATGTTCATCTGCCAGTTCCAACTCCTACTTGGTGGTCCAACCCAAACAGAGTCATGTTGCGGACTCCTTTTGCCCTCCCGACAAGGGCTTCACCACTCTTGAATCGCGGATTGCCTATCCTCGAATAAGGATGGGGTGTTCGATGTTAGACTACCATCCATGCCGCGTCCCTAGGGTACATGACCTCGCTACAGGAGGCCTGTTCCTCATATGAACTCTGCTGGACGCCATGCACATAAGTTCTGCAAGTTCGGCTTAAGGGCCTTCCTGCCATCTCATATGGCTCATCTTCATGTACAGATACTATCAGATAATATCACCACACGTAGAGTAATAGCAACCGAACAGGGAGATAGGACGCATCTAGTACCTCTCTCATCGGACGGCATTTTGGCCATGGAACTGATGTATCAGAATCCAGATTCGTCCACACCAGTGTTGTAGTTGGACACAACTACCGGATTCAAGGTCAGTGTGCGATCGCAACGACCATGGGAACAGCAGTATTGCAAGCAGGGCTGATGTCACATCTCCTCTACATGACACCTCCCCTCCCAGTACTGAATACTGGCTTGTAGTCACCCACACTGAACGAAGACGCAGGAGTTTCCTTACTCTACTGGAGTCTTGAGATACGTGGTCCCTATCTGTTTTCCACCATGCGCCTCCTCACCTCTGCTCAGACACCAATACATTGCAGTAAGAGGGGGAACTGTCGTAGGAAGGTCGAACCTATGATGCCAGCTTATACATCTCATTGAGACATGGTGATAGTCGACAGCGAGGAGAAGATAATGCAGGTTGTGCAAGGGCAAACGACGGCTGCTTTAAGGGCGGTCCCGAAGAATTCAAGAACTCTAGAAACAGTCGCCAACACATGTGTAACCTCCCAAATGGCCAAACAGTTAGGGGACCACATAAATCCGGCAAGAAACCTCCACATTACAGGCAAGTAACTCTGCTATTTACTGTCATCGCCTGTTGAACCATATAATGTAACTTTCCTCACAATATAGCATGTCAACTGAGCCGATCAGATTAACTACTCTCTGAGTACGGTAATCCAGCAGTTATGCACCCACCTTTTAATAGCCATCTAATTGTATTGCCTAGTTTATCGATAAGGATATCATGTGAAGCTGATCAAATGCCTTACTAAAGTCTAGGATACCACATACCACTTCTCCCTTGTCCACAAGACTCGTTATCCTATCAAAGAAAGCTATCAGATTGGTTGATGACACATTGTTCTTTACAAATCCATGCTGGCTATCCTATCACCAGCAGATGATTTCTTAATACTTGCTCCATATCTTCTGGCACAGAAGTCAAACTAACTGGTAGTGCCTGGTTGGTTTTTTATTTCCTTTTATAGATGGGCACTATATGCTTCTTTTCCAGTCTTCTGGAATCGTCTCCCATTCCCATGACTTCCAAAGATAAAGCAATGGGCCTACCCTGTCGTTGGTCTTCCTCTGCTTCTAATGTAGTGAAAAGTCTTCTTGTTTCCTTTATTCCCATAGCTAGTTTGAGCCATTTTGGCCTTTGCCTTTCTAATCTTGCCCTGCATTCTGTGTTGTTTGCCTATATTTATCCTTTGTAATCTGACTAGTTCCATCATCTAGACTTAAGTAGCTGTTCTTGTGCCCTCCACCACAGTCTCTCTGACTACACTAACTTTTCTTCCAGGATGAACATGGTACATCCATTGAGAGGGAGATTTGGATGCTCAGTAGCTGCCAGGTCACTTCACTCTAACTAACTGGAAGATCAGTGCACCTTTCTCACATTCACTCACTATTCTCACTGCAAAGAAGGCTCACCGTGAACATTTGTGTCTATGTATCTCAGGAGTGCTCCTTCCTGCTTAGATAGAAAAGCTTCCTTTGCTTTCTTTCTTTTTCTGAATACTGCCCCAGAGGGGCATTTTCTTCTTCACGACTACTGTTGTGTGCCAGTTATAGTGGCTCTCAACACTCAATTGAAGGGGACAAATAAGCAGGCTGGTAGCAGGGCCTGAGTGAGGGAATATATCAGTATCTTAAGGGCCTAACTGGCTCCTACAACTTCAGTTGACTGCCTGTTCTCCTCAAGTGAGTTTAGGGAAGCAGCAGGAAACAGGAAGCTCCCTGAGAAGCTGGTGTGAATCAGTCCAGGTTCCTGGGGGTGCTAGAGAGGTACATAAGATGCTCCTCCTCCTCTCTCTCCTTGCAGCTCTGCTGTTTTCTGTTATTCCCTCTCAACTTTTCTCCTGCCTGTCTGTTATGTCTCTTGTGCTTGCCTTCCTCCAGCACAGCACTCCACCATCTCTGTGCATCTAGAGCAGAGAGAACACATATGCACCAGCAGCAGACACAATTTTCTACACTCTGGGTCCTAGTGGCACCTCCCCACAGTCTTGCACCTGAGGTGGCCACCTCAGTTCGCCTCATGGTAAGGCCAGCCCTGCTTGTGAGTCACCAAGAGTGGAATGCACATGTGTAATCACTCAAAAGAACAACAGCTGTTAACCTGTTTAGTAACTGTTGTTTGAGATGTTGCATATGTCCATTCCACAACTTGCCCACCTGTCCCCTCTGTATCAGAGTTTTTTCCAGCAGGAAGGAACTGGGGGAAGATCAGGTGGGCTCCACTCTTCATACCTGCACACAGTGGCACTTAGCAGCAGAGGATGCTTGATCTCCATCAACAGGTACCCAGAGGGAAAAACTTCCAACAGCTGTGTTTAGGGCGTACACATGCCCAGAGTAGAAAGAACATGTGGAGCACATCTCAAAGAAGAACAGTTACTGAACAGGTTAGTAACAGTTTTTGACCAGAAAAGTAAAGACATCTCATTAACTTACAGCTATATGAAACATTTTAAAATTAAAATTTTCTGCTTGGCTGCTCAGTATAAGTGACCATTCTGCATGATGATTCCCTCGACTGCATGTGGAGGCACCAATGGAAGCAGGAAGATGGCAGGAGACATACTGCCAGTTTACAGCGGGGTTGTTGGGAGCTGGCCAGGAAAGGAAGAAGTTGCTAAACCAGCCATATGCTGCAGGTGGAAGGTACCATGTCCTCCTCACAAACTACTTAAAAATCTATATTTGAAAATTATTCCATGGTTAAATATCAGAATTACAGCCATTGTTATTCAAAGCTGAATCTCAGGATAACTGTACCTTTTACTTACATAACTTTAGGCTAAAATATTTTAAATATTTTAGGACAGCTTTTGGCTTTTATAAACACATTGTAAAGCATCAAAGTTATGGTGACTTTACTGCAAATATCATTTTGGAATAAAATGTTCCATAACCTAACAGCCTATATTTTTTTTTCCCTAGAGAAACTGCAGTCATGTATTTGTTCAAAAACAAATGAGCCTTTCTGCTTTCAGGAGTTTCCTGTGTAGAGACTTTTTTATAGCATCTAATGCTTTTTAAATAAATTGAATGGTTTTTAATCAAATGATACTGTGCTTAATGGAGAAAACATTTTAACCAAAACTCTACATGTCCTTCATTAAATTTTCTTTATGCTCATTTTTGTGGCAGTAATTAACATTAAGGGTACCCACTAATGAAAATTACCTATAGTAAAAGCACTTGGTTCAGAATTATTCTTTAATGATAATAGCACAAATTAATAGGATGTCAGCACTTGCATTATGAACTGCTGGGTTCAAAGGATTTATAAATTGCAATGAAACACATTCCAGCCTGATATCTACAGTATTAATCATTTAGAGAGGAGTAATATTAATATGCTGTGCAACCAAAAAAGCTATAATCATTGGAATAATTTACCCAGAGTTGTGGTGGATTCTCCATCACTGACAGTTTTAAAATCAAGATTGCATGGCTTTCTAAAAGCTATGTTGTAGGAATTATTTGGGGGAAGTTCTATGGCCTGTGTTAGGAGGTTGGACTAGATAATCACAGTGGTCCCTTCTGGCCTTGGAATCTATGAATCTATTTCCAAACTTTAAGTGGCAAGGATGTTCAAACATAATTACAGAAAGATATAACAGAGTCTGAGATAATGTGCCAATCTTCAAGGTTAGTACAGTAGAATGTAACTTCTCCAGAAGGGAATAGTCTAAAGTTTTTAAAAAAACAAACAAACAAAGACTGCAATCATATATTGTCAGGTTTACAAAACTATTAATAAAACTAAAACTCTTCTCTATCTTGCTTTAGGTAGCTATATATCACTGCCACGCTTAAATGTATTGCACATGCACCTTTTAATGTAATGATGCAACATTTTTTATATATGACTATAGGAGCACTGAAGTGGGGATGGAAGTGAAGGTTGGAGTCAGTACCTCATACCCTTGCAGAACACTGAGGGTATCTATTGGAAAACACAGAATAAAGGTACACAACAGCAACTTTCACTTTGCCACCTGGAGTTGGCGAGAGCCACTCAAAATGTATTAAAGGATTATTCGGGCAGGACTGTGCTATAGTAAACAGACATGAGGAATGCTGAAGTACATATGCCACTGTGTGTGGTATGTTGTCACAGAATTATAGTCTCTCATTCATCGGTATGCCTTCCCTATGCTAGGACCAGATGTATTGACTGGTGCAGGGATCATTTGGAGCAGGTTGCCATAGCTCATAGGTACATGGACCCGTAGTTTCTGTGCTGAGTTACACGAGTTGCACAAGTTGAGAAGCAAACAATCTTTTCTTGCCAGGGGGATTTGTAGCACTCTGGTACAGTAGTGCACTGTGAGATAGAAGTGCATGTGACACTTCAGAGGGAATCTTTAGGACAAAGGTTAAGGAGCAATAACATCTGGCAACACTAAGGGCCTGTTTACACTTAGGCCACGTCTACACTACGGGATAATATCGAATTAGCTAAAATCGGTTTTATAAAACTGATATTACAAAGTCGATTGTGCGCGTCCACACTAGGCAGCATTAATTGATGGTGTGCGTCCATGTCAAGGCGTAGCGTCGATTTCTGGAGCGGTGCACTGTGGGTAGTCTGTCGTAGCTATCCCATAGTTCCTCAGTCTCCGCCCTCCCCCTTGGACATTCGCAGGTTGAGAGCCCGTGCCCTGACTGGGGCAAAAATATGTCGCGGGTGGTTCTGGTACAGCCTCACCCCTTCCTTTGAAAGCAGCAAACCCATTTCGCGCCTTTTTTCCTGGTGAAGCTGAGGCCAATATGCCATAGCACAGCATAACATGGACCCTGCTGGAGACAGTAACGCTATTGCGGACAGTTGTAAACACCGATCGCGCATTCTCCGTGCTGTCTATGAACTGAACGCTGAACTGCGCAAAGGCAGGCGAGGAGAAGGCAGCTACGGCAGCACGGCGAACGAAGCGCAATGACGAAATGGACACTGGAATTCTGCCTAACCGGGGGCCCCTGCGTTTTGAGCTACTGCTGGTAATGGGGCACGGTTCTCCCATTGAACGCACGATTTTGGCACAGGAAACAAGCACAGACTGGTGGGCCGCATAGTTTTTGCAGGTGTGGGACGATTCCCGTGGCTGAAAAAACTTTCGCATGCGTAAGAGCACTTTTCTTTGAACTTTTGTGACTTGCTTTTCCCCTGCCCTAAACGCCATAATACGAAGATGTAGAGCAGCCCTCCAAGGTGAGAAGGCGAGTGGCATAGCCTCTGGAAGCTTGCAACTCCAGACAGCTACTGGTCAGTCAGGAACTCAATTTGGAGTGGGAAAATCTACTGTGGGGCTGCTGGATCAAGTCAGCCAAAGCAATTGTTACCACTGCCTGCTACGAAAGGTAGTGACTCTGGAAACGTGCAGGGCATTGAAGTGGATCTGGCTTCTGCTGCAATGCGGATTCCTAACTGTGGGGGGGGCCATAAGATGAACCATATCCCTATCTTGGCCCCGGAGCACCAGGGCACCCGTACGTAACCGCTAGGGTAACTTTTCAATGGTGCTGCAAAGCACTTGGTGGATCACAAAGGGACGTTTCTACAACATCACACGGGGATGGCAGGAAGGGTCAGAGAACGCTCGGCGCCTTCAGAAGCACTACTCCTGTTTAAACGGCTTCAGCAAAGGGAATTACTTCCAGACTCAGAAAAATAACAGTTTGCGATGTTGAGGATGCCTGTGTTATCCCTGGGGACCCAGCTAACCCTTGATGCCATGCTCATGAAGCGCATACACAGGCAGCTTGGGACAGTGGTCAGGAAGCTGTTTAATCTACAGGCTGAGGCAAGTGCGGATGGTGGTAGAATGGCTTGGCCGTTTAAAGGGCGCTGCTGATCAATTACTACTCGCTCAGACGCTCAGCCAAAACAATGTCCCCTTGGTTTTGCTGGCTTGCTGTGTGCTCCACAATCTCTGTGAGAGTAAAGGGAGACCCATGTTCTGGCGGGGTGGGAGGCTGAGGCAAATCACCTGGCCGCTGATTACGAGCAGCCAGACCCAGGGCGATTAGAAGAGCAACCAGGAGGCGGTGGCGCATCTCAGAGAAGCCTTGAAACGAGTTTCAGCATGGGCCAGGGTAGTGTGACTGCTGTGTTGTTTCGCCTTGATGAATCCTCCCCCTTGTTGACTCATTCCATCTGTAAGCAACGCCACCCTTTCCGCCCTTGATACGCTTGCGAAGGAAATAAAGTCAGTATCGTTTAAAATCATGTAATTCTTTATGATAAAGTCAGTCCTGAAGGCAACCCACCTCCCCTTTGGGATGGTATTCTTTATTAAACAGTAATTATAAAAAGAGGCAGAGAAATTGATCAAGGTATCCTGCCTGCTGTGGTTTTGGGAGGAGGATAGGAGGGAAGGAAAGCCATTAACACCATTGTCACACTAATGACAGCCTTTTGGTTGGACTGTCCACGGGGGTGGAGTGGGCGGGTTGCAGAAAGCCCTTCCCCCCGGCGGGTTTTCTTCACGCTCTGGGTGAGGGAGATATGGAACCATGGGGAGGGTTGAGGTGGTTACCAGGGGCTGCAGGCGACTTCGTAACCCGCGCTCTTCCTGAGATTCCACATGCGTTGAGGATAAGTTTGATCACGCAGCACTCCCAGCGTTGCATTAACTGCCACCGCTGATCTTCTGCCTACAGACCTCTGGATCTTCCTGCGGCCACCTCTCATCTCGAGCGGTCTCTCCTATCCTCCCGTCACTGCAATGCTTTCCTGTACGTTGCTAGCAACGTCTGCCACTACATTATGATAAGCTCTGTCATTGCGGGTTATCGCAGCATGATTTCAGAGACATTTTAGGGCACCTCGAACGTCTCTCCTCCTCCGCTACTAGCTAGTCCCTTCGGGCATGGTAGTAGGGAGGCTGGACAACAGTGCAGCTGCATGGGGAAGGGAAAACAGAGAGAGAAGTATGTGAAAAGAATACATTTACAGAACAATGCTTGTACTCTTTCACAGTGAATAACGCTATCCACCTTACACAGCACATGTGATTTCACTACAAGGTCGCATTTTGCATCATTTATATTGAGTGCCTGTGGCTCTGTGTTGGCAGATCTCACAGACGCAGGTCGGACACCCAATCTAAGCTGCATGTGGCCATGGTAAGCCACTGTCTTTCAGCTTCCGCTCTTTCCTGTTTACAGGCAGCAGCAGACGCCAACCCTCCACCCCTTTCCCTAAGGGATTGCTTCATGCCTCCCCCACCGCATGGCTGCTATCGTGGAAGATCAGTGCTAAACACCCCCTGCCCCCCCCACCCGTGTGCTGGTAGCGGGAAGATCCTGCTCGCCAACGCAGAAAACGCTCAGCTCTATCCTTCCTCCATCCCCCGCTTGCACATGCAGGAAGGATTTGATTTTAGTGGCAGCCCAGTAGGAAAATGGCCATGTCTGCCCCTTAATTAAATTCCTGAATTTCAACCAGGTTACAATGAATGATATAAGTCTCCTGAGAATAACAGCGCAAGATAACAACGAATGTTTCTTGAATGCCAGCAATCACCAGGAGCTTACGCAGCTGTGTTTTGTCAAGCAATGATACCGAATTACTGCTACATGCGTGGCGTGGAAAGTGTCCTACAATGGAGGACCCAATAAGGCTGCCTTGCCAGAAACCTTCTCCAAAAGCTTTTTGAGTATCTCCAAGAGTGATTCATGGAAGATTCTTGGAGGATTTTCGCTCCATCCCCAGACACGTTAACAAACTTTTCCTGTAACTTTACTGGCTGCGAATGCATCTCAAGACTCTAATGGCAGAAATCAAACATTAAAAAAGCTTGTTTTAACCATGTTTGATATTTACAAGGTACACTCACCAGAGGTCGCTTCCATGGCTTCACTGTCTGGGCTAGTGGCTTGGGAGGGCTGGGAGGGTAATTCCGTCTGGGTCACAGAAAGCTCCTGGCTGTTGGGGCTAACGGAGTTCTGTGTGCTCTCAGCAAGCTCTTCCTCCTCTTCCTCTTCCTCCTCATCTTCCCCCTCCGCAGAATCCTCAGCCATGGTTGATAACAACCCAACCTCTGAATCCACAGCCAGGGTGGGGTACTGGTTGCGCAGCCCCCTAGAATTGCATGCAGCTCAGTGTGAGAAGCGGCATGTTTTCAGCCCTGATCCAGACCTTCCGTTTGCTTCCTTGGTTTTCTGGTATGCTGTCTGAGCTCCTTAACTTTCACTCTGCACTGCACTGAGTCCCTGCTGTGTTCTTTTCCCATCATAGTCCTGGAAATTTTTTGAATATTTTTTCATTTCGTCTTTTGGAATGCAGTTCTGTTAGCACTGAATCCTCTCCCCATATAGCGATAAGAATCCAGTAGCTCCTGTGTGGTCCAGGCTGGAGTCCCCCCCCCCCCCCCGCCCCCCCCCCCCCCCCCCCCCCCCCCCCCCCCCCCCCCCCCCCCCCCCCCCCCCCCCCCCCCCCCCCCCCCCCCCCGCCCCCCCCCCCCGCCCCCCCCCGCCTCCCCCCCCCCCCCCCCCCCCGCCCCCCCCCCCCCCCCCCCCCCCCCCCCCCCCCCCCCCCCCCCCCCCCCCCCCCCCCCCCCCCCCCCCCCCCCCCCCCCCCCCCCGCCCCCCCCCCCCCCCCCCCCCCCCCCCCCCCCCCCCCCCCTCCCGCCCCCCGCGCCCCCCCGCCCCCCCCCCGCGCCCCCCCCCCCCCCCCGCCCCCCCCCGCCCCCCCCCCCCCCCCCCCCCCCCCCCCCCCCCC
This sequence comes from Chelonoidis abingdonii, assembly GCF_003597395.2. Taxonomy (NCBI): domain Eukaryota; kingdom Metazoa; phylum Chordata; order Testudines; family Testudinidae; genus Chelonoidis; species Chelonoidis abingdonii. The sequence continues at coordinate 349,920,185 of NC_133769.1, forward strand.
CGCCCCCCCCCCCCCCCCCCCGGCCCCCCCCCCCCCCCCCCGCCCGCCCCCCCCCCCCCCCCCCCGCCCCGCCCCGCCCGCCCCCCCCGCCCCCCCCCCCCCCCCCCCCCCCCCCCCCCCCTCGGCCCCCCCGCCCCCCCCCCCCCCCCCCCCCCCCCCCCCCCCCCCCGCCCCCCCGCGCCCCCCCCCCCCCCCGGTCCCGCCCGCCGCCCCGCCCCCCCCCCCCCCCCGCCCCCCCCCCCCCCCGCCCCCCCCGCCCCCCCCCGCCCCGTCCCCCCCCCCCCCCCCCCCCCCCCCCCCCCCCCCCCGCCCCCCCCCGCCCCCCCCCCCCCCCCCCCCCCCCCCCGCCCCCCCCCCCCCCCCCCCCCCCCCCCCCCCCCACCGCCCCCCCCCGCCCCCCCCCCCCCCCCGCCCCCCCCCCCCCCCGCCCCCCCCCCCCCCCCCCCCCCCCCCCCCCGCCCCCCCCCCCCCCCCCGCCCTTTGTTTTTGCGATCTCAGGAACTGCAAAATGTCTACCTGTGGGGATAGAGCTTCTGCGTGGTCGACCTGTGCGAGGGCAGAGCTCCACGCTGGCCAAACAGGAAATTGAATTCAGGCAAGTTCGCAGGGCTTTTCGCTGGTTTACGCGCCAGGGTGCCCCGTCTGAGTCTGTTGGCTGTCCAAGCGATCAACACTGGTGCACTGTGGGATACCGCCCGGAGGCCAATAATGTCGAATTCCGTCCACACTAACACTATTCCGAATTAGTAATATCGATATTAGGGTTACTCCTCTCGTTTTCTAGGAGTACAGAAATCGATTTAAAGAGCCCTTTAAATCGATTTAAAGAGCAGTGTAGTGTGGACGAGCGCAGCGTTAAATCGATTTAACGCTGTTAAAATCAATTTAACGGCCTAGTGTAGACCAGGCCTTACAGTGCTGCAGCAGCACAGCTGTAGTGCTTAGTGAGGACACTACCGATGTCTGTCACCATAGGTACTCCACCTCCCCAAGCACTGTCTACCCCGGCAGTTATATCAGTTATAACTGTGTCTCCCGGGGTGTGGAAATTCCCTGGGCAACGTAGTTATACCAATGTAATCATTATGAGCTCTACCCTGACATCTGGTAGTGAATTGTGGTGAGTTGTGGAAAAGAACTTCAGGGGCTGATCTTGTTTGCATAGGCATACCCAACCCCTAGCATGAACTCACAGCAACTTAAATGGTCACTTTGGCTACTGTGGTATCCCCAGATTCTCTGTTATTGGGGCAGGAAGAATAAAGTGATTATGTGAAACAAGGACAATGAAACTGTTCTATGCCAGAGGGACTTGCCATCAACTAAGTAGCACTTGCTAGACAAGGGACATGGGTTCCAAAACTTAGTGAATTGAGAGATACTGAGGACAAGTATTTGGATTTGATAGTATGTGCCCCTTTTGAGGGTCTGAAATGCTAATTACATTTTTTCCTTTCTCTACTGTGGAATATCAGAACTAATTTTAATTTTATTAGGAGTCATTTATAGGCTGCTGAGCTGAATTCATATTAGGCTAATAGTGTACCAGCACTGAGGCTTCTCTACCACACGCTGAAATCAATGAGTTCTGTGGAGGGGTCTGAAACTATGTTGCTGAGTGGCTGGTGGAGTGGACCAGTTTGCAGGATGACTGGAGCAGCTTGTGGGACAGCTGGTGGAGCGGAGCGGCTGGTGGAGCAGAGCAGTTTGCAGAACGGCTGGAGCAGCTCATGGTAAAGGCTGCTGCAGAATCCTATGGAGAGGTGGGGCAGTCAGCCTCGGACCATGTAAGGTGCTCTTTAACACTGCTGTGACCTGCCCCCTGCTCCCCTAGGCTGGGAGGTAAAACTCTGCAGATAAACTTTTGAACTCTGGGGCTGTACTGACCAGGGACAGAGACTTTTGGAGTGTTGGACTTTTGGGTGATTTTTGGGTTGCTGGACCCAAGAGACTTTTGGGGTATTGGAATTTTGGGACTTTCGGTGATCTTTTAGGTTGTTGGACTTAAGACCCTGAGGGGAAAAAGATACTGCCAAACTTACTTGGGGGGGTGGGTCTTTTGCTCATGGTTTGTGTTATGAATCCTGTTTGTGGTGTTTTCCCAACATAATGCCGCATTGTTTCCCTCCTTTATTAAAAGTATTTTGCTACACTCAGACTCTATGCTTGCGAGAGGGGAAGTATTGCCTCTTAGAGGTACCCAGGGGGAGGGCGGTATGTAATTGTCACTGGGTGGGGACCCAAGCTGGTTTTGAATTGCGTTATGGGAAACAGAACCTCTAGATACTGAACCCAGACCTAGTTGCTGCCAACTCAGACAGGGAGAAGAGTTACACCAACATAAGATGGTAGTGAACACAGTCTCAGGCAGATTGTGTAAAGTACATCAAGTGGTTGAGTACAGACCAGGCATTGCCAGCTGCTGTTCACTAAGCATGCTTCAAGGACAACTTCTGAATTAATGAGCACAAAATCTGCCCATTTCTCCAGCCATACCCATCTGCGGTTACATTGCAGTGCATCATCTCATCTGGAACGACAGATCTGTGATGTCTGTTGGAGTGGATTGGGGAGTGACTCAGAGTGCCTGTCTACACTGCAAGTGAAGGTATTAGAGTAGCACGGATAGGCATAGCTGTACTAGCTCTGCTCTAGCTAGCATGAGTGACAGCAATGAAGATGGGGCAGCACAGGGAGCAATCTGAGTACAGTCATGTCAAGAAGCCTGGATAGATACGTAGGTTACTAGCCCCTGCCATGTATTCACTACTATGGTGAGCTATGCCAGCTAGATTAAAGCTAGAAAAGTAAATTTACACATGCTACAAACACACCTTTTGTTTGCAGTGTAGACATACCCAAAGAGGCTGAAGTTAAAGTTGAGGGTCAGGAATAATGTGTTCATTAACATTATAAAAATCACAAATTTTTATGTCAATTTGATGGGATCTGTATACCCAGAACCTTTGCAGATTTTATACTACTAACCCTACCCAGCTGCCCATGAGGCACACCACTATCCAAGACAAGCTGAGTCAGCATATGGATTTTAGAACAATTACAAAATATGAAAATCAGCTGTTAAGGCTGAAATTAGTTTACTATTTAACTACAGTGATGTTACCCAATAATAGAGGACAGTCCCTGCTCCTAACAGCTGATGATCTAAAAGACAAGATAGATTTTTATCCAGGCCATAGTTATCACAGGTGTCCATTTGCCTAGCCGTTAACAAGATGTAGTTTATTGGATGCGTTACGGAAGAGTGGAGATGTGGGCAGCAACTTGGAAGACCAGGTTGGTGGCTTACAGATTTTGATCTGGGGTGTTTCCAACTCATAAGGAGTGGCATAAGAGAAAGCACTTGTCAGAGAAGTAGGCAGTGGAAGTTGTATATATAATAACTGGATGAGTGGGTAATTTGAATGTTCTCACTTGTGGGTCTTCTCAAAGTTGCAATAGGTTGGGGGGGAAGGATAGGCATTTCACTTTAAAGTGTGTCACTGCTGCTCAATCAGTTGGCAAGTGGAGTATTGCTGAAGTGTAACTTTGGGTGCTCCCACAGCCCCCACTACTAGCCTGAGGAGCAAGGGACTGAGATCTGGACATGAACTCTTTTGCTACACAAACAGACAGCCTCCATGTCAATCTTCAACATTATTTGAAAGTTTCCCAGTAGAGTTATATCGCTTATCAGGACTGGTCACTCTGACCCTTGTAAGTGGCAGGAAGCTGACAATGTACAAATTGTGATGAGCACTACACCTAAGTTTGATTATGTACAAGTGAAATGGGTCTGATGGTTTTATCTGTGGTGAACATGTCTGTGCTTCTGTTTGGGACAACTAGTACAGCATCCATGAATGTTGTCCCAGTCTTTGAAAAGCAGAGTCCTAACAGCTGCAAACTGAGAAATACACATAGAGCAATGTAGCAAACCATAAGCTCCCCCCTCAAGTTGCTACACCATTATTATTTGTGCTAGTAACGTTCCATGAGTATAACTGACAGTAAATGTGGCAAATTAAGTTTTCATCTGCTTCTCATATGAGGGAATATGAAGTTGTTTAGGTTAGTTTACCCATTTTTTTTTTACCACTACACTACTGTACTCTTCAGCTGTACCAGAAGGAATGTTCCTGCCCTGAGGAGCTCACAATCTAACAATGGACAAATAGGCGGACAGAAGTCAAGGAAGGGGAGCAACAAAAGGGGCTTATTATACAATCAAGACTGTATAAGGAAGCTGTAAGGGGGTTTGCACCCACCTCTCATGAGTGCCCCCTTCTGACTGGGCATGCCTCTGTTCTTTAGGTCTGGAGACCCCTTTCAGTGGTTCTCAGGTGGGTTTTCAGAGACTCAGCCCTCTGGCTGAGTCACACTGTTTGCACGTTAGCCAGCACAAACCCCTTCCAGGATATACAGGCTACATAGGACTATCTCTCTCTAGCCCTCTCTTGGGCTTTAGTCTTTAAGTAGTTTAGCTCTAGGATGGGGCTGTATCCCCAGGGCTTCCTCTCTAGCAACACTATCTTTACATAGCCCTCCCCAAGCTCATTCCTTACACAGGCCCTAGCAGCCAGCAAGGAGGCTCTCACTTCCCCAGTCCCTGCCATCAGACTTAGCTGTCCATAGCCCTGCTGCTCATCCAGGCAGCCAGGTCTGCAGTCCATTCTTCTCCTACTCCATGCAGCAATTAACTAGTGCACTGTTCTGCAACTCCTTTTATACGGCCCGCCTGAGCTCTGATTGGCTGCTTCCCCTGCAGCCACTCTAGCCTGCTTGGAGGACCTCTCCACTGCTCCTGGGATGGGTGTGGCAGAACCCTGAGGCCTCCAGTAGGGGGCTTTTGGGCCCAGTCCACCCATTCACACAAGCACATATGAAATGGATTTTTGAGGACCTAAAAATGGAAAGTTCAGGGTCTATGTCTATGCTCAGTGTCTTGTTTATAATACTAAACCTCACTCTCTCCTTTCTTCTTCTCCACTCAGCCTTGATCTACACTACGAATTTAGGTTGAATTTAGCAGCATTAGATCGATTTAACCCTGCACCTGTCCATACAACCATTTTTGTTGACTTAAAGGACTCTTAAAATAAATTTCTGTACTTTGCCCCCATGAGGGGATTATTGCTGAAATCAACCCTGCTGGGTCGAATTTGGAGTAGTGTGGATGCAATTCGATGGTACTAACCTCCGGGAGCTATCCCAGAGTGCTCCATTGTGACCACTCTGGACAACTTAGATGCACTGTTCAGGTAGATAGGAAAAGCCCTGTAAACTTTTGAATTTCATTTCCTGTTTGGCCAGCGTGGCGAGCTGATCAGCACAGGTGACCATGCAGAGCTCATCAGCACAGGTGACCATGGAGTCCCAGAATTGCAAAAGAGCTCCAGCAGGGACCGAACAGGAGGTACTGCATCTGATCGCTGTATGGGGAGATGAATCCATGCTATCCGAACTCCATTTCAAAAGACAAAATATCAGAATATGTGAAAAAATCTCTGAGGGCATGAAGGACAGAGGTTATAACAGGGACCCGCAGCAGTGCCACATGAAACTTAAGGAGCTGAGGCAAGCCTACCAAAGAATTGGAGAGGCAAATGGCCACTCTGAGCCCCGGACATGCAGTTTCTATGATGAGCTGCATGCCATTCTAAGGGGTGACCCTACAACTACCCCACTCCTGTGCTTCCCTCCTCCCCCACCCCTCCTGGGCTACCTTGGCAGTTATCCCCCCATTTGTGTGCCAAATTAATAAAGAATGCATGAATTTGAAACAACGACCAGTACTGGATTTACCATGGCGCTACTGGTGCCATGGCGCTGCGCCCATGGTCCAAAGGGGCCCTGGCCAGGCCTGCTCTTCTCCGCCCCCCTTGCAGGCTCTGCCGGCAGCCAAGCTCTTCCCTCGCCTCTTTCCCCAGTGTGCTAGTCCCTCCCTCCCCAGCACTGCATCCTCACCTCAAAAAAGATATTCGAGCACTAGAAAAAATTCAGAAAAGGGCAACTAAAATGATTAGGGGGTTGGAGAGGGTCCCATATGAGGAAAGATTAAAGAGGCTAGGACTCTTCAGCCTGGAAAAGAGGAGACTAAGGGAGGATATAATAGAGGTATATAAAATCATGAGTGATGTGGAGAAAGTGGATAAGGAAAAGTTATTTACTTATTCCCATAATACAAGAACTAGGGGTCACCAAATGAAATTACTAGGTAGCAGGTTTAAAACAAATAAAAGGAAGTTCTTCTTCACACAGCGCACAGTCAACTTGTGGAACTCCTTACCTGAGGAGGTTGTGAAGGCTGGGACTATAACAATGTTTAAAAGGGAACTGGATAAATTCATAGTGGCTAAGTCCATAAATGGCTATTAGCCAGGAAGGGTAAAGAATGGTGTCCCTAGCCTCTGTTTGTCAGAGGATGGAGATGGATGGCAGGAGAGAGATCACTTGATCATTGCCTGTTAGCTTCACTCCCTCTGGGGCACCTGGCATTGGCCACTGTAGGTAGACAGATACTGAGCTAGATGGACCTTTGGTCTGACCCAGTATGGCCATTCTTATGTTCTTATCAACTGCTTGCAGAAGGAGGGAGAAGGAAGAGTGAAGCCTCAACATGCTAGCTGCTCCGGGGAGGAGAAGGAGGAGAAGTGGGGGTGGGGCCTTGGAGAAGGGGCTGAAATCAGGGCATACTCCCTCCAGTCCCCTGTTGTGAGCACCCCCACGACCTCAGCCCACACCCACAGCCCCATGCCCACTCTGACCCCTATACCGCCCTCACACACACCCTGCCCTGACTCCTGCACTCCCCCCCCGCACACACAGCCCCCATCACCCCTCCCCACACCCCTCAGCTCCCTCCCCTGACTCCTGCACTCCCACACATACCCAGATCCCCCCACACCCCATGCCCTGACTCCTGAACCTCCCCCCCACATCCCCACTCCCATCCTGAGCACCAAATGGGGGCTCCTGCCCTCCCCATTCCCACCTGCACCCCTTGCACCAAAAAGTTAATCCAGCCCTGAAATAATTTTATTGCCTCTGTAAGCGGAGATCAAAGTGGGGAGAGGAGGGCGGTTGGCTTACAGGGAAGTAGAGTGAACCAAGGGGGTAGGTTTTCATCAAGGAGAAACAAACAGAACTCTCACACCATAGCCTGACCAGTCATGAAACTGGTTTTCAAAGCTTCTCTGATGCACAGTGCACCCTGCTGTGCTCTTCTAAGCGCCCTGGTGTCTGGCTGTGCGTAATCAGTGGCCAGGCAATTTGCCTCAACCTCCCACCCCGCCATAAACGTCTCCCCCTTACTCTCACAGATATTGTGGAACTCACAGCAAGCAATAATAATGAGGGGAATATTGGTTTCATTGAGGTCTAAGCGAGTCAGTAAACTATACCAGTGCGCTTTCAAACTTCTAAAGGTACATTCTACCACAATTCTGCACTTTCTCAGCTTATAGTTGAACTGCTTCTTACTACTGCCCAGGCTTCATGAGCCACAGGAGCAAGGGGTAGGCTGGGGTAGGTTCGACCGTATGGTGCTGCTGACTGGGAGAGCAGCCTGAGGCAGAAGCCTTCAGCTGGCAGGGCTGCCCAGAGGATTCAGGGGGCCTGGGGCAAAGCAATTTTGGAGGCCCCTTCCATAAATAAAAGTTGCAATATTATAGAATCCTATATTCTCGTGGAGGTCCCTGCGGGGTCTGGGGCAAATTTCCCCAATTGCCTTCCCCCCGGTCCCGCCGGGCAGCCCTACCAGCTGTCATGATATTCCAGGCAGGACTGAATCTCCATTAGATGAAACTTAAAGAAGAGAATGACCTGGAGTCATTCCCATTTTTGTCCAGGTGCCCCCGACCAACCTCACTGAGCTCAGCCAGGAGCACCCACGGGATGACGACGATGGTTAGCAGTTGTATTGCACATCTGCCCAAGGCAAGGCAAGGGGATGCTGCTGTGTAGCACTGCAGTACTGCATCTGCCTGCAGCACCCAGGAGACATATGGTGACAGTGAGCTGAGCGAGCTCCATGCTTGCTATGGTATGTTGTCTGCATGGGTAACCCAGGAAAAAGGCAAGAAATGATTTTTGCCATTGCTTTCACGGAGGGAGGGAGGGAGGGAGGAAGGGGGACCTGACGATATGTACCCAGAATCACCTGTGATAATGTTTTTGCCCCATGAGGCATTGGGAGCAATTTCTAAAAAATTGACTTATATTAAATCGACCTAATTTCATAGTGTAGACATACCCTCAGTGAAAAGCATTCTGATTTAAACACTAGAAAACCAAATTAATGATAGTGGGTTTTAACATCAAGAATGAATGAGACAAAATCATCAGTGTTGTAATCCAGTGAAGTGAATGGAATTACACCAGGATCAGTTTGAACTATTATTGTTTCTTCCAAAGCCACTCAAAATTGTTGACTGACATCCATCCCTGCTTTAGAAATATACTAGTTTTGTCTGTCACCAACTTTCAGATAACGTCAGACTTTTTTCCTTGGGTTACTAGTAGCTGGTGGCAGTTTCTTTCCTACCTGACACTCTGCTGCCTACAGATTAAGGAAAGGGGTGTTATATCAGTTCACAGTTCAAGGGCTATGGCTCAAGTTTCACTCTAAAAATATGGCCTACTTTAGAGATGATGAAAATGGCTGCATAAAGAACACATCAGTAGGTCATTGTAACTGAGTGTGACTTTATATGCCTATAGGGCAGAAGGAGCCGGTGCAAGCAAGAAAAGCACCTCTCAGCAGGATATCAGACAAAAGAGAGGGAGCCTGTTCTTGCTGACAGCCTTCTGTGAGCTGCTTTTCCCATTACTCTCTCTCTTTCTGAGCTGTGCTTATTTAGAAGTATATAACTCCTCTCTGAAACACCACACACTAGATTCAGAAATAATTAGCCAAACCCTGCAAGAGAAATAATGAACCATGTAATAATGAATTAGACTCCTTCATTAAGGTGCCCAGAAAACCTATAGTTTTCAACCTTCACCGAGGAAATAGATGAGCCTTAGACTGTGGCCTGATGGTCAATGAATTCAGTCTCTCACAGCCCACAGGAAACATTTGAATGTAGAGAATTCATCCTGAGGAAAATCCCCTGCCAACAACCCCCCTTTTTTTAAACCAGAGGATTAATAGGTCAGCAATCTATCTCCATGGATCAGCACTGGCAGTAGCAGGTACAGACACAGGCTGTGTGGTACATAGGTACAAAACTATTAGGGCCTGTAAGTTGCACTTGTTTAAACTGACATACTGCTGGAACACACACTGCCTCTGTGTGTGGCTTTAAACCTGATTTCTTACTAGATTTCCTGTTGTGTCGCTCCACTACTTTGATTGAGCTACTTTTGATTCTCACCTGTGTGAGACAGGAATGGTTTTAGGGTTAAGATGCAGGGATTAACCACTGGTGAAATTCCTGGAGGCTTTTGTGAAGTTGATCCAAGAATAAATTATTGCCCAATGACTGAATGTGTTATCACTTACTAGCTATTGCTCTGTGGGAGACAGATATCGCTTTGATAAGGCTCAAAAGATGCAAAAGTACCAGCAGCAAAGAGTTCAATAATGAAATGCTCCTACTTAATTTAATTATTGTGTTTCACAGTTAAGGGGATCAGCCAGAAAAATTGATCTGAATAAAATAAAGATGTAAATTTGAAGTGATTTAGTGAAATCCCAGCAAGCTGCATGAAAACTTCTTAAAGACACCATAATAGAGGCTCAACTTAAATGTATACCCAAATTAAAAAACATATTAAGAGAACCAAAAAAGTGGCACCGTGGCTAAACAATGAAGTAAAAGAAACAGTGAGAGAAAAAAAAGGCATCCTTTAAAAAGTGGACATTAAATTCGAGTGAGGAAAATAGAAAGAAGCATAAACTCTGGCAAATGAAGTGTAAGAATATAATTAGGAAGGCCAAAAATGAATTTACAGAACAGCTAGCCAAAGACTCAAAAAGGAATATCAACTTTTTTTAAGTACATCAGAAGCAGGAAGCCTGCTAAACAACCAGTGGGGCACCTGGACCATCGAGGTGCTAAAGGAGCACTCAAGGATGATAAGGCCATTGCAGAGAAACTAAATGAATTCTTTGCATTGGTTCCCATGGCTCAGGATGTGAGGGAGATTCCCAAACCTGAGCCATTCTTTTTAGATGACAAATCTGAAGAACTGTCCCAGATTCAGGTTTCATTAAAGGAGGCTTTGGAACAAATTGATAAACTAAATAGTAATAAGTCACCAGGACCAGCTGTTATTCACCCAATAGTTCTGAACAAACTCAAATGTGAAATTGCAGAACCACTAACTGTAGTTTGTAACTTATCATTTAAATCAGCTTTTGTACCAAATGACTGGAGGATAGCTAATGTGATGCCAATTTTTTAAAAGGGCTCCATGGGTGGTCCTAGCAATTACAGGCCAGTAAGCCTGACTTCAGTATTGGGCAAACTGGTTGAAACTGTAGGAAAGAATAAAATTGTCAGATAAATAGATTAACATAATTTGTTGGGGAAGAGTCAACATGTTTTTTTGTAAAGGGAAATTATGCCTCACCAATCTACTAGAATTCTTTGAGGGGTCAACAAGCATGTGGACAACGGGGATTCAGTGGATATAGTCTACTTAGATTTTCAGAAAGCCTTTGACAAGGTCCCTCAGCAAAGACTCTTAAGCAAAGTAAACTGTCATGGGATAAGAAGGAAGGTTCTCTAATGGATTGGTAAAAGATAGGAAACAATGGGTAGGAATAAATGGTCAGTTTTCAGAATGGAGAGAGGTAAATAGTGGTGTCCCCCAGGCGTCTGTACTGGGACCAGTGCTGTTCAACATATTCACAAATGATCTGGAAAAAGAGATACACCATGAGGTGGCAAAATTTTGTAGATGATACAAAACTACTCAAGATAGTTAAGGCCCAAGCAAATTGCAAAGAGCTACAAAAGAATCTCACGAAACTGGGTGACTGGGCAACAAAATGGCAGATGAAAGTCAACATTGATTAACACAAAATAATGCACATTGGAAAATATAATCCCAGCTATATATATAAAATGATGGAGTCTAAATTAGTTGTTACCACTCAAGAAAGAGATCTTGGAGTCATTGTGGATAGTTCTCTGAAAACATCCACTCAATGTGCAGCGGCAGTCAAAAAAAGTGCACAGAATGTAGGGAATCATTAACAAAGGGATAGATAATAAGACAGAAAATATCATATTGCCTCTATATAAATCCATGGTACGCCCATATCTTGAATACTGCATGCAGATTTGGTCGCCCTATCTCATAAAAGATATATTGGAATTGGAAAAGGTTCAGAAAAGGACAACAAAAATTATTAGGGGTATGGAATGACTGCCATATAGTAGAGATTAATAAAACTGGGACTTTTCAGCTTGGAAAAGAGATGACTGAGGTGGGATATGATAGAGGTCTATAAAATCATGACTGGTGTAGAGAAAGTAAATAAGGAAGTGTTATTTACTCCTTCTCATAACACAAGAACTAGGGATCACCAAATAAAATTAATAAGCAGCAGGTTTAAAACAAACTAACGGAAGTATTTTTTCACAAAACGCACAGTCATCCTGTGGAACTCCTTGCCAGAGGATGTTGTGAAGGCCAAGACTATAACAGGGTTCAAAAAAGAACTAAAGTTCATGGAGGATAGGTCCATTAATGGCTATTAGCCAGGATTGGCAGAGATGGTGCCACTAGCCTCTGTTTGCCAGAAGCTGGGAATGGGTGACAGGATCATTTGATGATTACCTGTTCTGTTCACTCACTCTGAGGCATCTGGCATTGGCCACTGCCTGGATACTGGGCTAGATGGACTTTTGGTCTGACCCAGTATGGCCACTTTTATGTTCTAAACTGCATCAAACCCTTGTGTCAACACACTCATTCAAGATAGCTCAATCTCTAACCTGGTTCAAGCTATGGTCTCTCTCATAAGGCTGAGACTACAGATGACAATTAAAAATTAGTTTTGCTAGAATTTTTTTCTTATGTTGACACCTCTCCCCTAAGATGTGGACAAAAGCCACTAACATAGCCACTAAGTAGTTGGTCACTGTCAACCTGGGCTGGATTTGAACCTCCCTTTTAGCATCCTCCCCACCCCCCATTAATAGCAAGGTTTTTCTCCTCCTGGTTTCCAGTGAAAATGAATTAAAAACTGACTGATCATTTTAAATGGCAGAGCTAAATTATTTGGTAGGGTTTCCCTTAAGTTATTTTTCTGAGTGACATCTAGCAAACCAAACGTCAAGTTTCATCCAAATTTAATTTTGTCAAACTGCTTTATTATCCCATGTTAGGCTTTAAACGCTGAGGATTGGATGTTTTTCGGTTACATGACCAACAGATTGCTTCAGACAGGTTGAATAAATGAATCAAAACATAGGCACTCTGCAGATGGAGTTGTGGAGGGCAGTGTAAGTGATTTTTAATATTATCCATTTATATCGACAGCCTGAAAGACCTCATAACCCTTATATGCAGCCAGAGCCTCAGAAATGCAGCCACCATGGGAACTGAAGGTAAACTGCCATATTGGACACCCAGGGAAAGAGAGGGAATGTTGGCCAAGTCACTGAGAAAAATCCTCATTCTTAGAATATTTTCTTCTTTTTATATCCGGCGTATGGTTTCTGGAAAGCATTTCAGTTCCCTTTTTGTCAGGTCATTTTACTTTCTTCCTTCATCCCTGGAATTTAAAATAACTTTAAGTTTCACATTGAAGTTTTAACTGGTAACATTAGAAGACAATAATTGTGTGTCATTTAGTCCTGTAGAAGTTGAAGGAGAAATGCTGAGCGTTCCATCCCTTCTGCTCAGAACAGTAATTAATAGCATTCTGGGAAAACACTTTCCACCTCTGTCATCAGACATCAGCTGGTGGGTGAGAGCATGGTATGAAATAGCTTTCCCTATTAAAGAGGGCATGATGAATAACAGCTGAGAGGAAAGTGATGGCATGTTACAAATGGAGCAGACCAGGATGACCAGACATCCTGATAAAATTGGGACCATCCTGATATTTAGGTGTTTGTACTGCATCCCGACCAATCTTTGGTTGGGACGCAATTTGTCCAGATATTTCACTCCACCAGCAGCACTCGCCTTTTTTTATTATTTTATTTTTTTGCAAAGCTGGTAGGACTCAGCCTTTTTTTTTTTTTGAAAAGTCAACGGACCCCCTCTCCCCTGTGTGTCCCGATATTTTCTCCCTCTCATCTGGTCACCCTATTCATCACAGGAGTGATGGTGATTCTCTATTGGCTCTTTCTCCTCTTAAAAACACCTGGGTAGTGATATTGCATAAGTCTGGGATTTTCAAAACAAAAATTTCAAAAAGGGATTTTGATCCCTAACTGCCCCCCGCCCCATCCCCTTTGTAAATCTCAGCCTGAGGGTTTTCAAAACTTCTGCATAGAAATAGGTTAGAAAAATGCATAGAAAAATGGCATAAAAAGCATCTGGACCTACATTATCAACTGTTCACTGATTATGGGTGCGCAGCATAGAACACCTAGAGCTGAAGTTTTCAGAGGAGAGATTGTGGGTGCTCACCATCTTTTATAATCACACCCACAATCAAAGACTATGGACAGGGAGATAAAGCCTGATGATGCACAGTATATCAATCTCTATGAGGGGACGGCTGTGAGTTTCTTGTACCTTTCTCTGAAGCATGTGGTGCTGACCACTCTCAGAGACATGATACTAGACTAGATGAACCATGGGTCTGATCCAGTACTTCAATTCCTATGCCCTAAATCATTGTCCACACTAGGAAAAAGAGGTGTAGCCATAGTGGATCAGATCCAGTGCAAAAGCTGCCTCAGTGATGGAAGCTCTAGTGTGGACAGAGTTCAAGCATTCTTACCATGTTGTTTAATCCTGCTCAGAACACCATTAAGACACATGGTGTTAAACCCCTGAGCTCTGTCTGCATAAAGGCTTCTGCCTGCTACTACTAACAAAACTGCACCAGTGGTAGGTTCTAGGTTCTCTAAGGCAAATGCAGCTTGGGAGCTTGATTTTCAGAAGTGCTCAGAACCCAAAAAGTGAGGTCCCAAAATTAGTGGATCCTTTGGAAAATGTAAGCTTTGTAACTGACATTTTTCCAAAAAAAGGCAAAGGAAAAAGTCTTTTTTTTTTTTTTAAATGCAGCAGTTATGCCAGTCTCAGAGAAGCAACATTGATTCCTTAACCAACAGTCCCATAACACCAACAGCTCTCACTAACTCCCATGGGACTTCTGTATGCAAAAGGCTGGTTATATTGCAAGCCTAGTAAATACTATGCACAAAGTGCAAATGGCATCACTCCAGTACATTAACTGCCATTTTTTAAGAGCTAGCCATGTATTCAAGCCTGCTGGTGCCTTGTTCCTATACTACGTCCTTCAGAGTCCCTGCTGCAGCCTGCACAGTGAAGGCTGCAATGGAGATCTGCCTCTTTACTTCTTCCCAGGCTTTGTGCTGATCCACTTTATTTTCAATATCAAACATGGCGTCATAGATCCCTGGGAATGACTCTCCAGCGTATTTGTTGTGGCTGCTCGGAGCAAAAACAATGTGTCTGTGGGGAAAGAGAAAAAAGGCTTAGGTGGGAAGGAGGGATATGAGGGAGAACAAGGGGAGCTACTGAGACATGGCTGGTGGGAATCCCTGACAGAAAGAGCAAAAACTGTGCTAGAACTAGAACTGTTTTTATTTTTTAAGGAAATTTTCAGTGAATTTAACATCATTTGAAGTTTCAGTGGATTTTGATTTCATTTTTTGGCCAAAATGAAAAATTTCTGGCTCTCCCTTTTCATAGGAAAATGAAAAATGTTTGCCTCAACTTGAATTTCTCTGCTTAGCTGAAATAGCAGGACACTTTGAATGATGCAAAAACCTGAGCTGTTGAAAAAGTCACACTATGTGGGAAAAAAAACCCATGAGCAGCTCCAGCTGAAACCCTTGCAAGCACGAGGAAGGATTTAGTAGTGGGAGGGTGAGTGGTTGCTTCCTGGAAGGCTGTTGCACCTGAGGATGCCTGAACACTATTTAGCTTAGAAAAAGCTAAAGATTGGCTTTGGATTTTTGTGTTCCCTGGGACTGGAGGACTTCTGATTTGGCCAGAGGGCCACACCACTGGCATCCCTTCTCTCAGATAACTGGATACTTCAATGAAACTGAGGCATTGGGGCAAAATGAGGTATGGCCATACACTTGGCACCAAAGAGGGAAACTTCTCTCTCACCATGGCTTTCTGACTATAAATCTTACAATGTACTCTCCTTGTAAGACAGAACAGCATTTCTGCATTCAAGTGAAAATCCTCCTAGGATATAAGCAAACCTTACTAGCTGACAAGAAGGATGGTCCAATGGTTAGGGCAGGAGTTGGGAAGACCTGGGTTCAATCCCTGCTTCACCCTGTGAGCTTGGACAAGTCACTTAGCTTCTCTGTGTCTCAGTTTCGCAGCTGTAAAAACTGGGCAATAACAGCCTTTCCCTACCTCACAGGGATGTGTAAGGATAAATGTGTTAAAGATTGGGAAATGCTTTGAAATCTAAGAGCAAAATTCAGAGACATTTCATATTACTAAAAATACAGTCCTACGCCTGACAGGAGAAGCTCAATAGCCCAAACGTGTTGTTGAGCTACACAAAGGATGTAGATCACAATCTCATGTCTTTCGGCACCCTCTTCTTCTCCCAAATCTGCTCCACCGTCAGGAGGGATGGAATCAGCAGAGGGATGTCCTCACACTGCTGTAACCAGCACAGTTATTTTCATCTTATTTCTTTAGCACTGTCCTAATTACTGTTTCTTGGAACCAAGCACTTTCGATGCCACAGTGAAGGTGCAGGAGGTGTTTACAAGAGATTTTCTATTTTAGGAAGCTGTTCACAATATGAAAAAGTTGAAAAGTCATAGCACAATTGATGCTTTTTAGTAGTCTGCATAACCTGTTGCCTTACCTGTAAAATTTCCTGCCCGGTAAACCAAGAGGATCAATGAAAGCTCTTTCCACAAACATCAGTTGATCATTCATGATTCGCACAGCAATTGGACTGCGGAGGATGAAGACAGAAGCATTTCACACAACAATGCATGAAAATGTATGAACTACATGGTTTTCTAAGAGAGCTGGTTGGGAATTTTTCAACATTATTTTTTAGTCAGAAAAGCTGATTCGGTGAAAGCAAAACTGCTCCTGGGAACATACTGGCTTTGATGAAACTTTCACGAAAAAAGGTTTCTCAGACAAAGTTTTGGTCAAAACCAGAGGAAGAAGACACCTCCAAACCCCGGAATAGGCAATGGCCTTGTGGTTAGAACACCCAACTAGGATGTGAGAGACCTGGATTGAACTTCCTGCTCCAAATTAGACAAAGCAGGGACCTGAACCCAGTTTTCTCATCTCTCAGGTGAGTGCCCTAACTACCACACTACAGGCTCTTCACTGAAAAAAGTCTCAGTTTCATTCTGAGGCAAAACAATAAAAATTTCCAAACTCTAAAAATATTTCTGGGATAGGAAAACCATTGCCAGCCCTGTTCTGGTTTACAAAGCACTAAACAAATATTAGCTAGTTACTCCTTCCTATGCACCTGATTAGGCTGACAAGTATCATGATATAAATGAGGAAAATGAAACACAGGCATTACATGCGTTGCCCAGTGCTACAGAAGATGATGGGCTCTAAACTGTGATTAGAATCACATAGTCTTTCAAACTAGGACAGTTGATTCCAGAAGATGCTGCTTCAGACTGAGTGCTCTTCACACAAACTTGAAGGAAAAAACTGCATATTAGACTGGGCGAACTTCCCATTATATAAGCAACAAAATGGGAGGCCACCCTTTTAAGAACAATAGAAACCTGTGTTTTATTAAAGAGTACTAGAAAGAACCCACCAAAGAAAAAAGACACTAACTTTTCATTGACAGCTGCTGCTTTACGTGAAAAATATGTTCATTACATTATATAAGATTTTCACTAAAATGATTACAAAGCTCATACTGTTCATTGGTGAGTGCACTCAGGAAACAGAATGTGTTGAGGTCCAAATCCTGTAGTCCTCACTCAGGCAAAACTCTGATTGATTTCAAAGTCAGTTTTTGCTGACCAAGGTCTGATTCAGGATTGCAGGACTTGACCCTCGGCAAACAAAGTCAAGGAGCATGGAGGCGAATTCGTCAAGACTGTTTTTCTTTAACTTACTTATTCACATCAACTTCTTTAAGTCTTCTGTGAAAATCAGCGGCAGCTTCTGTGAAATTCGTCACAGCAGAAAAAAGGGGACCTATAAATAGAAAGCCCTTTTTTACTTCAGCATCACACAAAGAGCCTTGAACAATAAACATTTCACTTACTGAGGATAACCATGTATTTATTTTATTTACTGACTTGACAAGGAATCCTTGGCTTCCCCATTTCTTCTGGATCTGACTTTTAAATGGCTGCGGTGTCCTCTCATAACATGGAAAACCTATTTTAACCATGGGAGCAATGCTGAGGAAAAATGTCTAATAAAACTTCTACAAAGAAGCATTAAAATAATATTTAATTTAAATATGCTGAGAAAAATTCTTGGGGAACCTCTGGTAAAGAGAAAGTTCTGAGATTGGGGTGGATAGGAAGGAGGAAAACCCTGGATCTGCAATTTTAATTTTACTGCAGACTTTACATGAAGAAACTTGACAAGTATCAACATTTCCAGCACTTCTGCCTGCCTGTGCAAGGATTGCACCATTTTCACCTTAGGAGATTTCCACCCTACCCTTTGCTTGTTTTATGTGAGCTCTTTCCCCGTCCATACCAACCCAGACTTGGTGTAGCAAGATCCCGTTGGGGAGGAATCCTCTCGGCCAAGGCATAGGATGGTGATAGAGCCATTCTACAGCTGCTACTCAACACCTGGATTGTATCCCATTATGTGGGAGTGCAGGCCTGTTGGATCATTGTAGTTGCAGAACACCTCCCCCCCCATCAAGCTCGTCCCCACTCTTTCCCTGGCAACATGCCCAAGCCCTCTTAACGGCTACTGGCAAAAGTCCCTGTGGAACTGAGCTCTGTGGCATACAGGGCAGCCACAGACCTTGGGGCAGGCTCTCCCTACGCAGACACAGAGTTGTACTGGTTCCACTGCATCCAGAGTAGACAGGACTTCGATAACGGTGTCTATTTCATTCTACAGCTAATTCTCCTACCTCCCTCTCCCCTGCCAAAAAATAAAATAAAATAAAATAAAATTGGTTCTGATTCATTGAGCAGCAGGGACAAACTTGCAAAAAGGAGAAACTTTAGAACCTTGCCAAACCTACAAGTTCTGTAGGCAAAAGGGAAGCTTCAGACTATTTCGAATTTAACCACGAGCCTTGTCTACACTACCTGATTAATTCGAATTAGTTTAAATCGATTTTATAAAACTGATTTTATAAAATTGATTTAGTGCGTCCACACTAGGATCCTTAATTCGAATTTGTGCATCCATGGTCCAAGGCTAGCGTCGATTTCAGGAGCGGTGCACTGTGGGTAGCTGTTCCACAGCTATTCCAATTCAGTATCCCACTCTGGTTGAGAACCCAGGCTGATGGACAAAAACATTGTCCCGGGTGGTACTGGTACAGCCTACCCTCCTTGTTGAAAGCAGAGACAACCATTCGCCCTTTTTCTGGTGAAGAGAGGCAAACGCCCATAGGACAGCAAGCATGGACCCTGCTGAGACCATGACCCTGCTGAAGATCAGTAACCATAGTGCAAGTGTAAACACCTGACGCACCTTGTGCTTCTCTCTGAACTGCAATCAGAGAGGGGGCATGAGCAGGGGACAGGCAGGAGGCACTACGCGAGCGCACGGACAGAGTGATGAGATGACACATGGAACTGAATTCTCCCTAAACCGGGACCAGCCATTTTGGAGCTACGTGGTGAATGGGCAGTTCACCATTGAAGCCGTTTTGGGCACGGAAACAAGCACAGACTGTGGACCGCATAGTTTTGCAGTGTGACGATTCCCAGTGGCTGCGAAAACTTCGCATGCGTAAGAGCACTCTTTGAACTTTGTGACTGCTTCCCTGCCCTGAAACGCCATAATACTAAGATAGAGAGCCCTCACAGTGGAGAAGCGATGTCAATAGCCCTCTGAAGCTTGTATCCAGACAGCTACGTCATCAGGAATCAATTTGGAGTGGGAAAATCTACTGGGGGCTGCTTGATGCAAGTAGCCAAAGCAATTGTTAAGCTGCTGCTACGAAGGTAGTGCTCTGAAACTGCAGCATAGTGGTGGCTTTGCGCAATGGATTCCCTAACTGTGAGGGCCATAGATGAACCCACTAATCCCTATTTGCCCAAGCACCAGGGCACCCAGTACTGAACGCAAGGGTATTTTTCCATGGTGCTGCAACACTGGTGGATCACCAAGACGCATATCCCTCCGCGTTCCACCCAACACTCCATGTGGGGACCCGATCATGGCAGGAAGGTTCATGACGACTCGCGCTTTAACACATCACCTTCAGAAGCAACTACTCTCTGTCTTAAACCGGCCTTCCAGCCCACGGAATTACTTCACATGACCAGCAAATAACAGAGGTTGTGGCCGCGATGTTTGAGATGCCTGTCGTATCCCATGGTGAGCCCAGCTCTACCCCTGATGCCAATGAGCTCCATCTGAAGCCACTTACACAGGCCAGCCTTGCACGTTGGCTCAGGCAGGCTGTTAACATTATCAGACTCCCTAGCCAAAGCTGCCCAGCCCGATACAGGTGCGCCGCTAGAGTGTTTGCCACTCATTGGGCTCCGTCTCTAACAGGAGATCTCGGACTTCCGATCATTTACTTTACCTAGCTGACAAGACCCTCAGCACCAAAGAATGTCCAATTGCTATTGCTTGACTGCGCGATGTGCTCCAAATCTTGTAAGGCAGTAAAGGGGAGACCTTTCTGCAGGGTAGGCGATCCCGAGGCTGAGAAATCCACTCGCTCGGCCCCTCCTGCAGTACGACAGACAGAGCACCGGTCGGCGATTTAGAAGCAGCACCCCAGGAGGAGTGTGCGCATCAGTAGAAGCTTGATAGAGTAGTTTTCAGCCACGGACCATGGGTGTTGGTTTGACTGCAGTGCTTGTTCTCCCTTTGATGACATCAATCATCGGCCCCACTCTATTGACTCCTCTACAACAAACAAGCCCTCCGCTTTTACTTACAGTTGCTGAAGTGTACAATAAATGCTCAGTATATTTTAAACTCAATTACTCTTTATAAAAGTCATGTGGTATTGCTTTAAACACCATCTCGAATTCTTTCTTAAAAGTCACTTCCC
The DNA here is from genome assembly GCF_003597395.2 of Chelonoidis abingdonii. Classification (NCBI taxonomy): domain Eukaryota; kingdom Metazoa; phylum Chordata; order Testudines; family Testudinidae; genus Chelonoidis; species Chelonoidis abingdonii. The sequence continues at coordinate 349,940,535 of NC_133769.1, forward strand.
TGTAAGCATGAACCCACCCTCCCCCCTTTGGATGTTTCTTGATTAAACAGTAATTATAAAAAGATTTGCACTCAGCTATATATAGCTCTAGGTATCCGTGAAGGTGTGGTTTGGGCGATGGAACGATCGGTGTGTACAGAAAGGAAAGCCCATTAAGCACATTTTAGCTTATGTCAGCCTTTTTGGTTGGGCTGTCATGGGGAGGTGGAGTGCGGCTGATTGCAGAAATCTTCCACCACGCGTTCAAACGTCTGTGGTGAGGGAGACTATGAACTTGTGGGGAGCTGTGAGGGTGGTTAAACATGGGCTGCAGTGGCACTCCTGTAAAAAAAAAAAAAAAAAAAAAAAAAAAAAAAAAAAAAAAAAAAAAAAAAAAAAAAAAAAAAAAAACCGCTGCTGTTCTGAACATCCACATGCGCCTGAGATCTCCGTTTGATCACGCACAGCTCCAGCGTTGATCACGCAGCGTGATCTTTCCTGCCCTCACGACCTCTGATCTTCCTGCCTGTCTTCCCCTGCCAACCACCTTCTTCTCCTGCCTCACCTCTTTCATCTCGAGGCGTCTCTCTATCCTCCGCGATCATGGCATCTTCCTTGGATTGCTGTACTCACTTCCTCCTCTTGACTATCATTTCTCCGCATGAGGCCTCTCAGTCACCTGTCGGACTTACTCTTCCCATATCCTAGCATGAGATCTCACTCCCGCCCTAGTTCTCGCTCTGTTTCTCTCGGGCCTTTTAGCTAGCCTTCTGGTGCTGCTAGGGACGCCCTACCACAGAACAAAAGAGGATGCAGCCAATGCTATGGGAAAAGGATAGACACGCGGAGAGATCAGATGTAAAAAGATTCAACCGCAACATCTTCCTAGCACCAGAAACAACTATCCCCGATCAAGCCGCTTACGCCCTGCATCAGATCATACGTATCTACCACGCGGTAAGATTCCAATGCTCGCAGAGAGCAGCGGCAGCTGCCTCTATCTCTCCCCCCACCCAAACCGTGTCTCAGTAAGCTGAAGGGATTACCTGTCGCCAGAGAAGCCCAGCGGAGCCTTTCCCTCCCCCCCCAAACGCGTGTCTAGTAGCTTGAGGAAAGACTCCATGCTCGCCAGAGAAGCCCAGCGCAGCCTTGCCCTTCCCCCCACCCAAAGCGTGGCTAGTTCAGCTGCGAGATTCCCACGCTCGCTCAGAAGAAGCCCGGAGAAGGCCCAGCTGGCAGGCCTTCCCTCCCCTCCAACCAGGACGGACCGTGTCTAGTAGCGGAGAAGATTCCATCGCTTGCCCAAAAAGGGTCCCAGCGGCAGCACTTCCTTCGCCCCGCCACCCTCGGCTAAGGGCAAGGTTATGAGTGTAAGCAGCACAGTTAGGAAAATCGGCCGACTGTTTGCCCCCCCTAATAAAAAGAAAATCCGCCTGAATTCATACCAGGGTTCAGCATGAATGAGTATAACTCTCGTGTGAGGATAATCAGTTAAAAAGACGCTTTGTTTTCAACCTATGATTGTTACTTACAAAGTGTACAGCTCACCGAGGTCCGCCTGTCCATGGCATCATGTACTGGGGATAGTGGCCTGGTTCGGGCTGGGAGTTGTAATTCTGCACTCTCAAAGAAGCTCGCTGGCTGCTGTGTGGTAATTGAGCAGTCTGTGGCTATCAGCAATCTACTTCGCTCCTCTGTCTGTCTTCGTCTCGATACTTCCCCACTCAGCCAGAATCCTCAGCCTACACCGGTATTTGACATACCTCACGGCTCTGGAATCACAGCCAGACGGATGGGGGGTACTGCGTTGCACAGGACCCAAAATTGATGGCAGCTCAAGCATAGAAAGGCGTCTGATTGGTTTTGGTACCTTGCTCCAGACCTTGCCGTCTTGTCCTCTCTGGTTTTCTGGTTATGCCTGGCCTCAGCTTCTTTTCACTTTTAAATATCTACACGGTGCACTGAAGAGTCCCGCTCCTGTGTCCTTTTCGCAATCATTCAGGCTTTGAAACCGATCTTTCAAATATTTTCTCATTTTGTCTTGAACGCGAACGGAGTCGTAAGCACTGGAGATCCTCACCCAGGATAGCGATGAGTCCAGTACCTCGTTCTGTTGGTCCCATGCTGGGAGCTCTTCTGTTTTCTCAGTGGACTGCATTAGTACCTGTTGCTGCGTGGTCACCTGTGCTGCATCAGAGCTCCACGCTGTGCCAACACGGAAAGAGAATTTCAAAATCGCTGGCGGCTTTCCTGGTTTACCTGGCCAGTGCATCGTAGTTCTGAGCTACCAGATGTGGGCCAGTGGTATGCTCTGTGGAGTCACCTCCCGGAGGCTAGTAACTTCGATTTTCAGTCCACATACCATAATTCCGATGTAGTAAAATCGATTTTAGGGTAACTCCTGTGGTTTTGATGGAGTACAGAAATCGATTTAAAGAGCCCTTTAAATCGATTTACAGGGCGGTGTAATGTGGACGGGTGCAGCGTTAAATCGATTTAACGCTGTTTAAATCGATTTAACTGTGTAGTGTAGACGGGGCCTCAGAAAGCCCTGGCTAATCTAAAGTAGCTCCCTCCACAAAGCCATCTCCCCTCTGATTGTTTATATCAAGAGAGTTGAATCAACCCCCTCAGGTCAAGTTTCTGTGTTTGGCTGCCTCTGTGCACTGAATGGGAATTGTGTGTACGTGCAAGGACAGCGTTTAGCCATTGTTGACATTCTAGCCACCCTTTCGCAAAAGCTCATGTTTCACAAGCAGAAGGAGAGGGCTGACCAGGGAAAAGGTCTCCCGAAAACATACAAGTGTACTTATCCCACACAATGCCAGGGTTGCTCACTCTACGTCTTTTTTTAAAATCATAATACTTACAAAATTTGTGTTTCTTTAAGCTCCACTTTCTGGAATCACATGAATATGAGAGAAAATTGTGTTAAAAAAAAAGTTTCTAGCTCTCATTGTTGCAGAGGAAAACTTGAAAACCTAAACCCGAAAGGGAAATAAGCTCTATTTATTTATTTTTTGAAATAATGATTTTAAGCCAGTCCCATGAGTTCACTGGGCCTGAGTTACGATTTTTAAATGTTTGGCATTGGCAATATCACAATGCTATGACAAAGGGTAACAAAGTCATATAAATGCATAATCCCTGAATACTATTGTGAGGCTGAATCAGTGAGGGTTAAGCAACATAGCAGGCTGAGTGACCTAAAAGCAACTCTTAAGAACATATTAGAAGAGTATTGAAATGGTAAACAGGGCCATTCCTTGTAGATAGACCATTGCTATGTAGGCTTGTACTGTTAGAGAATCAAGAATAAATACTACAGTAGAACCTCAGAGTTACGAACACCTTGGGAATGGAGGTTGTTTGTAACTGAACAAAATATTATGGTTGTTTTTTCAAAAGTTTACAGCTTTGACTTAATACACTTTGAAACTTTACTATACAGAAGAAAAATGCTGCTTTTAACAACCTTAATTTAAGTGAAACAAACACTGAAACAGTTTCCTTACCTTGTAAATCTTTATTAAACTTTTCCTTTATTTTTAGTAGTTTACATTTAATTTGCTTCTCTCTCTTTTTTTCTTGTCTCTGCCAGTACTGTACTGTATTTGCTTCTCTCTATTTTTTTTTTGTCTCTGCTGCTGCCTGATTGCATACTTCTGGTTCCAAATGAGGTGTGTGGTTGATCAGTCAGTTCATAACTCTGGTGTTCATTGCTCTGGTGCTCCTAACTCTGAGGTTCTACTGTCATATTGTCTGTGTTTATCTATATCTTGTTAGAAGTTTAACAATGTGATCTAATTAGCTTGTAGGTGCTAAAACTTTATTCCTGTCTCTAATGATATCATTAATGTAGTCTACTGATTCAGATATCAAAAGGGAACATTATCATTTTGATGGGACTTGTGGTATAATAATATAATTGTCCTCATTTTGCTTTGAAACTTGTAAATTTCACATAGTAAACTACCTGGGAACTGTTTGAATAATTACTTGCTTCATGCTAATGAATGTAATGGGTATATGCCTAGGAAACAGAGATTAGCTTCAAAAACAACAGTATGCATTACTTATTGTCCAGCCAAGGAAGGCCTGCTGTGACCACAACTGGCTTCAAACTATAAAGAACGCGTGGGGCCTGATCCTGCTATCTCAGATCAGCTTAAACTTTGACAGGAAAAGTCTAAGCCCGCAAGACTGAGGTCTCCCAGTCCACTCTGAATTAACCCTACAATTCTTGTGGAATAATTTGAACAAACACTGCACATGGATGGCCTTTTAAATTGACTCCAGAAGGATTTTTACAAATCAGCAGCCTCACTATCTCTGCCATGAAACTGATCTGAGAACTTTATTCCTATCTCTATGTATAATGATCTTTAATGGTAGCAACTCTCTTTCTTTTCTTTTTATGAATAAATCTTAGATGTGTAGTTAATAAGAATTGGCCGTAAGCGTGTATTTAGGTAAAATCTGAAATATTCATTGACCTGCTGGGCAATGTGTCCAGTCTCTTCTTGGGATGGGTAGAACTTTATATATGGTGAATAAGGTCTTTAGTAACCCTGGCTATAGTAGACTTGGCTGTCTGGGTGGGAGCCAAAGGCTGGACTGCTTAAAGGGAACTTATTTTGGCTTCTGGGTAATGAATAATGGTAATGAATGGTAATGAATGTATTACAGAAGCTGTTTGTTACTGGTCATGAAAATAAACCATCAGCTTTGAGGATCGTCTCCCCTATTCTTTGCAGTTTGCCTTGACTGAGCAATCTCAGCGTGGCCCCTTCAGCAACCATGGTCACAACCGTGCATGAATTTTATTGCATAATATTGTGAAAACTATCTATAAATTAGACTGTTAGGAACAGTAAATAACCTTCAGTATATTGCTAAAGCTGATTACAATTTTTTTTTGCTGCAGGTTCAGAGAAGAATCACAAGAATGATTAAAGGACTGGAAAACCTGCCTCACAGTATCAAACTCAAAGAACTCCACTTGTTTAGCTTATCAAAAAGAAGGATAAGGGGTGACTTCATCTGTAAGTGTCTACACTGGGAACAGAAATTTGATAGGAGAAGGCTCTTCAGTCTAGCAAACAAAAGTTAAACGAGATGCAATGACTGGAAGCTAAAGTTGGACAGGTTTACACTCAAAAGAAGGCACACGTTTTAAATAATGAGAGTAATTAACCGTTGTAACGGGGCTGTGGTGGATCTTCCATCACTGGAAACTTTTAAATTGAGACTGGATGTTTTTCTACAAGATATACACTAGTTCGAACAGGAATTAATTCAGGAAAGTGCCTTTTACAATATATTTTGGAAACTTTATTTTTTATAATAAATGTTTTAAATTAAACTTTTGAAATAAAAATTCAAATAAGAAAACTGGCTCCATTTTTTATTTTTCAGCTACCTGAAGCTATTTCCATATGCACTCATTCACTAGCTAAAATCCAGTTCCTGCCCCTCATCTTTGGACACCTAGGGTCTCAAAGGCATAGGACCAGTAGTTACAGAGTAAAAGGCCACTGGTGCTTTTTGGCCTGTGAGGAGGATTCCTTCTTTTCTAATCCTGCAGAGAAGTCCTGCCCAAGCTTGTGCTTTAATTTTTTTTACCTAGGGTATTACCATAGTATCTGAGCATCTCACAATCCTTCATGTATTTATCCTCATGAGGTAGGAAAGTACTATTAACTCCATTTTACTGATGGACAGAGAGGCCAAGGCCCAGATATTTGAAGGCATTTAGACACCTGGGCACAGATCCTCACAGATGTCTAAATTCTATTGATTTTAACAGAAGTTAAGCACCAAAATACCTTTAAAAAGCAGACCCTAAGTGACTTGTCCAAGGTTAAACACTGCAGAGTCTGCAGTAGAGCAGGGATTTGAACCCATATGTTTTAAGTACCAGGCTAGCTCCCAACCTCTAGACCACCCTTTCTCTACTCAAGAGAGTCTGCCCTAAATAAAGAATGAAGTAATATACAATGTGACTATGTTATAAGAGACATTTTGACACTAACTTTTTAAACCTTCATTATATTGAGAAACTTCTTAGGGAGTTCTTAAAATGAGATGCTTTATTGTGCTACAAGGCACACTGAAACTCAAAGTCCAGCTTTATGGATACAACAATCATATTTCTTTCATTTGTGTACTTCTAATTGATGCACTCAGGACATATAAATGTTTAACGTCTGCACGGTCATTACTCACCAAATGACACTCGGTAAGTCTCTACCTGTTCTTCATGTTTCTTGCTCAAATTATAGATTCTATTTGTGTATTTTCTTAAGGCTTCTCCATAATCTTGGCAGTTGAAAGGAATGACCTGGGAATCTGCCAGTTCATACACCAGTCCTCCTCGTAACTGGGCAACAGTAAGCTGTTTCGTGAATGTGGGGTCATAAAATTGTTCTACTAACTCAAAAGTCTCGTAGACGGTGTGGTAAACTGGGTAATTGCTGAACTTGTCTGCTCTCTGAAAGAGAATAAACAAAGTCTCAGATGGTCTAACTGAAGCCAGTTTGAGGGATGAAATTGGTCAGAAATGGCCAAAAATAGATCACCACAACTTCTGTATCATGATAGCTTTTCTCCAGATACAGATGAATTACTGTCCTTACCGCTGTTTGTGTGAGGCGCCTATGAGGAAAAAAGCAATCCAAACTCATGGGGTACTACGGCAGAATAAAAGTGTGTAGCAATCCTTAATTTTGGTCTATGGTGGCCTCTTTCTGGCCTCATCCTGAACTCCAATACCCACTGACTCATTCTCAACAAGCAAAACAATTTGGTTGTTTGAGTAGCACAAGTGCAAAACAGTAATCCCGTTGGATCTTGTGCAATTCAGCCACCACCTACATTTCTTCCCTCATTTCCTCATCATCATCTTGCCCCAGACTATAATATTTCCATTCTCTATCCTTGTCTTCTTTCCTTATACACTCCACTGTGTGCTTTCTTTCATCCAGCCTTCTATCCTTAGAATTATCTTCCACTTCTTATGTGCTGAGCTGCCTTCCTCCTTGAAATGCATGCTTCCTCCTGCCTGAAAAAACAGCCTCCAATGCTGACCTCTTTCTAACATTGATCTCTTCATGGACAGTGTCTCTTCCCAACTGCTCTTGAACTAACAGAATATTTTAAAACCATAGGTTAGCTCCTCAGGGCAGAGAGCTGAGGCCTGATTGTCCACTCCATCCTGTGTAACGACTTACATTTGTGTTAAGTGGATATTAAAAAAAAGCTACAGCTCTGATTTGGAAGCACTTCATACCCATCCTACACATTTTCAAATGCCTATGGATACTGAATGGTAAAGAATCAGGCCCTGAGTCTTCTGTAAAGCATCATGCAAACACATGGAGCTCGACAAATAATGGTCCTACAATCTTTAAAAGAACTTCATTAGGATTGTTAGATATATATCTTCTGCATCTCAAGTTGATTTTTTTTCTCCAAAAAGATTCAGTTTTATCAAATGTCTTCAGCCTGGCCTATACTTAAAATTTTTTTACTGACCTATCTATGTCTGTAAGGAGTGTGATATTTTGCTGATGCAGTTATGCTACTACATATCAGTATCTGTGTCATAAATAGATAGGTAAGGTAAGGGTTAAGTTTCTTTTACCTGGAAAGGGTAACCAAACACCTGACCAGAAGGTCAATCAGAGAACTGGATTGTTTAAAGTCAGGGGCGGGAATTTGTATACTCTGGGTCTTTGTTGTTTTCTCGGCTGTGAGTAAACAAGGTTTCCTCCTAACTCCATCTTATTTCAAGTATTACACCAAAAGTCTGTGAGTACAAAGGAACCCCAAAGCAATTCGGCTATGAGGAGCTTTGTGTTGTACGAATAGATGTGGATGGCTGTGTCTTTGTTGTTTTCTCGGCTGTGAGTTAACAAGCTTTCTCCTAACTGCATCTTATCTCCAAGTTTCTCCTACACATCTGTGAGTACAAAGGAACCCCAAAGCAATTCGGCTATGAGGAGCTTTGTGTTGTATTTACACGTATGTGGATTTGTTGGACTGGTTTAATCGGGCTATCTTTTAAATCAGACTGTTTCTTCATATTTTCTTATAAGCAAGAGCCTGTATTGAGTTTCTTAATGCAAGATTATTGTTTTATATATTTCTTTCTTTTTTTTGCTCTTCTTTGGAACTCATGGTTCCAGTTCTCTGATTGGCCCTCTGGTCAGGTGTTTGGTTACCCTTTCCAGGTAAAAGAAACTTAACCCTTACCTTACCTATCTATTTATGACAATCTGTTTGGATCATTTTGCTTTACTGAATCAGGAGAAGCTATATAGCTATCAACCCTTTTATGTCAGTGCAATTGTGCCTATACCTGGGCGGGAGAGCAAGAGAGAGCTGCAGCTTTCAGGATGCCCATATGGTTAAAATGACAAAACTTTTAGACAAGGCCTCAGTCTTAAGTTCCAGTTGGCCTTGACATTGTAGCACCTTGACGGTTAGTGCTAATGAAACACTTGTAAACTGGTTTAAACATAAAGCTGTAGTTTAAAGGAAAAATTGGACAATCCTTTACAGCAGGGGGTTACAAATGTGGTTTTTTCACTTATGAGGCAATGTGTCATTAGAACGAAGAAAAATACTACATGTAAGGGGACAATGTGATGTGTGTGGGAATGACAGCACAACCAGAAGCTGAATCGATCTATACTTCTTCATCGAGGGCCCTATTTGTGTAACTAGAGGGTTTAGAATGCACACATCACCATCATGGGTGAATTGTCCTTCCAGGGTTTGTTTCTTCACAAATTCCAAAATTGCATTTCTGTGAGCACAGGACCAACACTTTGGAACAATTTTTTTTTTAATTGTTGAATATCCCACTGTAGAGTAATTGTTCTCAAAACAAAGCCAAACCTCGGTATCTGTTATTTTCAGGAAATCTGGATGCCTTACCCTGTTCTTTGTATAACGGGCTCTGCCTGATGTGATTCCCAGCCGCTGAAAATAAGCTTCAAAATCACTGCCTGATCCCAGTTTGTTTATTCTACATGCAGGAAATAAAAGGTATCAAAATGAGGCTACAGTCAGACCTAGTACAAATGATTATGCAAGGTATTGCTAGCAGAGTTTCCAAGGTATTGTGGGCAAGGCTTCTGACAAGCAAGGTCAGAACAGTGAGGTAAGGCTATTAAGAAGATGAATGCATTGGAGAAGGATACACTTTGAGCCTGATGTGAGAGTGCTGTAGGATAGGACCTGGGGCATCTTGGCAATCTCAAACATTAATAATCTACTGTTGACTGAAATCAGTTGGGAGACTATATAAAGATATGTTTATATGTGGCAGACCACTGTATAATCAAAGCATCGCAAATAGTTTCCATTGCAGAAGAGGCTGTTGCTGGTGTTAATTTCAAGTGGAGAATGCCATCTGCTGGGTGGAGACAGCAACACAGAGGAAAGGAAAATGAGAACAACACACAGAAGTATATGGAGGAGGGGAAAAGCATGTCATTCTGGATTGGATTTGTTTATTGACATGTGCATGCTTCTAGGAAATTAAATCGAGTAAAGGACAACTCCTAAAATTGATGTAGCTCCACTGAAGCCAATAAAACTATGTGTATCAGCTGAGAATCTGCTCAGGGAGTCCAATCCTAGCGCTTACTTAGGTGAGAAACCGCACTGAATTCATGTGAGCTGGGGCTACAAGACTGGGGCAACAGACTTGGGACACTGGAATCAAGTAACACTAGGGGCTTAATTCCATTTATCTTATTGACATAATTAGTCCCATCTTATGAGTAAGGATTTAGCCTTGGCAGGCAGGAGCATGTAAACAACTGTATAGTTTCCATGAGGATGTTTTAATTCAGATAAAAGTGGCAAAGAGTTCTGTGGCACCTTATAGTGGCACTCTTTGCCACTTTTACAGATCCAGACTAACACAGCTACCCCTCTGATTAATTTAGATAGCAACATTTACTGTAGATCACCTTGCATATTTAAAGGAATTTAAGTACACATTTGTATATATAGTAGGTCATGGCCTTTTATAGTCAACTGCATCAAAAAAGAATGAGCAGTACAAGAACAACCTTCCTTCTTAACCAGGGCCGGCTCCAGGGTTTTTGCTGCCCCAAGCGATCAGTGGCACTTCGGTGGCAGCTCCACCGCGCTGCTTTCTTCTTCGGCAGCACTTCGGCAGCAGGTCCTGAAGAGTCAGACGTGCTGCTCCTTGCCCTTGGCTGCCCCAAGCACTTGCTTGCTTCACTGGTGCCTGGAGCCAGCCCTGTTCTTAACTACTGTTAAAGTTTCTTTTAACAAAACATTTGTTTATCCTAACTAGAATGCAGCACTAGTTTGTCTTCGAAAGTGTTATTAACAGAACATTTAAACTTTTGTTTAGCAATTGGCACAAGTACCGCCAGGGTGGGCTTGTAAAAACATTTCCTAAAGTCGTTGATACTGCTAGCTACTCACCTGCTACCAGACAGTTTTGTATCATCACTATCAATGGCAACAATGCTTTTGAAAACAACACACAGTGATGCACTTGAAACACTGATGAGAGGGAAGGGGGAAAAAAACCCATACAGTTTCATGAACTTGCCTGGGACGACTTTTACTTTCTGTTGAGGGGTCCTTTTCAAGCCAGCTCTCATAGAGAGACTTGCCTTCATAACCCTCATCAGGGCTTGCAATCTGGGGAGGCAAAGCACATGCTCGTAATGAAAGTGTCTCTGCTTCCAGTTGAATTTTACTAAGAGGAGATGCATACCGTTAATCTGCATTATTCTTGATCTCAAATGTTAACACATATGTGGCTTTAAGCATGTTATTGATAATCTATGGGTCCCGGTCCTGAGCCGTGTACATGATGCACTTGGAACAACCAGAAGGAGTGTGGCTTCTTGACACCAGCTCAATGCTGGGGCTGGCCAGAGCACTGGTGTAAATTAAAGCAGTGCTGAGGGTTGCTCTGACTTATGCCCATTGGACTATGGCCCTTAGGGATGCTCTGAGTGGCAGCCTGGGATGCCCCAACCACACTCCTTTCCCCTTGGGAATGCCCCCTATGCTAGGAGCTGGGAGACAACAGCTCTGCCCCACTCCAGTTCTCCCTAGCCAGGGACGATATTCTCCACACACAGGTTGAGTCTACATTATGGCTGTTTTGTGCTATTGGAAGAGTGAAAAGCAGATGCACTGGAAGGCAGGATCTAGATCATAATAATAATTATTTATATAAGGGAAGAATAGGTACTGACTCCATGGATGCTCCAAGGCTGGAGCACCCATGGGGAAAAATTAGTTCTGCACCCACCAGCAGCCAAGCTCCGCTCCTCCCACACCTTCCCTCCTCCTCCCCTCCTGAGTGCACTGCGTCCTCACTCCTCCGCTTACCTCCCAGCGTTTCCTGCCCAGCCACCGCCAAACAGCTGTTTGGCACGAACGTGGCACACTCAGGTGAGGAGGCGGGGAAGAGGCAGGGATTTGGGGAAGGAGTTGGAATATTGGCAGGGAGGGGGTGGAGTTGGAGCAGGGACTTTGGGGAAGGGGTGGGAAGAGGAAGGGCCTCATGGAAGTAGTGGAGGTGTGGGGGGTTGAAGCACCCATGGGAAAGAGGGGAAGTCGGCGCCTATGAAGGGAAATGCCTTGAAGTCCTGACTGAGATCAGTGCTCCACTGTGCATAGTAAGAGACAGTCCCTACCTCAAAGTATCTGGAATCTAAATAGACAAAGTCAGCGTTATTATCCCCATTACACAGAGAGGGAACGGAGAGGTTTTATTCGATGACTTGCCCAAGGTCAAACAGGGTATCTGTGGCAGAGCTGCGAATTGAACCCAGGTCCCCAACCTCCATCAAGAGCGAGGACTGAAGATAATCTTGTCCATTTCAATACCGGTCTCAAACCAAAGTGATTTGACAAGCAAAGCTTGCAAAAGCAGCCTGAACTCCTTTACCTGGAAAGCCGGAGATTTCACAAACACAAGCACTACAAAGCTAGGAGTGAACTGTTTCAGAATACTGGAGGTGGCCACTTTCTGCACTGAATAGTTGTAGATATATATAGCTATAGAGATAAACGCCAAACTGAAAATCTTTAGGGTTCTGACCTCTGAGATTATGCCTGCAGCTAGCAGGAAAACAACCAGCTTGTGAAATAACTGCCTGGCTGCTATCATTTCCCAAACACTTTGGTCAGGTTTGGGGGCTAAACTCAAAATGAGACCTCAGCAGGAGCAAGCTGAACTCTACAGTGAAGTGCTCTATGCTCCAGTACAGACTTTATCCTGACATTATCGGCCAAATCATTATCAGGTAATGTAAAAACCATTTTTTCTCTTTTGCAATTCTTAATTTCTAAGCATAACTAGGAGGTAGGTTGTCCGTGCTTATTCTCTGAATTTCATAGAATCATAAAAATGTAGGTCTGGAAGGGACTTCGAGAAATCAGCAAATCCAGCTGCCTGAGCTGATGCAGGGCCAAGTTAACCTAGCCCCTCTCTGACAGATCCTTGTCCAACCTGTTCATAAAAACCTCCAATAAAGAGCTTTCCATATTCTCCCTTGGAAGCCTATTCCAAAGTTTAATTAACCTGATAGATAGAAAGTCATGCCTAATACATAACCTAAATCTCCCTTGCTGAATATTAAGCTCATTACTTCTTGTCCTACTTTCACTGGACATGGAGAACAACTGAAGAACGTATCTGAAGACTGTTATCAGATCTCCCCCACTCAGTCTTCTTTTCTCAAGACTAAGCATCAGGGCCGGCTCCAGGCACCAGCCCAGTAAGCAGCTGCTTGGGGCGGCCAATGGTGAGGGGCGACACGTCTGGGTCTTCAGCGGCAATTCGGCAGCGGGTCCCTCTCTCCCTCTCAGAGCGAAGGACCTGCTGTCGAATTGCCATCAAAGACTGAAGCGGTGGCAATAGAGCTGCAGAAGGTGATGGTGGCTTTTTTTTTTCTTTTCGCTGCTTGGGGCGGCAGAAACCCTGGAGCCGCCCCTGCTAAGCATGCCCAATATTTTTAATCTTTTCTGACAGGTCAGGCTTTCTAAATCTCATCACTTTTGTTGCTCTCTTCTGGACTGTTTCCAGTTTGTCCACATCTTCCCGAAAATGTGACGCAAGGGCTGCAGAGCCTGCCCAAAAGTGGGGAAGGGCACAGTCCCACACCCTGCCCCTCCTCTTTTGTCTGAGGCCCCACCCCCAGCCAAGCCAGAAGCCAGAGCAGGCCCAGAGAGCTGTGGACCCAGAGCAGGACAATCCCCGGATCCCCACAGCTGTCTGCGCCCCATGCATGACTCTTACCTGGACCCAGGCCAGTCATGGTAAGAGCCACATGGGCAGCTGTGGGGAGCCACGCTGCGAACCCTCCACCTGCCTGGGGTAAATGGGTCAATAGCAGCCCCTGGCCCATGTCCCCACCCCGTGCCTCCCTCTGCTCCCCCAGGGCAGAAGGGTCTATGGTGCAGCTCCCCACAGCTACTCATGAAGCTCTTACCATGGCTGGGCTACTGTGGGGATCTGTGGATCCTCCCGCCCTGAGGGTGGGGGGGACAGGGCAGGGCGGGGACATGGGCTAGGGGCTGCTCTCGACCCTCTCACCCCAGGCAGGTAGAGGGTCCGCAGCGCAGCACCCCACAGCTCTCTGGGCTCCACAGCCGGGCTCCAGCTGCCAGCCTGGCTGGGAGGGGCGGGGCCCCAGCTGAAAAGTGGGAGGGCTATGGCCCCTGGTCACCCCTATTCCAGTGCCCCTGGTGTGATGCCTGGAACTGGACACAATACTCCAGCTGAGGCCTCACCAGTGCTGAGTAGAATGGGACAATTACATCCCATGTCGTACATACGACACACCTATTAAAACTTCCCAGAGTAATATTAACCTGTTTCACAACTGCATCGCACTGTTGGCTTATATTCAATTTGTGATTCATGATGACGCCCCCAGATACTTTTCAGCAGTACTACTGCCTAGCCAGTTATTTCACCTCATTCTTGCTGCCTCCATGCCTTCCTGCCTTCAGAGCTCTTCAGGACACAGATGCTGAGCCCTCAGCTGTGAACTTTATCCTTTAATGCAGCAAAGCAATGCAGAGCCCAAAATTGCCAGTGAACTGAAAAATCCATTATTCACACAGCTCTGCTCCTGGCCACTGCTGGACATTAATGAGCCTCTACCGCTTTAAATGAAGAGCTTAAAATACATCTGGAAGAAGAGGAGAAGTTCTAAATGAGCATGTAGGGGAAAGTGCCTCTGTGCATCTGGGTTTGGGTCTAGGACTATGTATGGCTCTTTGACCTGTATAGCTGTAATGGGCTCAAGCCACGTTCTTTGTTGATTTTCACCAGCCCTGCACTTAGAAGGATGAAGAAGTGAAAATGTGGCTCTTCACTCCACAAGCTACACAAGTTTTTGGCCAGTAACTCCCTAAGGATTTTAGGAAAGTGAATAACTGCATTATAAACAGTCACTTCCAGGACATAAAAATACAACTGCTCTCCTTAGGGTTCGATGAGCAGCTTTAGCTGCACCGGAGAATAAATACATCAAGCTTCATAATCTTCCGTATCCTTGAGAAGAATGAGGACGTTCTCCAGTTGACTTAGACAAAGCAAGAAGAAACAGAAATAGGAGATGAGCCATTAGATTACCTCAGAGATGGAGACAGCAGAACAGAACAAAAACTGTGGAAACTGTTCTTTGAATGAAGACAAAAAGCAAAGAAAGGAAAAGAATCAGAATAATGTTGTGTCTTTCATCTACAAACTAATAAAAGAACAACAACCCAGATCATTCCAAGACTGATTTCGAACAGCTCAGAGAATAGACAGGGCTTTTCAATGACAATAAATGAATCCCTATGATAAATGAAGTAGTGGAAAATATGAATGAATATAACACAGTATTGGGAATTCCCTGACACCGAGAGAGCATTCAATTACTGAGCACTCCTGAGGCCTTTCTATGCTACACTAATGTATTATTCAAGCTCTTAACAGAGGCATGGGAGTTTTTTCCAAAAGAAGAAATGTCTCATGTCTCTCAAGCATCTGATGGTATTTAGATGGAAGTGATCTGGCTAAACACAGATGCCTAATTTAAGGTGTGATGTAAAACAGTGGAGGCAGGCATCACTAACAATGTTTTTCACCCAAAGCATTTTTAGTCTGTTTCCCTTTGCAGATGGCTCCCTGGGTGAATGAGGAAAGGGAGCCATCCTGATCTATTTCTTTCAGCCGTAGGAGTGTTTGCAAGTGAAACAGCCTTTCCTTCATTGCGTGAATTGTTACTGCTGTGCTGATGATCTCACAAACACTTCCCTTTCCTCCTCAAGAGAGAAAAAAAAAACCCAGGAAGAGTTGAAAAGGGAGGGGAACACACAAGAAGGAAACACAAAGTTGAAACAGTTGAAGACAAAGAAGCACACAGCCTGGAAAACCTGTGCATAAAGAAGTATGATTTACGCTTGAGAACAACCCAGACTAGGAAGAGTCTTTCATAGCTGGGGATACTAGATATCTCAGTGAGGGTCAACTTTTTGTGTCTGTGCCAATAATTGACATCCACTGCAGGGACCAATGAGTGCGTGATCTCAGTCCAGTTCCAAGTGAACAGATATTCAGCAGAAATGTCAAAGATTGGAGATAGAAAGTGAATTAAGCTATCTGCCTCTGGAGGTGGCTCAAAATGAGGCACTTTGGTGACTAAACTCCACTATTCACAAGCCCAGAGTTCATACAAAAGACACTTGTATGGCAAGATGAAGCTTCCTCTATATATTTGAAAACGGTCAGTTCTCATTCTTAAATGAGTAGAATGAATTCACCTGAAGAGCCACATTTTATATGCATTCAAGGAGAAGCAGCATCCTTTAATGTGCCTGCCATCTACAGTAACAGAAGATCTAATGAGCAATACTAAGAAAGAAAGAGAAAAGGATAGGTATCTGGGACACCATTTGTACAAATTGAGTATATCTGACCCATTGGAAGAATAATTTAATTGTTTGATAAATACTGAGGAATTTTGGAGGGAGTGTGAAAAGAAATTTAGGGGGATAAGATGAAGAGTAGAGTAAAGAGGGCACCAAGCCAATTTGTCTTAAATCTTTTCCATTTTCAGGATTTCTTTTTAAATCCCATTTTTAATTCCTTCCAGCTTCCTGTCCACTTGTCCAATAACTTAGCTTTTAATGGGTTAATTATTTTCTTCTTGGTGTTTTAAAAATATACATTGTAATACAATTTTGTTTGCTTTAGCAATACTCTTCATCCTTCATAGACCACGGAAGAGCAACTGTGGGCCTGGACCATGTCCTAATGAATGGAAGTTTTGCAACTGACGTCAATGGGAGCAGGATCAGTGCCTCTGCAGGCTACAAACTAATCTGCAGTAAGTTTGTGACTTCAGTTATCAGAAAGTCATGTGCAGCAAACACTTGTTTTTTGTACCTCTTCTGTCAGATTATACACCAATTTGTAGAGAAGGGGGCTGCAGTCAACTCTTAAAGTGTAGTTGCCTGAAAACCAAACAAAGACAGGGAAATCTTTTTTTTAAGTGGCTTTGACTCCCTGCTGATGGACCAAACCCTGCTGTTCTCACCTGGGCAAAGCTCTCATTGACACCAAGAGGAGTTTTAGCTAAGTAAGGACTGCAGGTCTTGGCGCAAAGCACTAACAAATACAGACTGTTTAGTTAGATTTACAATATATAAAGCATGTCTCCTAAACTCATCTTTGTCACAGATTCCAAATACAAACATAAAAATTAGACCTGCTGTTGAGTCTCAAGCTCAACCCCACCCCCCCGCTTCCCCTTCAAATTATACACACTCTCAGCACACATACCAGCCCCATTTGATTCTTTCCTGTGTGAACAGATGCATGTTACAATGTGCCCTAAAAATTAGCAAATTTGTGCTATTTTGGATTGGGAGGAGGGAAAGCAAGTTCCAGGGTGGAAGTCCCCTCACAGAAGAAATGTGCCAGCAGCTGCTTTTCTCCTGTAATGAGGGATTTAGCTTCTGTCTTATAATGAATGCCTTGGCTGGCTGCAACTATAGCAGTGAGACACTAGGAGAGAGACCAGCTCTTAAGTAAGCGACCCCCAGGCCATTTAGAGCTTTATATGTAAAAATTAAAAACAGTAGAGCTCTGCAATCTGCATTGGCTGTCTGTCATTTGCTCTTCACAAAATGCAGGTGTCTCCTCCAGCATTCTGCACCACTGTTAGTCTGCAAGTTGTTTTAAGTCGTGATAGAACACTCTACAGCAAGCCAGTGTTCAGGTGACAAAGGCATAGATTATTGCAGCAAGGTCCACAGCCAAAAGAAACTGTCACTATCTTCTAACCAAACAAAAGTGCAAAACGGCCTTCCTAAAAAATGTTGGATGATCATCTAACATCAGCTGACAGAGACTCCAAGAATCCCACAGACTGTAAATTCTAGCAACAAACGGTGGGTACACAGGGATATATAAGAACTCTGCCACATCTGATAGTTTTTGTTAGAACTGTTAGCAGGTTTTGATAATATTTTAGAGCAGTGTATTGTTTCTGGCTGAACAAACGAATGAAATTCACATTAAAACTAATCAGACAATGACAGTAATGTAATAATGGAAAAGAACACTGGGTTACATTAGCTAGCATAGCCAAGGAGTTTGTATATTTAGCAATTGGAAATTAGATGCAAGGTAACGTTCTCAAAGGACACCAGCCATTTTCTGTGTGAAAGGACAATGAATAAGATAAATGTGCTGTACTGTATTTGGCACAGTGCAGAATGTACTGTGATGTACTAACTGATTCCTCCAAGGAATAGAGATGCTGTCACACCATTGGGGATTCAAATGCCTGGAGTCAGTGGAAAGATGACTAACGTACTTAAAACAGTGCACTGAAGCGTGGCACCAGTTTTGTTTATTCTAGGTTTCACAATGCTTTACTTTCATATTTTGCTTTGATACGTAAACAAAGGCATCACTGCATAATCAAGATTCGGAAGCAAATTGGCACTGCAACAGCATGCTGGCTCCAAATTGTCTCCAATAGCTGTGTTACAATACACA
Source organism: Chelonoidis abingdonii (assembly GCF_003597395.2). NCBI lineage: Eukaryota > Metazoa > Chordata > Testudines > Testudinidae > Chelonoidis > Chelonoidis abingdonii. The sequence continues at coordinate 349,958,590 of NC_133769.1, forward strand.
CTGCGAAAATGAAGTAGGGATAAAGCTGCTATTTCAGCAGCAAGATCTTCTGTAGGCATGAAATATAGGCTAAAAGTCTGATCTACTTTTTACACAGCATGCAGGCTGTGTAATTGAAGGAACAGCTCTGATTTCCACCCCTATCCCCAATTCTTACTGAGAATTTAGAAAGCAGGTTTTGTTTTTGTTTTTTTGTTTCCAATCATTGGGTGATGAAGAGAATTCTCTGCTGACCAAAACAAAACTGAACTATTAAACATTCATGGTGAAACCTACTTCACTCATGCAAAGAAACCAGAGTAATTGGGTTTTACATGGACAAAGTGTAGATAGAATGTGGCACCCTTTAACAAACTGAGGCTGCGGTGCAGCACAGCACCCACTCTTCCCGGCTGCTACCCTGGGGATGGAAGGGTAGCTGTAGCCCCAACAATAATCACTGGTGTTGCCGAACACTGGGATGTGATGGGTTATTGATGTTATCATCCTGATTTAGATCACATGGCTGGGGGTCTGCAAATAAAGTCCAGTTTCTTAGCAGCATTCCTGTGTGTCAGACCCTTAATATGCCCTCTGCAGGACCTGAGTGGTGTGGTATGGCCAGCTGAACCATGCAGCTGTGGATCATTTCCCCTCTGGGCCACTCTCAACCTCCCCTTGTTGCTGATGGGGACCCCACCCTGGCGCACACGGCGTACAGGCTGCCTATGCAACATTTCTGCACAGACAGAACACTGAGCATAGCTCATGGCAGGGTCTGTGGCAGCAGGTTATATGGGCTCAGGGTGCCCGAGCACCAGGAATATTCAAGGTTGGGGGCTGTGCTCCACCAATATTTGGAGCTGGGTTTCTTTCCCCCTCCCCCGCCTCAGAGCTTCCCTGCCTGAAAAAAGATCCAGCCCATGCCTCTCTCCCTTGCTTGTGTTGCGGGCTGCCTGCCACTGCTTTTGCCTAAGGCTATAGAGAGCAGCGGCTGGCAGACTGTTGGAGCACCTCAGGAGGGGGAGGGGGAGGGAGAGAGAGGAGAGGGGGAGGAGGCATGCACGTGCTTGGGATGGGAGCCCTCTCTCCCGTCCCCTGGCACCCAGCTGGAGGAGATGCCAAGGGGAGTTCCTGCCAGGAAATGGACATCTGGAGTGGACCTCACTCATCTGAGCAGCTACTGGGGCTTCGGTGAGGTTTGACCCTGTGAACCACCCCCTCCCCCTTCGCAGATCCCAGTCCTGCCCAACGCTGGGCAAGGGGCAGCCCCATCCCCAGTGAGACAAGGGTGAGGGGCAGCAGGATGCAGAAGGAGAGGAAGGAAGCCACATGTGCTGGCAGTCCCCTCACCCCAGCCCCCACCCACCCACCCACCACAGGGGAGATGGGGGAAGGGGGCTTCCTAGACCTGAGCAGCTGGGGCTTGGGTGAATTTTGTGACACCTGGTTCCCCTCCCCAGCCACCACCCTGCAGTCCCCACTCCTGCCCACTGCTGGGCAAGGGGCAGCCCATCCCCATCCCCCAGTGAGGGCTATGGTGAGGGGCAGCAGCAGGGAGGCCACACTGTGAGGCAAACCCCCCCCACCGGTACCCACACATAGGGGAGGTGAGTGAGCTTTCTGGACCTAGAGAGGAAGTCCCTAGAAGCATGTGCAGTGACCGTGGTGCAGAGTGAGTGTGCTGCTGGGGGGGGGGGAGGGAGGAGGGTCCTCCCTGGAGCTTGCTGGCTGCCAGTAAGGGGCGGAGGGAGTCCTCTCTGGCCCTAGCCCTGGGGCAGCCTGTCTGCACCCCAGTTCCTTATCCCCAGCCCTGCCCCACCCCAGAGCCTGTGCCCCCAGCACCCCAACCCTGAGCACCCTCCTGCACTGTGAACCCCTCATCCCCAGCCCCACCCCAGAGCCTCACTTGAGGGGAAAAATGTGCAACTTAAATTTGGTGGTCAGTTTGGAGTGTCATTGTGTGTTAGCACAAATACTTGATTATTTTACAGCACTTTAAAGTATATAACTAGTCGTATACAGGTTTACAAAGTGGAATGTTCTTAATGTTTTCTTCTGAATACTGTGTGGGTGCCTCAGTTTTCCTATGCATTTCTCAAGGATCTAGATGGTGGATAAGGGGGTGTGATTGTGTAGAGCCTAGAGTGCCAGTTGTGATGCCTTGTGGCACAGAGAATGGCCGAAAACCCTGTCTGGGGCAACTGATGCTGGGCCACTCTCCTGCAAGGTGCCAACTGAAGGTGTTGGAGAACAAAGAGGATCAGTGGTGCCTCCTAATGCCTGGGAAAAGAGACAAAGGCCAGAGGAGGGAGTGTCAGTGCCTGTGCGGACTTCCAGGAAGCGCATGGTGTGGAAGGGGATGCTGATCTTTGGAGCTTTGGAACTACTCCATACAAAGCCAGTCAGGACTCTGGGGAGCCTCCTCTCTCTGAGCATCTGTCTCCAGGGCAAGAAGCTTACATCTTCCTGGGTCTGACCTCAGAGCATTCAGCATGCCCTTCCACACCGTGCACTTTCCCCAGCGAGTCTGCCCAGGCAGGTCCTGGGGCAACCAGAGGTCCCTGCACCCCAACTCTGCATTCAGACGTGACTCTCAGCCAGTCAGTAAAACAGAAGGCTTATTAGATGACAGAAACACAGTCTAAAACAGAGCTTGTAGTTACAGAAAACAGGACCCCTCAGTCAGGTCCATCTTTGGGGGTGGGGAGCCCAGACCCAAGTTCTGGGCCTCTCCCCATTTCCCCAGCTAGCTCCAAACTGACAGTCCTTCCTCTGGCCTTTGTCTCTCTTCTGGACAAGGAGGCCACCTGATCTCTTTGTCCCCAACACCTTCAGTTGGCACCTTGCAGGGGAAACAGAGGCACCCACACAGTATTCAGAGAAAACATTAAGAACATTCCCACTTTGTCACAACAGGTGCAACAAAATATAATACCATATAATGAATCAGGCAAGTGCTGCTTCTGACTTTCCACTTTTAATTGACCCTTGTAATCTTGTGGTGCCGACGTGTTGTAGCTTAATTTTATATTGGCTTACTGAGTGGGTGTGGGAGAGGTGGGCATCATCGTTTTGGGCACCACCAAAAATTATACAAACCTGCCGCCTATGGACAGCAGGGTGAACTCCATTCCCAGTGAACTCAAAGCTTAAAGTGATAATGTGAGTTGTCTTGTGATACTACAATACAATGTACCATGAGATGTTACACCATAACTTCACTGAGTAAAAGGAGTCAGTCTGGTACAGTGAACATTGTCTTCCATAAACTACATAGCAAACTGGATATCAAAGCAAACGTAGCAATTAAATAGATTAAAATCCAAGTTAAACTGCTGAACTCATTAAAATATCAGTATTAAACGCTGAACTTTTCAGGAGACATATTTAAGGTATATTTATATATCATCTGCCTTTGGCGTAAAGATCTCTCCCCAAGTACATAGCTCATGATGGTGCTATTTACCAGGGGAAAATAGTATGAGAACCGAGTTAAACTTGCCTCTGCTCTGTGCATTCTCAATATCCTGTTATGTACCTTGCATCACAAACCTTTGAGGCAGTAACAAATATGCAGCAAAATGTTAACCTATATCTAGGAAGCCAATAGACGTAAAACAAATTTTTAGACACACCTTCTATAGAAGAATCTGTGTTGATGTAAGCAACGGCCCGTTCCTGAAGAACTTTAGCATTCTCCTGTAGTTGTGAAAAGGGAAACATGTTTACTTTACTGATAATATGTGATCATGTAATGTTGCAATATTAATACTATAAAAAACAAAGAGGTTCTGGACCAATCAAGGTGAGAAGTACTATATAAATGCCTAACTATATTAATGAATAAGATTGGCCAGTGGTCAGGGAGCACTGAATTCAGCTGTGCTAGCTGTGGTGTTTTTAAAGTTGATCTTCAAGCCATTCATGAAATATTAGAGGTACCAGCTGCAGTTCCATCAGAAAGAAGATGGAGTGCTGAGGTGGTATTATAATAATTGCCTGGTGTCACTACAGGCCAGAATTAAGCCTGTATGGATGCCTTTATTGTGCATTTCCATGGCTTGACTTGTCTGGATTTCTTTCAAGATTAAGATTAATTCTGAATTTTGTGGGTTTGCAACACTTGGTTTTGGGATAATGACAATATCCCTCTTCTGTGTCTTACCCTGAATTACTGATATGGGCTCTCAGGCTTAACTCCATTTTAACTAGAGCTGTTGAAATCTGGAACTTCTGTTCCACAGGAAACTCTTAACATTAAAAAAAAAAAAATCTGAATTGAAATGAAAAGACAAAATGTTGACATTTCACCAGAAAAAATGTTTCAAGTAAATCAAAATGTTTCATTCTGATTTTGACTATTTACATGTCACTATTTTTATTTTACAAATTGGTAATTGGTTCTGAAATTGGTATTCTGATTGTAAGTGGTGATTTGGTACTCAATATTCTAATCGGTTTTATAATCGGTACTTGGCTTTGTCAACTGATATTCTAACTGGTTTCTTTTGGTAATCATTCTATTTGGTAATTTTCTATTGTAAAGTAGTATAATATACAAATGATATAAGAATCAAATGTAAAAATAAATATATGATAAAATAAATGATCTGATGGAGGATTTCCTCAATGTTGTGTGTGCGAATGTGAGAAAGAGAGAGAGGGAGGGAGGGAGAGACAAAGTGTCTGTGTAAAAAGAGAAATAAAGGGAAGGACTGAGCACGTGTGTACATATATATATATATATACACTCACACACACATATATATATTCACTATCCTCTTGATCTGAATGAATCACTACATTTATGAACAGATCTTTCCATAACTAGGGGGCACTGATACATTTTCAGATATTATGTTCACAGCCCTCACACAAAAGGTTAATTTTCCTCCAGACTTAGTGGATGAAAGATTGTCCAGGTAAGTAATTGCAGAGGACCTTTAATGTGAGCATTGACTAGCATCTCTAGAGTCAGAGTCTAATCCAGGATTCAGAGAGAGGGAACAGATGGCACCAAAATGAAGCTAAAAGGCAATGAACTAGAGACACTGGGGCTAAAGTCTGAGAGGTTGTTAGGGTCCAGAGATTCAGTATGAGTCTGCCATTGGGTGAACAATGGATAACTAGGTATTAAATTATCAAACCGAAAGTATCTTAGAACAATGATTCACAAAAAGAAATTCCATTATACTCCTGTAGAAACAGACATGCTTGATGAGAATTGGTGTTTTTTAAAATGTTTTACATTCACTGGAGCTCAGTCCTGTTATCTATGAGATTTTATGCTTCTTACTACTAGAGTTTAGTTGGGATGAATATTTACTCCACAGAGTTTAGTTTTCCTCAAGTCAACTGGTGTTACACTTTCATTTTGGTTTTCTTGTTAGTGATCAAACTTCCTCTGCATTAAGCAACATGGGCGGGCAAGGCTATTTCAGTTTTATATTGGAGAATGTACTTGTGAAAGAAGTTCAAGAACAGTGGCAACCTCAAATGTGCCATCAAGTGGGAAAACAGGATTCCTTTGGACATTAGGAATAAACATTTTCCATCTTCATTTGTCACAGTATTTTGTAGTTTTTGGTTTTGTTCCAATGTCAGTGCAGGGGGATGGACTAGAAGATAACCTCTGGAGGTCCCTGCCAGCCGTACCTTTTTATGATTACATGCATATAGGCACATGAATCTAAATGCTATACAGCAGCATAAAATAGAATATAGTTTTTTAATGAAAAATTTTCAAATTATTTTCAAACAAAAAAAATAAAAATGTCTCTAAACAAATTGTTTCAAAATGAAATTTCATCAAAATCAAAATTTTCCCTGCCCACCGTTTTTGATTTCAACAAACCAACATTTTCCAACGGAGAAAATTTTCCACTCTAATTTTAACCTCGGTTTGTCAGTGAGTTACGATAAATTTTGATTAAGTCCTATATTTCTTAGTAGGGGTGACCAATCCACTTGCAGCATAAGAACTAAGGCCCAGATTACCTCACTCATGGTGAAACCCCATGAAGAGAGAAGTGGGAGGAAAACTCCATAGATTCCCCACTCTGATGGAGAGATATGGGGAAACTCAGAGTCAGGCAGTCAGGGCTCCCACAACTGAATTAGCCCTGGGTCCAGCACCCAAACCTCTAGGACTCACAGGAGGCAAAAGCCATCCACAAAAAGATGTCTGGCCCCTCTGACTCTCAATTTGTCGAGGCCATTTTGTTTGTTGACGAAACAGATTTTCAAGCAGGACAGCAACTTACCATACTCTTCCTTAGTGTATTTGGTTCAAAGCTGACAGTCCTGTAGCTTTTAAATCTTATGATGAACTAGTGCACACAGACCAGCATTAGTTAGTTAGCATTTATATTAGGGTAGTGTCCAGGAGCTCTCATTAGAACCCTGTTGTGCTACAAACAACCGCCCTGATCCTACAATGGGCTCTGTATAGACACACCCCCCTGAATATGCATGGAGCTCCATTAATTTAAATGGGGTCTGTCCACATAGACTCCATAGCAGGATTAGGGCCATAGGCCCACACACTTCATCAGTCATGCTTTTGTACTATTCTTTATTTACCTCAGCCCATTCTGTGGAACCTAATAGTCCAAATTCTTCTGCGTCCCAGCTAGCAAATATAATAGTTCTTTTAGGTCTCCAACCTGTAATCACACAGTTAAATTTGACTTAAAAAGAGAAAAATTCTATTAGAGAAAGATGGCCACAGTTGACTGAGTCACTTAAATAAAAATTAGTACATCATGGAAAATGATGTGTAATATGTATCAGTGAAAATTTGTCACCCCAAATTCTGCAGATCAGCACATCCACTGCAATGTTTTTATTGTAAAGGCAAAACTCTCAGAGCACATAATGTTACACAGGCAAGGAGAGCAGAAATTCAACCAAGTCACATCATATGTGATGTTAAGCTCATTGCAGATGTATATGTTTAGGAGCTCCCCCAGTTCCTCACTCACATGCATGTGCACACACATATAAGATATTGCAATACCTATTATGTGAAATTCAACCCTATGCAGAGGGCAAACAAAGTCTATGCACCTGCTTATTGGTAAATTCCACTTAATTTCTCAAAATAGTGTTTTTCATAGACCTTGTGTTTCACCTTCTCCATTTACAATGAATAAGTTACCTTCCATCACCATTTTGCCGAAACTCCGAGCAACTTCTTGAAGAACAGCTGCACCAGTGGTTGGATCAATCCCACCAAATACCCAGGAGTCTCTATGTCCTCCCAGAATAATATATCTGTCTGGAAACAAAGATACAGAATTAGTCTTTAATTCAGTAAAAGCAGCAGAGAATCCTGTGGCACCTTATAGACTAACAGACGTTTTGGAGCGTGAGCTTTTGTGGGTGAATACCCACTTCGTCAGACGCACGTATTCACCCACGAAAGCTCACGCTCCAAAACGTCTGTTAGTCTATAAGGTGCCACAGGATTCTTTGCTGCTTTTACAGAACCAGACTAACACGGCTACCCCTTTGATCTTTAATTCAGAATACACTTGGGGTACCTATAACTCAGTCTTTCCCTTTAACCTCATTCCCGATCTTCCCAAACCACAATGAAAACTAATTTCAGTGTTTTTAAAAAGCCCAGCTATCAGCCCTACTGATCTTGTTGCAGTTTACAATCTGTCACAAAAATGCTTTTTTAATTTTTTTTTCCAGTTTACAACCTTTGTATCTACACAGCTTTGTTTTAAGAATCTTTTCATCCCTTATCTTGGAACCACTGTTAAAATAAAATTACCCGGCTCTGTCTGCTCAATTATGATTTGACTAATTTTAGACTCTGTGCTCTTGAGATGGAACCCAGATGCAGAATTCAAATCAGAACACAAAATCAAATACCAACCACCCCAAAGTTTGTGTCCAAAGTTTCAGTTTAAGCCACTATAAAGATACAAGCAGCTGAGAAATGTGGATCTAGACCTTGGTTCATATCGTGAATCTCCAAAGTTCAGGATGTTGTGGGATCCAGCACTTTGTTCAGCTCATCATCAGTCCATTATACTTTGTGTTGCACTAGAATATGCTGGTGTAAGACTGTATGAAGGATGTGCTAGAGACCCTATAGAAAATGAGATGTCTTGCACCAGGCTGTCCCAGTGAGCTGTTTATTGTAGCATTCTCATCTATGTACCACTTACAGATCTCTTGAAGGAACACTGTGATGGGAGGGACAAGATGACCTAGTAAGTCTTTTCCAGTTCCAAATTTTATCTGATTATCTCTGAAAAGTTAAACGTCGTGCCACCGAAGAACATCTTCCCCAAATGCAAAAAGCTCACCTGGTTCCTCCGCGCCACTGATAGTGCCAATAACATTGTAAATTCGTGTTATTTTGCTGTGAGTGTGGATATGCATTCTGACCTTTCTGAAACAAAAGAAAAATGAAGTAGTTATCCATGACTTGAGGAGGCATTTACTAGGGTTGGAACAGCGATAGATGAACCAATTTTAAACATGTTTTACAAACACATTTAGAACAAGCCCGTGTACCTCTACAAAAGCCATTTAAACACCGTACTGGAATGAGGTTGGATCAGCACCCACAAAAGGGTTGGGTTGTAGCCTATCTCCATGTAGAGGGGATAAATTGTATTTCAGTCCCCCATTTAGTTCCCCAAAATAAACAGAGTTTTTGCAGAGAGGAATGAATTAAGGCCCAGGTAAGAAAAAATGTGTTTAGATATTTACAATTCTCTTGATGGCGAAATTTAAGAAAGTTAATTAAAGGACTAGTTACCATTGTCAAACTATCAAGAAAACACTGATTGAAACTTAAGATATAAAAGTTGAGAATACAGTCCATGTGTACAATTTTATCTTTAAAGCTTTAAGATTATAATCCAGCAACACCGGTCAACCAATTCCCAGTGACTTGAAACCTTATCTCTGTAATAAACTGTATTACTTAGACATGGAAAATGATCATCATTTTACAGGATCTATACCAGGGCTGTGCTAGTTCCTTATTTTTATTTGAAACTGAAGGATGACTAGAAAAATTCCACCAAACACACGAATTCCTAGACTTTCAAAGGTCTTTATGAAATTTGTCACAATGGTTTCAAAGGGAGTCATGCCAATAATATCTCCTTGCAATATTTTTAAAACAGGGTAGATTAACAGCAGACCCACAGATCACACTAAAACCAAAAAGTAATAACTGAAAGTGTATTAAATTTTGACCCAAATGATTGGACGATATTTAATTATGGGAATATGTTTTAAAAAATCTCATAAGAACATGCTTCTTTCCTTTATAGAAATACGATGTGTAAGTCTGATTAAATGGTAACAGTCATTAAAATTGCATGAAACAACTGAACTGTGAAAACATTTGAATAAATTGAGTATTTCTCCAAGAACATTAAGACAGCAGATCAAAGTGATCAAGCTTTGCCAGACCATTAAAAAAACATTCATTTTTAGGAACTCTGTAAAAGTCACGGAACGTTCAGTCCTCTCTCTCTTTGTGAAACAAAACACATATTTGTCTGCCCTGGACAAAAATCCAACGAGGTCTCATTTGAAGTTATTTTCTCAGTGGCAAAGCTCTCTAGCTGTCAAAACCAATACCTTATTTAGCACAACTAATGGAGTTTTGCCCAGAAGGGAAGCTAAGCCCAAGGCCTGGAGGCTGCAAAGAGTTAAACATGTAATAATCCCACTGGACGTAACAGGACTATCCCCATCCATAAAGTTTACTCTGGTGCACAAGTGCTAGAAGGATCACTGCCCTGAGCTTGTAGTAGAGTGAAACCATGGGAGCTTTTCCAAGAACTGACTAAAAAGGACACTGTCAAGTAGGTTAGGATGTCAAAAATCCTATGAATAAGTAAGTCCTCAGGAAATGTGATTAGCAACCTAATACATGTTCTGTTCATTTTAATATTGTTTTTCATCTCATTATACAGTTTATTGCTCTCCTGTGTGCTCAAAACATTTTGGATCAGATCCTCAAAGGTATTTAGGTGCCTAACTCCCACTGATTTCAATGGGAGGTAAGTGCCTAAATATCTTATGGATCTAGGCCTTTGTACCTCTAGCAGGGGTACTACTCCCTTAAGGAATAGTCTGGCGCTTATAGCTGAAGCAAGTCTGGGTATATTCAAGGATCCCTCTGCCCGAACCTGGGCTATTTAAACAGGAAGAGGAAACCGAAAGCTGCATGCAGCTTCAGAGAGCAGAAATGACATAGCTAATGAAATATTACTGTTAACTGATTTGACACAGTTGGGTGTAAGCATAGTAATAGCATAGACCCAGTGCATGTTGGGATATTAGGCACTGAGCTGGCAGACAAAGTGGTAAAAAATGCTGTCAAACACCAGTAAATTGATTGGGCGATCCCTTTAAGAAAACTGGAATTTAAAAATCTAATTAAAAATGAGTTTAAGAGAGGAATGGTAGGAAATACAGGAAAAGAAACGGAGGGGAAAAGATTCCATGAAATATTCCCGAAAGTTGAAAATGCTGATACATTCCACGGCCCTGAGAGAAAGAGCGAAGTGGCTCTATTTAGAATTTTAACTGGCCAGTGTGGCTTAGATAGTAATTTGTTTCTAACAAACATAAAGATGGATTATGTGGGATATGCAAGGTCCAGAAAACAACTGATTATCTCCTTTGGGAGTGTGAAGAGTGTATCATCAAAAGGGGGTATTGATATGAAAAACTTAGAGGCCTTAAAGTATCAAAATTCTCACTACAATGCCTAGTAAGAGCATCAGGAAAATGAGGCCCTATTAAAAAAAAAAGAAATATTGCAACTCCTTAAAGCATTCTGGAAAAGGTGAAAGACTGATTCTTGAATTAGCTGTGGTGTCCAGTGCTTGGCAGTCATAGATTCAACAAGTGAGCCTGCTTTTTGTCATAAAACATTAGGAGAAGGAGGAGGGCGAGCCATGCAAATTACAATGGTGATGGTCTTTCTCTCAGGATCTTGGGGACTAGCATGACCAGGCCCAGAGACTTTATTTGCTGACTGTCAGTTCAGGAGCTCTGAACCAGGGCCCGCAGTAAGGACTTTATGAAGTGTGTTAAGACTGCTCCTTCCCTGAGACTTTCTTAAAGCAGACTTTTGTTTTATTAGTTTGTTTTGGCTTTCCCTTGCTTGGATCCTTTACAGTTCCCTTAATCTCAAGTGTCAAATTTGTTCTGTCGACATTTTTGTTTGTATGTTTTCTAAATCTTCAGTAACACACGAATGAAAAAATCCATTTAAGACTTCAATTTTTTAAATTTGAACATGTCCTTGCAGTGTTGGAAAAAACACATCATTATGCCTTCCTGTTCATGATCTTTCAAACCAGCTCCTGTCCCACTAGCAATGGAGTACTGTCCCATGTCAGTCAACGACAGCTACCGCTTACATGGCACATTACCATAGTAATGCATTTTTTAGCTTCATTTAATGCAGTTTAGTGGCTGGAAGCTAAGAGGAGGAAGCATCGCCATGTGACCAGACAGCTCTCTGCAGACTATCAGCTCCACATCCATAGTTTGTGACCCTCTCTGCTAGTGCCAGAGAGCCAAAAAATAAAATTGACCAGTTTTGTTTCACTATACAAGCTGAGTGAAGTATAAAGAGCAAACACGGTATTGCAAACCCCAAGCATTCAAAGATCATGAGTCACAGCCCCAAAAATATGAGTAGATTTTTAAAATTAGTATGCTTTGGGTTCTTTTAATTTCCCTTCTTGGGTTCACATTTCCAAGCTTTTTTTGCAACCAGGAAGGCTAGAAACTGGTGAGCAGCTGATCTCTGGGCCCCGCCACATCCATACTCCATAGCTCTAACTCCAAGGAATTCTCATAGAAGGCTTCCATGGGACTAGGGGAAAAGTGACAGCAAGAGACCCACTGCAGAAGTTGTGCTCCGCTCTTCCACTACCATAGATTACCAATTTCTTGTCACCTTGGTCTTCAGAAACAGAAGAGAAGAAAAAAGCCCAGAAAGAGAAAGGTTTTAAAACATTTGCTTTTCACTTGACAGTGGAAAAAAAGTTAATAAAATGGTTAGTTACTCTTGACCAATGCTAAATTTTGAAAATGTCAAGAAAATGTCATACAAGAGCTGAGAAGAGGGATATACATGGCCTCCTTTGAATGCCTGTTGAAGTCCCATTGTCACTGAGTAGGCCCCTTGTTTTAACATTTTATCTTTAAACCCTAAAGATTTTCATCCAATTATACTGCTCATTTCAGAGGGAAGTTAGTTTCTCCTGTAAGCTCCGAGATGTAATATTCCTCAGAATCCTACTCTGAAAGGTTTTGTTTGGTTTTGCAGTGTTCAATAAATAGGCAAAAGTGCTCAAACAGACCTTACAGAATAGCTGCCTGCAAATCCAGGCCCGATGTTGTAAGACACATTGAGGTTCCCCCTCCAGCTACTGTCTGGCGCTGTAGGTCCTCCCAGGATGCTGTTAAGTGAAAACCAAAACAAACACAGTTCACCAATTTGCTAAAAGTAGAAGTCTCCCCAGGGGAACAGCACACCTGAAAATAAATGTGAGGAAGGATTACAAAGCTCTAAAAGACTGTGTTGCACAAACTGTATGTGCAACCATTTACTGTTTGTTAAGAGGGCCTGTAAAATAGCATAAACATTATTAAAAGTGCTAAAATGAGCATTGAGTTAAAGCAGAGAAACTAATAAAATAAACTCTTGATCTTATACCTCTTCTGTGGCAAATCTACAGAATACACCTGTGCTCTACTTTGTCTTTCAGGAAAAGACTAAGAAGTGGGTTCTATCTCACGAAAGTTTATGCCCAAATAAATTTGTTAGTCTCTAAGGTGCCATAAAGACTCCTCGTCGTTTTCACAGCAACAGTGGTTTGTATTTCAGTAGCATATGTTGCTACTATTATATGTGTCTATGTGTAACACACAAAAGCAATAAAAAAGGGCATCAGTTTTACTACCTTTTAATGCAAAAAAGGCTTTTTGCAGTGTGCACATGAATACCAAAGCCAAGTACAAAGGATTGAAATTTACCTACCGTAATAATATTTCTGCATCATGATATCCAATGGGATGAACTGGGATTTTGGGAATTCCCACTCCCTCATCAACTTCAGACCTGAAGGTGTATTCTGAGAAACCAAGAATATATTGGAATATCAAATTTTACTGTCCTCATCAGCTTGTCTTTTAATTTGAGTTGTTCTTGTAACAATGAAGAGTCCCACAGTCACATCTAGGATGAATGTATACTGATCCCTCCTGTCATCCAGCATCTTGTCACACATCAGGGATTAGTCCCACTGACTCCAGTGGCTGCTGCTAGTTTTAATGCAAAAATTTCACTCCATATAAACAGAAGTTTGCAGTGTTTTTCTACCTGGCATTTATGATCAGCGAAGAAATATATATCCAAGAAAAGTTATTACTCCTCTTTGATGGTAGTTTCAACTAGTCCTCTTGAGAAACATAGTTCCTTGCAAATCTCAATAAATCCTAACCCATATCTACTTCTGTCATGGTATGAGCCCCCATTCTGAACCTTAGCGTCCAAAAGATGGGGTACCAGCATGAATTCCCCTAAGCTTAATTACCAGCTTAGAACTTGTAGTGCTGCCACCAACCAGGACTTGCAGTGCCTGGTACACTCTGGTCCCCCCAAAACCTTCCCAGGGGACCCAAGACCCACACCCCCTGGATCTTAACACAAGGAAAGTAAACCATTTCCTCCACCATTGCCTCTCCCAGGCTTCCGCTCCCTGGGTTACCCTTGAAGATCACTGTGATTCAAACTCCTTGAATCTTAAAACAGAGAGGAATCAGGCTTTTCCTCCCCACTTCTCTCCTTCCTCCCTCAAATTCCCTGGTGAGTGCAGACTCCCTCCCCGGGGTCTTACACAAGATAACTAAAAAATCAATCAGGTTCTAAAAAAGAAAAGCTTTAATAAAAGAAAGAAAAAAATAAAATTTGTCTCTGTAAAATTAAGATGACAAATGTTACAGGGTCTTTCAGCTTATAGACACTAGGGAGAGTCCTCCCTCCAGCACAAATACTATCCTTCCAGCAAAATACACATTTGCAAATAAAGAAAACAAATAAAAAGACTAAACCGCCTTTCCTAATTGATACTTACTAAATTGAACAGAAGAGGCTGTTTCAGAAATTTGGAGATATCTGCTTACATGTCTGGCCCCTCTCAGAACCCAGAGAGAACAGAGCAAAACCCAAAAAAACACAAAAAAAGGCTTCCCTCCACCGAGATTTGAAAGTATCTTGTCTCCTGATTGGTCCTCTGGTCAGGTATTCCAGGTTTACTGCTAGTTAACCCTTTACAGGTAAAAGAGACATTAACCCTTAACCATCTGTTTATGACAACTTCATGGTCCATCCACATCTTGATTTACACGTGCTATAAAGCTTAGATCATATGCAGCGAGATATTTGCTAGAAACTGTTTTTGCTTGAGGAAGGCCAGTTGGAATGATATGAAGATAGAACCTGCTCCACACTAGGAAAATAAACTCTTGCTGGAAATTCTCTTAAACAGCAAGTCTTTTTGCATGGATATGAAAAACAGTTTAATTGCTAGTGATAAGACCCTTTTCGATACCAGCAAGTGTCAGATGTTTAGAGTTACAAATCTGTCACTCACCTTTTGCTGGATAACCTGGCGTGAGAGGATCCCCTGCCCCATTCAGATTTAACACATTCCCGCGCTGGGCTCCACCTCCAGGAAGGTTCCAGCCACCTGGATAAGGATCTACTCCAGGGGCGCAATAGTCAGCAGGGTCTGAATACAGTATAATCCCTTTGGCTCCAGCTAATATGGCATTTTTAACCTGCAAAATTATTTGTTTTAAGAAATGTCAAAATGTTTGTATTTGCTAAGATATTCCTGGGCTCTGCAACACGCCACCAATGGGGAGACACTTCAGAACACTCATGTGGCAGAGCTGGAATCATTGACCCAAGGGAAGTGTGTGTCAAAGTGCAGCATGACCTCAAAGCATTGGGAATAAGGCTGAATCAGGAGAACCAGGTTCTGTTCTCAGCATAGCCAGATTTGCTGTATGATCTTAGACAAGTTATTTAACCTCTGTGACTCAGTTTCTCCAGCTGTCAAAATGGGATAATGATGCCTACCTCTTGAAAATGCTTTGAGATCTATGGCTGAAAGAGGCAGTAGTGTTTACTGGTTATATGGGCTATTAAATCCCCTAAGGTAAACTCTTGCAAGCCCCTTCTGAGAAATTTCCATTCATCTCAGTCAAAGTTTCAGTACAGCCATCTCACTTTACTGTTTTGCAACTCCCTGTTAATACACATGATAAGCATACATGATTTTTGGATCAGAACTGGCTACCGTCACTCACATGTTCTGGTTTACAGTAAAATAAAGAATAAAATCTCTCTTTGGAAGGAACTTCTGGCTTCTGAAGCAAGGGTTTAATGCTTAATCTGGCTCCAACTGACATCAGTAGCATAACTACTATTGATGCCAATGTAAGGAGCCTCAGACCTTTAATTTACTAATCTAATTATGATTTGAGAGAGAGAGAGAGAGAGAAACACAAACAAATGAACAAAAAAGCCCCACAACGCTCACTTTGTTTCCTCTGAAAATTTTCCCATATCTGGCAATGACAATCTTTCCAGTACAATTAATTCCCATCTCTCGCTCTAGTTTGAAAAAATCTTCTGTGCGGCCATAGTTCACGTACACCAGATCTGCCTATCCAGGGAAGAAAGAAGGCCAGAAACTAAAAATTATACAGTCATAACCATTATAAAATATCTGTTTTTAGAACTATGCGACTTTATTTATTGAACATCTGTTATATAGTACACAATATTTGCAGTTCTGCAGGCTTGATCTGGCTCCCAGTGAAATTAATGGCAAAACTCTCCCAAATTATTTTTTAGAAAGGCTTGCTTCATTGATGAACTCTCTATATAATCCCATGTTTAGAAGCATCCTCATTATCTGATGTTGAAAACTACAACACTAGATTGTTCTTCTGGCAAGGCATGTGCAAGCTGTTTATGGCATGAGTAAAGAAAAGAGGGTTATTATTAATGTGCTGCTGCACAATAGGTAGACTTCCTATTTTACTTATTTTTGCCCACTTGTGTGATGTGACGTGTGGTGAATGTTGTCTGGAATTACCCATCATAGAAGAATCAGAGTAACTTTAGAGAATGTGAGCTTTCAGAACATGAGTGTGCTTCAGATTCATAACAAACAAGAGAGTTTACTCTTGATGACTAAAGCAGATAAACTTCAGACTACATCCCCCCACCCCCTCTCTTAGGTTTCCCCATTAAAAGAAACCATATAAGCCTTAACCTCATCCTGAAGTATCTTTCTAACTAGAAAAAGTAATATCTGATTTGAACAATTTTAGAGCATTTTTGTTAAACAGGTAATTTCCAGACTTTACTCTGTTCGGTACATACTGTTGCTGTCCCTTAGGCTATAGCATAATGAACTTCCGTATTGTCACCTGAGATCACTGCAAAAATATTTTAAGAAGTCAGAACAATACAGCAAAGGTAACTCTTTCCGAAAATGTGATTTCAACCATCAGGACTCATACGAATTGTTTTCTTACCTCTAGCACTCCTTGAGCTGAAAAAGCATTATATGGTGGCAGCACACCAGTAATGTTTTCATATCCCTGAGGGGGTGGCTCAAACAATGATGTATTGAAAATCTATCGAAAGAGCCAAGAAGAACAAACAGTACTTTAGTAAAAGCTTTGGGTCGGATTCTTCCTCTGGGCAAGCTCAATGAAGTCTTGTCACAATTTTGTGCACTAAATTTAGTTATTAAGAACTGTGTCCCATTTTATATAAAAAAAAATATCAAAAAAAGAAATCATGTATAACTTAAAGTGAGAGAGGAATACATTGTTAGAACTTCATAATGGAACAAGAGTAGGAAGACAGACAGATATTTTTGTGGGTGTAAGGTTTTATGAATCGCTGCTTGAATCAAAACAGAGGAATGACTAAAGAGTGCTGAAAAGGAGTGATAATTATAGACACCTAGTTTGTCCCTATTATTAAGTGGTTACTCCCACTTAAGACTATTGCTCCTTTCCTACTACTTCGGTAGATGATCTACTCTCTGATTAGATACAGTACCTTTTGTTACTACCCAAAATAGTCCCATATCTTTAGTGCTCATGCCACTCTTACTCACACAGTAAGATATTACTCAATGTGAGTAATGGTAGGAGGATGGGCTTTTAATTTGGATCTGATCATTATTATGAAAAAGAAAATCAATAAACACTTATAAATAATAACTAATATTGCAAGGGCTTCTGCAAAGATTTTATTTATTTGTTTTATTTAATCAAAAAAAAGTACAGGAATTTTTCAGGATGGATTTTTTTGGGACTGGTTGTCCACTTGGCAGAAGAGTGAGGATTGCATGTGCACATACTAAGGTTGCAGAGTCAAGCACTGAAAAGTTAGGAAATGCTAGATAACATGTGATCATGTAATTAAAGTCTGTATCATAATATATATGCATTATGGGGCTGAATTAAGGATACAAAGGCAATCTTAATTCTGGCATTTCCTAACTTTTTAGTGCTTGACTCTCCAACCATAATAATGTTATTTTAATGTATTTGTGTGTGTGTAATTTCATAGCTTGGAGGGGACGGTGCTCCAGTGGGCATACACTGTCCTGCCCATTCACCACAAACTTCAACTCTTCTGCCCCTCACCCTCCAGCCTATACCTGTCCTAGTCCTGCCTCCTCCCCACCCAGGCACCTCATCCCAGTCAGTCCCAGTTTCCACTCTGTAGGTTTCTCATTTCAATCCCCATTTCCATGCCAGCCCCTTCTAGACTCCCCTGAATTTGGGCTTTCCATCCCAGTCTCCCTACACTTCCAGTCTTCTGTTCCCTAATTATCCCAGTCTCCTTTCCCAGTACTTCTCCCACACCCTGGTTCCTTGTTTATGCTGTCTTAGAATCATAGAATATCTGGGTTGGAAGGAACCTCAAGAGATCATCTAGTCCAACCTGCTGCTCAAAGCAAGATCAATCCCCAGTTTGTCTCCAGATCCCTAAATGGCCCCCTCAAGGACTAAATGCCCAACCCTGGGTTTAGCAGGCCAATGTGCAAAACACAGAGTGATCCCTCCCCTCTCCACCTCACTTGTTGCCAGTTCCAGTCTTCCTCACCACCGGCTCCTCATCTCAGTCACCCCCCCCCCCTTAGCTCCCAGTTCATTTTCTCCACCCCCACAGGCTCCTTTTCCCAATCTCCTCTCCCTGCCCTAGTCTGGCTTTTGTCCTCTCTGCATTCCATTCAAGTGGCTTTCTTTTTCCCACTGTCGGGATATCAGCCGAGGGAGCCCTGTGAGCACAGGGGAGACAACTGCCCTACTCTCAGTCCCGGTGCTCAGCCTGCAGCAGCCCAGAGTCCTGGAAACTCCTGCTCAGTCCTAGGCTGGAGCATGCTCACTGCATACAGAATCTTCAGGGAATTAGCTCTACCAAGTAGCTACTGATCATGTGCAAACCCCAATTCTTCAGAGGTTTTCAACTTGACCAAATTTGGATAGATTTTTCACAGGGATAACAAAAGGCACATCCCTGACACAAAGGCAACCTCCCTGCCAAATTCTAAGTCTCTGCTCCAAAGCACAGGGGCTACAGAGCTTCTTAGATAAAAGGTCAGCAGAATTTAACATGGGCAAAATAATATATTTTCCCCTAACCTCATTCTCAGAAACAGCTATACTTGTTCGGCTGAAATTAAAAAAAAAAAAAAAAAATATCAGCATGAGGCAGACACTCAGCATGATAAATTTCAACTGGTTACAGTTTGGTAATGGTGTAAAGGACTGAAAAGAGGACCTAGAATGGGAAGCATTGGGCAACTTTAATGATGGAAGTACTACTTGCCCCTCCTATAACAAATAAATTGGATAAACTAAGTTTTCACTTCATTTGCACGATTACTTGATATTTCATATTCTTTCCAAAATCTTAATTCTAGATGACTGATGTAGCCCCTGCATTGTACTACTGCATTCTGCAGAGAAGGTAGGCATGTAATGCTTTCATGCATCATTACGTCTACTTCAGTGCATTAGGCACTTTGAGGGGGGAATCCAGAAGGAAAAAAACCCCACAAACATATGGAGTTGTCAAAACGGTACCTGAAAAGCAGTGAAATATTGGTATTCGATCTTGGGGTGGGGATGGCTTCACCATACACAAAACTTGCCTTGTGCTTGGTTTGCAGCACAGCGAAACAAGGAGGGCACAATAAACCAATAGATTCCTTTTGTGTGTTTGCAAGATGTAAGCAATCCCCACTGATCTGTCCTGGCAGAAACCATTTCTAAAGATTAGTCCAAGAGATTGGGTTACATAACCCAGCAGCAGTGGATTTTCCTTTTTAATATAAAGGCTTTTCATCAGATTATAAAACACAATGAAGATGCACAGGTATGAGTGAGGATAGAACCTGACCCCATTTGTTTCAAGAGCTCTTCTACCTATAGTTGACTAAAATAAGATCACCTCATTCCCTTGATCATCAATAATTGAGACATAGTTGGGCTGAGTTTCATTTGGGTAGGAAAGGAGGACATCATAATGAACGAGCTCCGCTGAATCCAATCCAAATTCCTTCCACTGGGCTTGAATTTGCTTAGCAAGGTGAAGGTTCTGTTCTGTTCCTGCCAGATGAGGAAACTTTGTAAACGAACTAAAATAAAACAAAGTCATGGGTAAGGAGAGAGTTCAGAAAAGCATTCGACAGAAGAGTCCAAGTAGGCTAATCTTCATAGCACGTGCAAGAAGGAAGTTGTTATGGTTAAGTCCCTTAGATGAAACGTTGAATGGTGCAACACAGTTACCAGAGCCTGAGGCAGGATAATATACAAAGAGATCCCTTCTGAGGCCCTAAGATAAATCAGCTCTGCTTTTCACTTTGAGTAACTGGCACAGGGGTTAGAGCAGGGGTAGGCAACCTATGGCACATGTGCTGAAGCCGGCGTGGGAGCTGATTTTCAGTGGCACTCACACTGCCTGGGTCCTGGCCACCATTCCGGGGGGCTCTGCATTTTAATTTCATTTTCAATGACGCGTCTTAAATATTTTAAAAACTTTCTTTACTTTACATACAACAATAGTTTAGTTATATATTATAGACTTATAGAAAGAGACCTTCTAAAAACATTAAAATGTATTACTGGCATGTGAAACCTTAAATTCGAGTGAATAAATGAAGACTCGGCACAGCACTTTTGAAAGGTTGCCAACCTCTGGGTTAGAGCACTCTCCTGAAAAGGGAGAGACAGCCTGCTCAAATCCTTTCTCCTCTTCTGGCAGAGAGGGGGAAATTGAACCTGGGTCTCCCATATCCCAGGCAAGTGCCCTAATCACTGAGATAAAAGTTATAAGGTGGGACACACTATCACCTGCCAGATTTTGAATGGAGAGGCAGCCATTAATCACACCAACCAGATTAGGCTCTGCATGCAAATTAGGTAGACAAATGCTTGTGTTTCCCCCATTTGTGAATTGCTCTAAGGGTTAGGTGGGAGACAGCTGGCCCAACCCAGTGTGCATGCCTGGAGGCAGAAATGTAGGCACAGAGTGAATTTAGATGCCCACAGGTTTAGGTAGCAGGTCTGTGGATCATTGTGGAGACAAAACTGGGATTTAGGCACCTAAATCCAACATATAGGTACCTAAATTTGGGGTTTAGGTGCCTAAATACCTTTATGGATCTGGGGTTATAATTCCCAAACAATGGAACATGACCATATATTGGAATGGGTGGTACCAGGGGAGGGGCACAACAAGTATAATTACGTTTGCCAAGAAAAAGGGGGAGAAGAAGGAGCTCCATGGGCGTGTGAACCTAGGGGCTAGGAGAAGAATGGGGGTTCTATCGGATAAAACTGTAGTTGGGAGAGGGAAAAATGAAAACTCTATTGGCATATAAAAATAGCCCGACTGGTGTGAAGGGTTTTGGAATATGTTTGCTTGTTTAGCCCCAATAAACCCACCAAATTGTCTGCAAACTGGACTCTGAACTGTTATTTTCCGACAAACTGTGTTTGGGAAGTGAGAGGGAGGAGGGAGCTGGACCCTCGCCAATACTCCCCCCACTCCAAAAAAATAAAAGCCAGAAACTTGGAAGTTAAAGTTAAATTTAAAAGAAATCCAAACATGTTAAGGTATAGAAATGCGCCTAAACAGCCTTAACTTAGCCCCTTAATGGCTCCATGCAATAACCCCACAATTATGCTTTTGGTCCCATATTAAAGTGATTTTTAAAGATATGAAGTGAACCCAACATATGTTTCTTCTTGTGGTCTCACTCTCCTCCTTAGAGCAGTAATCAAATGGATGCACAATTAAGGTTATGTGATGTGGGAGGTATTACTTGTACTTCTGTATTTCCTGGTTTTTTGATGTTGAAGTTTTGCTTTTCCCACACTGTGGGGAGAGACTGAATAGCTTGAGGGAATGAGAGTGTGATGTGGAAGCCTTAATTTTGTATTTCTTTTACACCACCATTAATATAGTATTTGGATAGTGAATTAATGGAAAAATTTCTGCAGTTTCTGCTTTATAGTTTGATTTAGCAAAAATTTACAGAAGGTGTTCTGGCATCACGAAAACAAGCAGACTAGATACTGAGAATTCTCTGTGGCCCAGAGACTACAGCATAATTACTGAGAAATTTCACACTGTTTTCAGTGCGTACATTTCCTAGACTTTTGTATGCTCTCTCTCTCTCTCTCTCTCCCTCTCCTCTCTAATTTATTGTGAGCAACAAAAAACAAAACAAGGTCTATGTACTTTATGGGCTCTAATTCATGTCTGAAGTGAAAGCACATAGGTTTAAAATAGATAAAATAAAATAGAAATCAAATTAGTCATGAGTTGTTTGCTGTCCTAAATGCATTGTCACACTCTCAAATGCTGAGTATTAACATACGTTACTAAACAACATTGATTTCTGTTGGCTTTTGGGGATATTTTTGATTACATTATCCAAAAGTAAACATGTGCAAGAGTCATTGTTTTCATTTCCAGTGAAATACATGACAGAAGTAAAGGCTCCTGATGTGTTCTTTACTTTTCATACAACAAACTTAGTATGAAGGAACCACATAGCACAGTAGGGCCCAAATAATCCAGTTTACTAACTATGCACAATATGCAAGACCTAGTTACACATGCCCCAGCAAGGGTGCTGTGTCCTGGTTGGCTTCTGACACATGGAAGACACTGAAGGCCACTAGAGGGCTCACACACCATTTAAAGGGATACTATCCAATTCCTGTACACTAGAGAGTACTTGCATAGGCAATTCAACTGCATTCTCCCCACTCTCTCTTCATTTAATATATTCCTACAGGATGAATTGCTTTCTACTTTACCCCAGCTAATTGGGTCCCTGGGTGCTGAGATACAGAGATTAATGAATCACTAGCTATATTATTTATCATGTAATAGCTGTCCATCTGCAACACATAAAACATTTTCCTTCTCTAAGGTATCTGTTTGAGACTAAAGCAAAGTTCTTTATTGATGTTAGGACTTCAATAATGTAGGATGCAGGGGGAAAATGTTATACTAGCTGGAGTTCGGATAATGGAAAAGCTTTTGTATAAAAAACAGAGTGCTTACAGAACTGCATAGATAACCTTAATAAAAGTAATATAACTAACAGCATGAATTTTTTAATGAGAAAATCATATTGTTCAAACCATAGATTTTTCAATGGTCTGGATGTAGATAAGTTTTGTCTACACAGTCTTGCAACTCTATGTATACCTTTAACATCTACATTTATATAGTAAGTATATTACAAAAAACTAACTTCTGTAAATAGAAATATTTTATATCTCTCTCACATTCTCTTCTTCTCAAGCTGTCTGTTTTGGGGAAAGGACACTTTGGAGTACAATAATTTCTAAAAAGTCAACTTGGCAAAAAACATTAAAATGAGAGCATGTGTTTTAATACTTTTCTCAACATTGTGCACAAACCCAAGTAATCCCAAAATATAAAAGATATCATAAAAGCACAGCCAACAAATGCTCTTCCATTCGGCTAGTGTTACAATTTATGGCTTTTGTGGCTGATATAATTATTTGAAAACCAAAAAGGATAAAGCTTACCGAAGAAACTGCTTGATGTTTTCTGCTTTCATTTCAGCCACAAGTTTCTGTCTCACATGTTGATAAGCATCTGCTGAGCTGGTGGTTTTTTTAGTGGGTTTCATTAACCAGCCTGAAAAATATCATTAAAGCCTGATACTTACCAACCTCTACAATGCTCAAGTATTTGTGCAGATAGTTAACTTTAAACACAAGTAATCCCATTAAAGTCAATGGAACTATTCACATTCTTACATTTTACAAATGCCTAAGTGTTTGCTGGACTGTGGCCCAAAACATAAAAAGAACTACAAAGTAAAATGTTTATTGTCACTGGATCGGGATGAAGTGACAGGTCACTCCTGTATTTATATGAGCACACATGATGAATATAAAATACCATTTAACCAGATTCTTCTGTCAGCCCTCTTAGACCTGTAACTTGACTGGAGAACTACCAGTTCACAATGAGAGGAAAATCAGATCCATCATATTCATAGTGAACATTCACTGAACAGTGAGAGGGACTGGCCCCTACCTGAATGAATCTGCTCAGGTATTTAATGTGAAGCACGGGCATTTTCACGATGAAAGCCTAGAATTCCATGACCTCCTGCCAGCCCTATAATATTTATTAGGTGTTCAGGAGAGGAGGGAGGAGAGGGAGAAAGTTAAACCTATTTTCAAATACTGCATTGTCAGATACTGTCATTCCTTGCAAATGTTTGTGGTGTTGCTCCTCTGTTTCAGAAAACCCCCATAAACAGGGGAAATGACTTCAATGAAACTGACAATCCACAGCAGCCATGTCAAGTGCACAATGGAAAACTGAAGGAGACTCTTTCTCTCTAGTATCTTTCAGTAATAGTGGTCTTAAGTATGTTCGGTAAAAAAGTTTCTTTTGAAAAAGGGCAGAAGTGTTGGGTTTGTTTGAGATTGACCACATCCTTTTAATGTTTAGCCTGATTAGTTTTAAGCATTTTAGGCCCTATATTGCAAATGACTGTACAGTCAGACCTCTGCATCCAGCAAAGCCTCACTGGAGTAAATGGGGCTCCCATAGGAGTGCAGCAACCCACCTGTGAGCTGTCAATTGACAGTCCCTTATTTCCAAACCTAAAGGTCCTGAGTTACTCAGCCCTTAAACTCTATGATGGCAGCTAATGGAAGCTGCGGCCCTACGTTTTACAATAAAACAAGGAGGAAAAGCACAACCCTCTGTAATTTCCAAACTGTTTTTCTTGAATCATCCTTGCTAAGAAGCTGCCCGTTCGCTCAGCCCAATTTGGGATAAAAACATGTAGGTGGCTGGGACCGGAAGGAAAGGACAACTTTTTCTGAAACCCTCTTAGGAAGGTGAGTATTTAGGGAGCCTCTGACAAGCAGTAAAATCCCCCTGGGTGGGTGCCATTCTTAACCTTCACACACACACAGGGTAGGGAGATTTAAAGTGCAGACCTGGTAGATGGAAATAATCCAGGGGGCTGTGTCTGGAGGATGGTGTGCGGAAGTGGTGGTATGTCCATAGAATAGTGCCTGGGGAGCTGGGTGCCTAGGAGGTTGTGAGCCTGTGGGGGTGCATGTATTTGAGGAGGGAGAGGTGAAGGAGACTATGCACTGGGGTGGGGAAGGAGCATGTGTAAATCCCCGGTTCAGTGCCTGCCTGAGCTCTGGGCCCCCTGCCCGGCCGGGAGGATCCCTGCGCGGGGCGCTCCGTACTCACCTGCCAGGAAGCCCAGCAGGAAGAGGGCCAGCAGCAGGGCGCAGCCTAGCCCCGTGCGCAGCGCGCCCTGCCTCCAGCCCATGGCTACAGCGCGGGGCCAGGGCCCCTCTCCGCCTCCGCCGGGTCTCCCTTCTCCCCGCGAGTGGTGCCCTGGCGGAGAGAAGCTCGAGCCCATGTGGGATGTGTCACGCTGGGGGCCGCTGCCCGCTGGGCCCTTCCCCTTTTGGCAGGGAGCAGCGCGGGTCCCTCCTTGTTCCCGCTGGCCGAGCGGCAGGGAGCTGCTGCTCCAGCAGAGGAGGCACTAGGAGCGGAGGAAAGTCTTGTGTTTGCTTTGGGGGCTGTTTCTGTTACAAGGCTTAGCAGTGCCTTTTGTCCGAGACTCTCAATGTGCTGCCCACCAGCGGGGATGTAATTGCTCCCGTTTTACAGGTGGGGAAACTGAGGCACGGCGAGATGAAATGATGCCCAAGGTTAGACTGTTGTCAGTGGCGATGTAACCTGGGTCCCCTAAATCTCTGCCCCTGGTTTCTTATAAGACTTTGGGGCAAATTTTATCCCTTGTAAGGACATTTAAGATAAAACAAGTGTTCTTCTTTTACACCCACAGAACAGAAAATAGTAGCAAGAAAATATCTATTTCAAATGTACCCAGAGCAACACAAAGGATATCGGCAAAAAGAACAGGAGTACTTGTGTCACCTTAGAGACTAATTTATTTGAGCATCAGCTTTCCTGGGCTACAGCTCACTTCATGGTAGAATGGGCTGCAACAGGAGATTAGGTTGCTGAAGTATATGTTGGAAGGGAAGAAAAGGCTGGAAAAACATGAAGGACCAGTTGCTGATTCTTTATTGTTATTTATCCTCAGGTTGATAACAGGCACAGTGATGAATAGTTGGACCAATACAACTGAGCTCCACTGTCTCTGGGAATTTTTACAAAACTCATCCAGTTAAGCTGACTGTGAAACCAAAAGTTGCAAAATTGTTGCCCATAATCAGCAGCCTTGTATGCCTTACCTGATTGATTCCAAAGACTCTTACAGTCAAATCTTGCCCTTCTTACTTAACCAGTTAAGCACTCCTAAGTACAACATGCTGTGAGACAGACTCAGGGATTCAGACATCTTACCTAAGGTAAGTGGACAAGTTGCTAATCAATCGCACATTTTCCCTTTAATGCTTATTAGGACTCTGATCCTGAAGGTGGACTCATACTTCCATGAAGAGCCCCGCTGAAGCCACGGGGCACAAAGATCTGTCTAGGTTGGATCCAATTATAGGATTAGGTTAAGGTTGAAGGTGTGAAAGCTTTCTGGGGACCCCTGGACATGACCTCAGCTCTCCTTTAACCATCACCAGAACGGATGATCCCAGCAAGGAATGCTAAAATAAATGCCTGTGCTCCGCATATCACTCCTTTCTCAAACACAGGCAGCTGAGCTGAAGACATTCAAAAAACAAGTGGAAGATCTGGTTAATGTTTAGATCACTTCCCAAGGACTCAGGCAGTGGCTCTTCAGAACAGACACTGATTACAATACAATTGTATCACTTGGGGATTCTGCTCTCACTCACATCTATGGCTTTAGTCCCTTAGTCAGATTGTGCCTGGTTTTCTTGGACAAGTGAGAAGCATGTCCAGTTTTGTGATTATTATTATTGTTTTTAACCACTTGATGACAGCTTGCAAAGCTCTCACTGGAATTCACAACAGGGAAACCTTCCACTCCAATAGCTCATTTGAGATGCCAGATGGAATTCTACCTACAGAAATGATAGCTGGGAACACATGGTGTATTATTAGCATTTATGTAGCACCACAGATGCATGTGTGGCATTTAACAGACAGCAAACTGACAGATTTCTGCTTTTAGGCATTAACAGATGAAGTTAGACATAATACTGCATGTGATGATGAACTAGGGAGTGGGAGAGGAGGATGAGAAGGAGAGTAGCAGCACTTAGAAAGTATTATATGATTTTATTGCTATGTATGGGTCTGTTCGGTGTCATGACCAGTACTAGGGTCAACAGTGGGGACTAAACTTAGGACCTCCAAGTGTAAAAGTAGTTCTACCACTTCAGCTACATCTTTAATTCCTCTAGCTGAGACCTACAGAATCTGATCTGTGGACCAGCTGCTAGGTGGCCATATGCACTTTAGCCATTTATTAGTGTAATATGTTAAAATATTGTCCCGGATCTAGAATAAAAGGGTGAGGTGGAGGTCTGTGTAAGGAGAGTCACACACCAAGCACATATCTTTGTTCTTCCCAGTGGATCATTCTAGAAAAAACACAGTTTATGAATGCTATTAAGGAATCTTGTGTTGAAACAACACCATTAAGTCATTATTCCACTTATCTGCCTCCTGGAAAAACAAAAGAATCAACATATACAAGCTCAGGAAAATCCATTCTCCCAGGACCAATCCCCAGACAGATTTTTGCCCCAATCCCTAAATGACCCCCTCAAGTATTGAGCTTACAACACTGGGTTTAGTAGGCCAATGCTCAAATCACTGAGCTATCCCTCCTCCTGCCATTCCCCCAGGGGCAGAGAAATTTTAGCTTGGTGAGAGGGGCTGGAGATGCTTCTATTTCTCTGGAAGGGAGGAGGAAGAACAGCCACCAAAAAACAATCATTTCTTTAACCAGAGGGGGAGCAGAGCAGTTGGAGCTGCAGCATTTTTCCCCAAGGATGGGGGGAATGGGTCTAGCTTTCCCTGCTCATAAACTGGGGAGGTGCTCCTCCCTTGTTCTGTCTCTCCCAAATACACTCCTCTTCTCTCTCTGTCTCTTTCTCATCATTTCTCTCTCTCTCTCATTTTCTTCCCTACAAAGATGCTGTTCCCCTCTCAGAAAGAGTTTCTCTTCTGCTGTATGTTGGAGGTCTGTGTCATTTTATTGATCTCATGCATGGTTGTGTTTCCTGATAGGTCAGGATAGTCTTCTGGGGAGATAGGCGTTCTTGGTAACACTTGACAGCATCCCATCTCTTGACCATATTTTGTAAATTAATCCATTCAGTAAAATAAATTGGTTTAATTCATGATTTAACTCAGCTGTCCATCTTTGTTAATCAATCTGAGATGAACTTCTGCACTTTGACAACCAAAACTGTTACTCTGGTAGATACAACCTGACAATGTTTGAGAGTAAAATTTGTCTCAGTGCAGAAGCCCAACAAAAGGCCTTTAGGCTGTTTAAGTGAAAGGTAATTAGTACATAAGACTTGCACGGGACCCCTGTACCAGGGTGAATTTCACCCATGGGCCTTCATTCCGCAAATGGATCCAAGGGGGTGCATTCCTGTTTCCACATAGATCCATTTTCAGGAAGCATCCCTTAGTAAACTGCCAGGGAAATCCATTTATTACCCAGGATCCCCACCTGGGTAATAAATCTCCTTTTTTGGTTTTCCGTTTTTATCATCAAGGGATCAGAAATGTTACCACTGATGTAGAGAAACTCACAAATATTAACAGACAAGTTTTAGTAAGTGCTTGCTAATTATTTATCTCCCTGGCATGCCTGCTCCAACTAGATGGTTCCTTTAACTAATACAAGTCAAACATTGAGCCTTGCACTTTCTCTTGGTTTATAAATGTCAAATGTTATCCTCATTCTTTCCATTTAGACAGTAGTGCTGGAAAAGGAGGCACACTGTAGAAAGTTACTCAGTGCACTCACCACTAATTCCTCCACTTTTCTGACTGTTCCCTAAGCCTCACACGCAGGGCCAGCGCGTCCATTTAGGTGGCCTAGGCAATCACCTAGGGCACCGGGATTATTGGTGGGCGGCATTTTGCTGGAGGGGGCAGCAGGCGGCTCTGGTGGAGCTGCCGCAGTCGTGCCTGCGGAGGGTCCGCTGGTCCGCAGTCGTGCCTGCGGAGGGTCGGCTGCTCGCATGGCTCTGGTGGACCGCCCGCAGGCATGACTGCGGCAGCTCCACCGGAGCTGCGGGACCAGCGCGGGGGTGGCGAAATTGCCGTGCGCCTAGGGCGCTAAAACTCCTAGCGCCGGTCCTGTTCACACATCACCACCACAACAGCACGTGTAAAGGAGCTTCCAAACAAAGGATAATTAAGACAGCTAAGCACAAGCTGGCTGTAAAGGGAAGAGAAACCATAGCTTGGTCCCTGTGTCCAATAATGCCACTGCCCACACTAGCCTGGAGCTATCACTTACAGAAAGCAAGGACTGTGCTGTTGTTGTCTGGACTTTGTACTGTGATAGAAGCAAGAAGTGGTTTACTCCCTCCCATCTATACCTGGAAAACTTTGCAGGACTAGCCATAATCTGACCCTTTACTTTAAAAAAAAAAAAATTATTCAAGAACATCAGACAGATTAAGGAGAAAGTGTCATTTTCTGGTGCTAGCCATGCTGAGAGCAGTATATTCATCTAAATTGGCATTTAGTGTTACTCTTAAATATGGCTTGTTACAAAGTACTTGTCAGTAACTCCTGACTAAATCAGGGGGGAGGGGAAAAACCCAGAATAGAGAAAAACAATGCTCAATAAATCACAGCTTTAGATAAAAATCAGATGTAGAAAAATCTGAAAACTAACTGAATGATGTAATGTGCCAGACCACTTCTATTATTTTTTTTTAGCTGCAGTACCTGAGGGACTGATTTATGAGAAAAGACTAAGAGCTAAATATGCACAGCTGGGCCAAATGATGACTATAGGGCACTAATGGGCAACCTGCGGCCCGTTAGAATAATCTGCTGGTGGGCTGCAAGACAGTTTGATTACATTGACGGTCCACAGGCATGGCCACCTGCAGCTCCAAGTGGCTGCGGTTCACTGTTCCTGGCTAATGGGAGCTGTGTGAAGCGGCAGCCAGCACGTCCCTGTGGCCTACACCACTTCCTGCAGCTCCCATTGGCCGGGAACGGCAAACCGCGGACACTGGGAGCTGTGGGCAGCCATACCTGCAGACGGTCAGTGTAAACAAACTGTCTCGCAGCCTGCCAGGGGCTTCCCCTGACAGGCCGCAGGTTGCCCATCACTGC
Source organism: Chelonoidis abingdonii (assembly GCF_003597395.2). Lineage (NCBI taxonomy): Eukaryota > Metazoa > Chordata > Testudines > Testudinidae > Chelonoidis > Chelonoidis abingdonii. The sequence goes on from NC_133769.1 coordinate 349,988,483, forward strand.
TATTGGGGACAATAACCACGTAACTAAAGGGTGCAAACATGAAGGAGGGAGAGGAATAGTTTATGGTGCAACAAAAAGTTTGAGGTCGGGGGGGGGAATGTCATCATGACAGTGAGAACCACTAGAACATGGAGGAATCTTCCAAGAAAACTGCTGGAAGCCTCATTTCTTGGGTCATTTAAAATTGGCAGGTCAAAGCACAAGGAACTACACCATAGGGAAAAATCCAAGAGGCAAGGGATTGGAGAGGTGACCTAACTTTGGAAGTCTTTTCTCTCTCTGAGTTGGCTTGTGTGCTCATTAGAGCAGCCACTGCTGATCATCTGAGTAAATTGCACGCCAGATTCAGACATGCTGAAACTTGTACTTTGTCCCCACATTTTTCTCTCTTTACAAATGTTACGGCGGGCTGGTGTGCTGTGCTTATAGCAAAACTTGAAAGGAGGGTCTAAGGAAGAAAGTAATAGTTTGTCTTCCTTGCTTCTCATTCCTTGCACATTAGAAATACCTTGAAAACAGACACAAAGATTGAGTTAGGAATAAACCTGTACCTCGATATAATGCTGTCCTTGGGAGCCAAAAAATCTAACTGTGTTATAGGTGAAACTGTGTTATATAGAACTTGCTTTAATCCACTGCAGTGTGCAGCCCCCACCTGGAATGCTGCTTTACTGTGTGATATCCAAATTTGTGTTATATCAGGCAGCATTATATGGAGGTAGCGGTATACCTTTTGCACAGGATCATCATCCTCAGACTGAAAGTCCATTTGTGCCAAGTCATTTCTTGTTCCCATCCACCTTTTTATTAATAGTGACTGAGAGGTTTCTTGTTTCATCCTGTTTTTTAGGTAATAACTAGAGATATACCAATCTCCTAGAACTGGAAGGGACCTTGAAAGGTCATCAAGTCCAGCCCCTTGCCTTCACTAGCAGGACCAATTTTTGCCCCAGATTCTTAAGTGGCCCCCTCACGGATTGAGCTCACAACCCTAAGTTTAGCAGGCCAATGCTCAAACTACTGAGCTATCCCTCCCCCTAAATGACTTCAAGATGCTAAGAGAAAAGTAACCAAGAGGAGTCACCTGAGCGCTCAGCCCAGAACTTTCCATAATCACCACCTTTTCCCCGTGCCATCTGTGACACCATTTTAAGGAGATATTCTCATCTCATTGCATGACTCCTTGTGCAATGGGGAGCTGTAGGGGCATCACCTAGAGTATAGTTATGCAACTCTGTAGAAAATACCAGAAAATTAACTAATATGTTAGAAAGTGTTGGAAATAAGGGTGACTGTTCTGTTTTACTGATAAAAGTACTACAAGATAATCACCAAAACAATCAGCCCAATAGATTAGATTAAATACACTGTACAATTGTGAGACTACAAAAATTGTGATTTCTGCAATTTGACATGTTACATGAAAAGGAAATAAGGGTTTTTTGTGTATGCGTGTATGTGGGGGTGTTTTTAAACATGAAGTGGCAATTTAAAATGAACATTGTTTAATTTAGTATCTCACTTGAGCAATGATCTCAACTCCACTCTCTCCAAATAGAGTTTCAGAGGTATCATACCTTATTAATATTGTTAAATGTAATGGAAGTGAGGGAGACTGACTGTTTGCAAAGAACAAAGTTTTTAAAATAATCCTACTCATGTCTGTAAATGCTCTGGTTTTGAGGGCTCCCCAGCTGTCAACTCCAGTCTTTCACTTTTGCGTATGTTGCTGATATGTTTATGCGAGCTCCTTCAGTGTCCCTGCTGCAGCCTGCACGGTGAAGGCTGCAATGGAGATCTGCCTCTTTACTTCTTCCCAGGCTTTGCGCTGATCTGCTTTGTTTTCTATATCAAACATGGCATCGTAGATCCCTGGGAATGACTCTCCAGCGTACTTGTTGTGGCTGCTCGGAGCAAAAATAATGTGCCTGTAGGGAAAGAGAAAAATTACTGCACATTATGAAGATAGAACAAATGTTTATTTTCTGAATAAATCCTCATCCAATGAATATATCAGCTGTCAAAGCAAATCCTTGGTATTGGGAATGCAAATAAATAGGATTCTTTTACCAATAATGCCTGCATTATATAAAGCAAAAAACCAAAAATCTAAAATTCCCATTTCTCCCGCAGATATCTTCTAAGCATACCTATGAACACACTAAATTAGTCCATGTGAATGCCAGTGTCCTGGAGGAGTGGAGACACGGGTTATAAATGTTTTTTTCTTCCCCAATGTTTTTGATTAAAGGAAAAAAACAAATAACCACAGTTTCTGGCAGCTGAAGAGTACTTTGAGTTAGGAAGGAAGCGTCAGTAAATCGGCCTTGACAGATATTTATTCAGGAGTTGTTAAAAGTACAAAGATTGTAAATCTTAATGTCTGTTTTCTCTTGCTAGACTACTTTTTTCAGGAAAGGTGAATGTTCTGCATTATGCTGGAGTGGGAGAAGGATGTAGAAGGTTCAACTAGTCTGCCCACAAAACAGGATTGAATGGTCCAGTTAAAATGTTAGAGACCAGCAAATCTATTTTACTACTACTGCAGCGCTGCTCTTTCGCTATATTTCGTACCACTATGATCAGTCTCAGGTTAACTGTTCCATGTGTTAGGACACCCCTCCCGCCCTTTTTTTTTAAAAGGAGCATGTTAGGGATTGATTCTACACTGCTTTGAAGTTTTAGATTGGACTTTAATGGGAACAGGATCAAATGTTCATGACCTGATCCAAAGCCCACTGAAATTAGTGAAAATACTCCTGTTAACTTTAACAGCCTTTGGATCAGTCCCTTATATAATATCACTGAATTTTATCCTAATATTCAGACTAATTTTTACCTTTCTTTTTCTTATCCTATTATACTTATTTATGCCCCCTTTTCCCATGTTAAATAATAATTTTCCATTTTTGTTCACACTCTGCAGATACCTGTAAATCACAAATGGTTGACATTTCTTAGAGTTCTTAGGCAAAAAACAAGTAAAGTTGGTTGTAGATAATGTTTGCCTACCTGTAGAATGGCCTGCCAGGTAAACCAAGAGGATCAATAAAAGCCCTTTCTAAAAACATGAGCTGATCATTCAGTGCTCTTACAGCGATTGGGCTGAAAAGAATGCAACAGAGGTCTGTCTTAGCCTCAGAGTACTTTGAACATGTGCATCCTGTACTAAAATACAGCTTCAATACATGTCTAAACACAGCTTGTAGAATTTAATGAGTACAACACCTGTGAAGCCAATCACAGTTAAGTCAACAGATCAATGTCAAGCTACCCTGAGGATCTGGCACATAATGTGGAGGTTCTGTAAGGCTGTTCTTAGGTGCTAAGGAATGTACTGTAAGAAGAAAAGGATAATTAAATACTTTCTCCCAAGCTGTCCCTTATACCTGAAGCTCTCTCCCACTGTCATGTTCAAGACAATCACTCCATCTCCATACAGTTCTTTTTTAACACTCATTTCTTCCATGAAGCCAATCAAAGTCAAGCAACTTCAGTAAAAATGCATGTATTTTTTTATATAAAAAACTTCTCAATTTAAAAGAGAAAAAAGGAACTTCGTTAGAACAATTTTTGGGCTGGTCTGTGAACTGTGTTGCCTGAATTGGTGTGTTTGGTGTGTTTCTTTAAATAAAAGTTTCTTGGAGCAGAGATTGTGTGTATCTGTGTGATTTGTACAGCACCAAGCACTGTACTGATGCTTAACAAATAATGTATTTACCAGTGGGACTGGAAACCTGTGTGCAACATGACATACTGCTGAGCTTTTCAGTGGAATCACTAGGGCAAAATCTCAGCTACATTAGTATAAATCTGGAGTAACTCAACTGTAGTCAGTTCCAAATTTACACCAGTATAAACAAAAGCAGAATTTGGTCACTGCTTAAGTTCAACTCAAATTATGTTAATATAATTGTTCTTGAACTGAGGTATCCCATTTGATATCGTGTAGCAACATTCATCAACACATAGCCAAAATGCCATCTTTGCCATATGGGATGATTAAGGTTAATAATTAGTGTTCTGATCTTAAAAAAAAAAAAAAAGACACCAAGCATTTTTTTTAAAATGCTGAAATAAAGTTTAGGTAGAGTCCATTTGTTTCTACAGATATATTTCAGTGGTTCTGAAAAAAAAACAAAAAACAACCAACCAGCTAAACAAAAACAATCTAGCTATTTACAAATGGTGAATCTTGAAGTGTAAGCCTTATAATTGATAACTAACAGAAATTCATGTTCCTAGAGTTAGGGAGAGGTGCTGCAAAAATCAAACTAAGTAAGAAAGGAGAGAACTAAGAAAGCAGCAACATTTTTATGTGTAAATGGGATGTAAAAGAAACAGCTGACTGACTACACACAGCTTTAATATGAGGACCAGCTCCTCAGCAGGCATACATCCTCAGGCTGCATTGAAATCTGCAGCCTTTTAGAGTTAATATGTTACATCTTTAGCACTGTCAGCAATCCTGGTACTAGAGAGATGATCATCACACAAATTCCTATAAATAAGTCAAATGCTGTTAATTTATTTCAATTCAGAATGGCCACCATTAAAAAGCCAACAACTATCTATCCTGGATCTGCTTCTCATTTGCAGTAAGGCCCTGTTTCACCACTCTGGCTGTTGGTCAGAAAATGAGAACATGAGTGGCAGAAAGGGACATTAGTGTAAATGAGATTCTGGCACTCTAAGTATTAAACAGAAGACTAGATACACATTTGTGCTTTAATGGCGACCTATTATTATAACCCTTAAAGGCACCCAATTGGTACAACCCTCACTCCCATTAGTGGGCACTTGTTAATGAGATAGTTTATATAAGTGCTCACAGCATGAGTGAAGGCTGCCCCATTCGGCCTGAAGAATTTAATTATTTGGTTTGATGGCTAAGGAACCTGTAGAACTTACTTATTGATGTCTACTTGCTGCAATCTCCTGTGAAAGTCAGTGGCAGCTTCTGTAAAATTATTTGCAGCAGAGAAGAGAGAATCTGCAGAGATAGGAAAGGAAGAGCTTAACTGTGAGTTCTGTTTAGCTTTTGCCAATGAACCAACACGATCATGTTAAATCTCATACCACAAAGAGCAAAATGAAGTGTGTGTGTGTACAGTTTAGACACTCAAACAGCAGAAATGCCCTCGCTATCACATGATTGCACATGCACACTGAGAGCTGACAGAGCTCGCATGAAGATGCGGGAGTTGGTTAGTGTGGTTTTGTTTTTAAGTGTTGGGTTATTTGAAAAATTATTTTAAAAAAATAAATAAGACCTGGTCCACACATGGATTTTGTACCAGTATAACTATACCAGACCCAGTCCGAGTGTGGACACAGTTATACCAGTATAAAGGTGCCTTATGCCAGTATAGCTTATTTTCCTTCTTGTACAGGTAAGTCATTTTGGCACTATAAATGTCGGTGGTATTCCTTGTATTTTTATCAGCAAGAGTTTAATTGGTGCAAAGCACTGCACTAGCTCCTATTACCTGCACTCATTTGGCTTTAGGCATTATGGGCCACACTGTAGCTTGGGTAGTGTATATTTGTATCTCTAAACATTGCAGCCATGAGGGGCACTGGGGTATGGAAACTTCCTGGCCAGGTGATGACTCCTTTTCCTTCCCACAGAAATGCCAATCTATGAGTCTGCAGGGTGAAATTCTGGTTCCACTGAAGACAGGCAAAGGGTCATGCAGGGCAGGATTTAAGATTCCTCAGGCATGGTCCTCAGTTTAAGCAGGAGAGGGTTGCTGGCAGTGGTTTTTGTTTTTTTTCCTGTGAGGGACCCTCAGTATTTCCAACCCCAAGAGTTCAACAATCTTGAGTCAGCCCCCCAAATCATGAAATTTCAAAACCAATCACGAGGGTTTTTTCTGACCGATCAATTTTGTAATCACTTTGTCTTCTGGTGTTCGAGCTTTTAGGAGTAGCTTTTTCAAGCTTTTCTCAGCAACCATCAGGGCTAGAGATTTTCATTTAAAACAAAAAGTAAGTTGAGATTTCCCCCATTGTCATGTGACTACAGCAAATGGAGCTTTGAGAAAAGCACCAAATCTGATGAGACCCTTGATAAAAATCATAAGAGTTGGCAACTCAGCTTTGTAATTCATTCCCCCTGATTTGTTGAGATTAGCGCACAATTGTTGACCTTCAGGGCCACAATGCAAAGCCCATTTATTTCTCTGGACATCTGGCTATGGGTGGTGACCTGGAGAGAATGGGGGTTTGTTTATTCATTTGCTCTGATTGTATGGTTGCTGGGCCTTTTGTATTATAAGAGGTTTATTTTAAGTGATATTCAAAAGGCTCTTGTGCAATTAGGCATGTGGTTTCTTTTTTAAAAAAAATCAAAATAAAATCATTATTTTAATTAGACTGTAATCTTCTTAGGGGCACAAGATTACAATCTAATTAAAATACTAGGGACTAGTTTTGTTCTATTTGTGCGGCACCCAACACAATGAGGCCTCGGTTCATGACTTGGGATCCTACATGCTATCACAATACAAATAATGAACAATAATAAGAGGAAGGGTCTGGTGGAGGGCAGTACGTACCAAACGACACGCTGTACGTTGTCATTCCCATTTGATGATTCTTTGACAAATTATAGATGACTTGAACATAGTTCCTTAAAGCCTCTGCGTAATCTCTGCAGTCAAACGGAAGGACCACAGAGTCGGCTAGTTCAAATACCAGCCCTCCTCGTACCTGTGCCACTGTCAGGTGATTCTTAAAAGTCGGATCATAAAATCTCTCCACAATCTCATAGGTCTCATAGACACTGTGGTAAACTGGGTAGCTACTGTATTTTTCCACTCTCTGGGAAAAAAAATGAATTTAAAAATGTGTTATTTATAATGCCGGTTTGGACAGCTTGACTATCCTGCAAAACATTCCCTCTTGTGTGCCTGCATCACAGCAATTCTCTTTGTTCATATTTTCAATACTCCTCTTCAGAGGGGAAGACCTTGCTTAATAGACTGTGACTTGTTATCTTATTGTAATTGTGCATGTCTCTCAACGTGGACACAGAAAGAATCAAAGCAATCATGGTTGTAAAAAAAATCACTTCAGCATTCAAAGCTTTCTTAGAGCTACTGGCCATAAGCAATTCTGTGTCACTATCCTGTCATTTATTTTAAACTAAATGCCTTTATGATTTAGTTGGATCATGCCAAGTTCACAGATATTATCATCACTATGTGTGAATTATTGCGGTAATAGCCAGGCACCCCAGTCCTGGAGCAGGATCCCATTGTGCTAGGCTTTGTACAAACAGAATAAAAAGGCAGTCCCAGCCCCAAAGAGCTTACAATCTTGAATCGCAGCGATTGGTATCAGTGGGTTATGAGGGACAGTGATGAGATGGTGTGATGACAGACTTACCCAGTTTTTGCTGTAACGTGCTCTGCCTGAAGCAATGCCAAGCCGCTGAAAAAAGACTTCAAAGTCATTGCCAGAACCCAGCTTATTTATTCTTTTGACAAGAAAAGGGAACAGATCTTGAGTAAAGTATGTAAGTACAATCTTTAGTATGTTTCAAAACATTGTATTAATAAACTCCCCATTCCTGTCTCTCACCTATTTCATCCCTTCCACCCCATTCCAGGGCATTCCCCACCATACTCTTCCTCCAAACATCTCCTTAACATAATCTCTGTCATTCCTGAGTTGTCTATCACCCACCATGTGCATCTATCAACTCTGCTGTTCACAGTGGGCCAGACTCATCACATGGAACTCAGTGGAGTTAGTGCAGGGAAGAATTTGGCTCCAAATCCACTTCCTTATTCTTGCTCACTTAAGGGCCTCTCTGACATGGAGTCTCTACTGAACCCTGGTCAATCCCTGCATCTCATCTGAGGGGGAATAGGACAGCACAGAGCAGAATCTACACAAGAGATGCGGACAGGTCTAAGGGAATAGGCCCATTGCCCAGCATCTCCTAGTCATGACTTAACAGGATCAACTTTATATGTTATGAGGGGCAATCCCTGTAGATCCGAAGGGGGATAGTGCTATGAAAAGCAGCCCTGAGCTCTTCTCACTCAGACAAAGCATTTTCTTTAGGCTACAGAATTTAAGGCTTTCCATGTGGTTGGTCATAAGGGTTAGGAGATGATGCTGTATTGGCCAATCCACCTCCCTCTAACTTCTGCTTTTTCCATTTGAGAAAATATTTCTGTCCCTACCAAGCTAGCTGCAGAGACCTTTACTGAGAAGATTATGGGGGGCTACAGGGCTTGAGCCTTGTCTTTCAGAGAGGCACAGAAAATGATGAAGAAAGAAAGATGAAAAATTGTTGATGTGACCAGACTGAATAAAACTGTACAAAACAAAACACCAGCTCCAAAATATTCTGGCTAGTTTTACTTCCTCCAGGCACTGACTAAAATGCAGGCTACAAGGGCTGCTAACCCTACAGTATTAAGGGTCACTGTTCCTTTGCACACACTGGTTATGCTTTCTCAGAAACAAGGCTAAAATGACAATAAAACACTGCTTCCTACTTCTAACCATAGAACAATTACATCAGGTCTGACTTCAACCCCAGATGGGCTATGTTGTAATTGACACCCTGCCCAAAAATGTTCTGGAAGCAGATAATCCCATTTTAGCTGTGGTTTCCTAGGGAGTTAGACACATCCTGGAACCTATAAGGAATCATGTGGCTAAAGCCCGGCTATACTGACAATTTACTCTGTCATATGTAATTCCTCCAATTCTGAGTACAGGGACAGATACACAGCTGGTGTAAATTGTCACAAGTCCATGAATCTTTGACAATTACACCAGTTCTGAGGGTCTGCCCCACTATTTCTTTTAAGAGTTCAGCTTCCCATGTGGCTAGAAATACAAAGAAAACCTATTTTTCAACTTGCAGTAACTTCTGCACATATCCTTTGTCACTTACCTGGGGACATCTTTATATTCTGTAGATGGGTTTTTTTCATGCCAGCTCTCATAAAGTGATTTGCCTTTAAACCCCTCATCTGGGCTTGGTATCTAGAGAAATACATGTTAAAAAAAAAAAAAAGACGGAGAGATACAATTTTAAGTGTTATTAAGCAACAAATTCACAACCAGATATGACATAAAGTCAATTAGTTAGAACAAAAACTAAGCCACTGACTCAGGTACCAAGGGCAAATCACTCAGCCTTTCTGTGCTACATTCTACTAATTCGAAAAAAGGGTGTAATGATAGTTACCTATCTCACAACAGTGCAGTGAGTCTTAATTATTGTTTGTGCTGTGGTTTGTGGTGCTCAGATGAAAGGTGCTACAGACAAACATGAATAATAATAAAATAATAAAGCTCATGTCATGCCTCTATTTTCAGTGTCCTCTGATTTACTCGGCAGTTTTAAAAGCTATAGGTATATTTTTTTTGGAAAGATTGCTACGTTTTTATTTCTTTGTTTAAGGAATTACTCAACAATAACAACCCAGCACAGAAAAGGTATTTGCATTTACCTCTTTAGGTCAGGATCAAGATTCTTAAAGAAGTAATGTTGTGAAAGCATTTTGTCATGTATTGGCCCAGGATAGGGATGGTGTAAGTCTAGTATTGCTCAGACATTAGCAACCAATAGGCCTAATCCTGTGTAATTTGCAAGTGGTATTCAGTTTGAGTATGGGTTGTGGAATCAAGTTCATTGTTAGGTAATTGGGCCAACAGTTTCAAAAGTGTTCTGGTTTTTCAATCTGAGATGCCTTTGGTCTGATTTGTAGAGGCACTGAATGTGCCACAAGTACTCCTGTTCTTTTTACGGATACAGACTAACACGGCTGTTACTCTGAAACCTGAATGCATACAGCAGAGGTCGGCAACCTTTCAGCAGTGGTGTGCCGTGTCTTCATGTATACGCTCTAATTTAAGGCTTTGCGTGCCGGTAATACATTTGAACCTTTTTTAGAAGGTCTCTCTATAAGTCTATAATATATAACCAAACTACTGCTATACGTAAAGTAAATAAGGTTTTCAAAATGTTTCAGAAGCTTTATTTAAAATTAAATTAAAATTCAGATCTTATTAGTTTAGTGTGATCCTTGCCCTGGCTTTTCCTTGCTGAGTTTTCCAATGTCTGGTGGCACATATTTAGATACTTTAAGCTGCACACAGGCTTCTGAGTTATAAGTTGATAATCAGCTGGCAGAAGATCAGCGGCTGGAACCCCAGATCGGCGGCTGAGGTGAGTGGAGCTGGCGGCTGGTAGGGCTGAGCAGGGGTGGAAGCCTGGACCCTGTCTGGCAGGGGGCCTGCACTGGAACTCCAACTGGAAGCAAGGTGAGTAGGGCTGCAGGGATCCTGGCTGGCAAGGGGCCAGCAGCCAGAACTCCAGAGTGACCACCAGAGTGCTGGGGTTTCCACCACCGGCTCCTGCAAGCTGGGGTCTCAGCCCGCTGCCAGCCTGGGATTCCTTCCACCAGGCCAGCAGTGGGTACTGAGTGGGGCTGCGGAGGGGGAGGGGACCCCGGCTGGCAAGGGGCCAGCAGCAGGAACCCCAGAACGGCGACGGGCTGAGCAGCTCAGCCCGTCGCCGCTCTGAGGTTTCCACCACCAGCTCCTTGCCAGCTGGGGTCTTAGTCCGCTGCCAGCCTAGGGTTCCATGCCCCGGGCCAGCAGCTGGCACTGAGTGGGACCGGCGGCAGGACCCCGGCTGGCAGGAGCCAGCGGTGGAAACCCTAGAGCAGGGGTGGGCTGAGCTGCTCTGGGGTTTTGGCTGCTGGCTCCTTGCCAGCTGGGGTCTCAGCCCGCCCCCGCTCTGGGGTTTTGGCTGCTGGCTCCTTTCCAGCTGGGGTCTCAGCCCACCCCCTCTCTGGGGTTTTAGCTGCTGGCTCCTTGCCAACTGAGGTCTCAGCTCGCCCCTGCTCTGGGGTTTTGGCTGCTGGCTCCTTGCCAGCTGGGGTCTGAGTCCGCTGACAGCCTGGGGTTCCTTCCCCCAGGCCAGCAGTGGGTACTGAGTGGGACTGGGTGCGACCCCGGCTGGTAAGGGGCCAGCAGCGGGAACCCCAGAGCAGCGGTGGGCTGAACAGCTCAGCCCGCCCTGCGTGCCATGAAAAATCAGCTCAAGTGCCACCTTTGGCACGCGTGCCGTAGGTTGCCGATCCCTGGCACACAGTTTCCACTGGCTTTAGTGGAAGCTGTGGGTGACCCAAATCAATGGAATTTAGACCAGAACTATCTCAAGTTGAGTACCAGAAAACTGTGGCAGCCAATGTAAGCAGGCTCTTTTGAAAATTTGGTCCACTGGCTGTCAGTCGTCAGCAGTGACTATGTTGATTTGTGATGACATACACAAACCTCACACTGGCCTGGAAAGGGTTAATGAACTGCTGTGGGCTCAGTCAACCCTGCCCTGCTACACCTTGGGGGGAAAGGCTAACAGAAGAGAACCCAACCTAGTTGGAAACTGGATGGGAGGGAGAGCAGACTTCCTGCTCCCACTCTGTGAGAGAGGCATGGCTGAGGCCAGGGACTGGGAGGAGTGGCAGATACGCTGGAGGGTAGGGATAGGATACAGAGGGACCTAGACAAATTAGAGGATTGGGCCAAAAGAAATCTAATGAGGTTCAACAAGGACAACTGCAGAGTCCTGCACTTAGGAAGGGAGAATTCCATGCACTGCTACAGACTAGGGACCGAGTGGGTAGGCAGCAGTTCTGCAGGAAAGGACCTACGGTGCATGAGAAGCTGGATATGAGTCAACAGTTTGCCCTTGTTACCAAGAAGGCTAACAGCATTTTGGGTTGTATAATAGGGGTATTGCCAGCAGATCGAGGGATGTGATCATTCCCTTCTATTTGGCATTGGTGAGGCCTCATCTGGAGTACTGTGTCCAGTTTTGGGCCCCACACTACATGAAGGATGTGGAAAAAAATTGGAGATCCAGTGGAGGGCAACAAAATTGATTAGGGGGCTGGAGCACATGATTTATGAGAGAGGCTGAGGGAACTGGGATTATTAGTCTGCAGAAGAGAGAATGAGGGGGATTTGATAGCTGTTTTCAACTACCTGAAAGGGGTTCAAAGTGGATGATCTAGACTTTTCTCAGTGGTAGCAGATGACAGAACAAGGAGTAATGGTCTCAGTTGCAGTGAGGGAGGTTTAGGTTAGATATTAGGAAAAACTTTTCACTAGGAGGGTGTGAAGCACTGGGATTGGTTACCTAGGAGGTGATGGAATTCCTTCTTTAGAGATTTTAAAGTCAGGCTTGACAAAGCCCTGGCTGGGATGATTTAGTTGGCATTGGTCCTGCGTTGAGCAGGGGTGGACTAGATACCTCCTGAGGCCCTTCCAACCCTGATATTTCTATGATTCTTGATTGACCAGAGACGTTGTGCCTGCACGAAGGAAAGTAGCTCTGATGTGAGACTATTATTTTGATTTACTACCAGTGACTTGTTGAGTAAGACTGCTGCAGGGGGTATGAGGGGGTAACAACCAAATAAAACCCTGGATCTTTGCATCCAACTGGAGACATAGCTGTAAATTGTTGCGAGACCAGGAGCAACCTGGTCACAAGCTGATTTTCACCTTGCACTACCTGCCAAAATGTGGCATATTAAATTAGAGATTCTTGGTCTAAAAGGACAGATGGATATTTTACATGTAGAAGTCCAACCAAGTATTCCTAAATGGACATCTTGAGTTACAGAACAATAGAAAATACCAGACTAAGAATCAATGTGGACCAGACTGTAATAGCCTTATTTGTGATGAGTAGCATCTTACAGTACAAGTCATTGGGACTACTAAGGGATTAAAGTCACCGTTCTTATTTTTGTACAAATCTAAATAAATATATGTAAGAACATAAACATAAAAATGACCATACTGGGTCAGACTAAGGATTCATCTAGCCTAGTATCCTGTCTTCTGACACTGACCAGTGAGAGATGCTTCAGAGGGAATGAACAGAACAGGGCAATTCTGAGTGATCCATCCCCTGTTGTCTAGTCCCAGCTTCTGCCAGTAAGAGGTTTAGGACACCTGGAGCGTGGGATTGCACCCCTGACCATCTTGGTTAATAGCCATTGATGGACCCATCCCCCATAAACTTACCTAATTCTTTTTTGAACTTAGTTTTACTTTTGGCCTTCACAATATCACCAGGCAATGAATTCTACAAGATGACTCTGTGATGTGTGAAGAAATACTTCCTTTTGTCTGTTTTAAGCCTGCTGCCTATTAATTTCATTGGGTGACTCCTGCTTCTTGTGTTATGTGAAGGGATAAATAACACTTCCCTATTCACTTTCTCCATATCCTTCATGATTTTATAGACCTCTATCCTATCCCCCCTCAGTTGTCTCTTTTCCAGTCTGAATAGTGCCAGTCTTTTTACTCTCTCCTTGTTTGGAAGTTATTCCATATCCTTGATCATTTCTGTTGTCTTTCTCCATATCTTTTCCAATTCTACTATATCTTTTTTGAGGTGCAGCACCCACATCTGCACACAGTATTCAAGATGTGGGCATACAATGGACTAATATAGTGGCATTATGATATTTTCTGTTTTATTATCTATTCTTTTCCTAACGTTTCCTAACACTCTGTTAGCTTTTTTGACTTCCGCTGCACAAAAAGAGATGTTTTCAGAGAAGTAGCCACAATGACTCCTAGATCTCTTTCTTAAGAGGTAATAGTTAATTTAGACCCCATATAGTTGGGATTATTTTTTCCCATGTGCATTACTTTGCACTTATCAACATTGGATTTTATCTGCCATTTTGTTGCTCCTTCACCCAATTTAGTGAGATCTCTTTATAAGTCTTTGCAGTCAACTTTGGACTTAAGTATCTTGAATACTTTGTATCACCGACAAACTTTCCCCCTCACTGTTCACTCCCTTTTCCAGATCATTTATGAATATGTTGTACAGCACTGGTTCCAGTACAGATCTTTGGAGGGACCCATTTTTTATGTCTCTCCATTGTGAAAATTGACAATTTACTCCTACTCTTTGTTTCCTATCTTTTAACCAGTTACTCATCCATCAGAAGATGTGCTGAATTTGCTTAAGAGCCTTTGGTGAGGAACCATATCAAAGGCTTGTTGACATACTCAAAAAATTCTAATAGATTGGAGAGGCATGATTTCTCTAAAAAGCTATGTTGAATTTTCCCCAACATATTTTGTTTATCTATGTGTCTAATAATTCTGTTCTTTATTACAGTTTCAACCAATTTTCCTGGTACTGAAGTTAGGCTTACCAGCCTGTAATTGCCAGGATTGCCTCTGGAGCCTTTTTGAAAAATTGGCATTACATTAATAACAGTCATCAGATACAGAGGCTGATTTAAATGATAGGTCACATACCACAGTTAATAATTCTAAAATTTTATATTTGAATTTCTTCAGAACTTTTGGGAGAATACCACTTGGTCCTGATGAATTACTATTGTTTAATTTATCAATTTGTTCTAAAATCTTCTCTACTGACACCTCAATCTGGGATAGAATAAGAGGATCACAGCCTGGTCCTATGAATACATGCTAGGTGAAATTAAAATTGGTATGTTAGAATCACAGAAGTGTAGGACTGGAAAGGACCTCAATAGGTCATCTAGTTCAGTCCCTTGCACTCAAGACAGGACCATGTAATAACTATTCCATGCCTGACAGGTGTTTGTTTAAACTGTCTTCAGAACCTCCAGTGATGTAGATTCCATAGTCTCCCCAGGCAATTTGTTCCAGTACTTAACTACTTTGACAGTGAGGAAAAAAAAAATGTTTGGACTGTGTACCCTACACCTCCCTATTAGCAATTTAAGGCCATTGCTTCTTGTCCTATTCTCAGAGGTTAATGAGAACAATTTGTCAGCCTCCTCCTTGTAACAATCTTTTATGTACTTGAAAACTGTTATCATGTCCCCTCTCAGTCTTCTCCAGATTAAACAAACCCAATTTTTTCAATCTTTCCTCATGAGTCTTGTTTTTGACATTCAGCTTTAATGTTGGCCATATCTGTCACACTGTGTTTAATGTAGCGGGCTGGCATGCTGTGAATGCCTTGAAAACTCTTAGTGCTTAGGGAAAATACCAGAATAGACAGATTTCACAGCAGGCATGGCTGTAAAAGAATTGCAACCTATCTGGCATGGCTATTGGGGGAGGAAGAGGGGAATGTTTAATATATATATTGATCAAAGGTATATATAAAACCTTGATTTACTCATTAGAAGTGAAATTGTCATTATACTGTAGCATGCCACTGAAATTTGAAGTTAAGCAGAATTACTTTGCAGAAGGGAAAACCTGTTCACATTAGCTGTTACTGTTGTAAATTATTCTTATAACTAGATAAGTCATGATCTATGGATTGAAACTCTTCTAATAATATTCACACAAAATACTGTTAACTTGGAATTAAGTGCATTTTTGTTTAATACAGTCACTAAAAGTAAAGGAAATCTCCAGTTCAGCCAACTCTAACATCCACATCAAGCTCAGTTCAAAGGCTTTACCTGCCAAACATCGGAACAGTCAAACACACCCACCTCCACAACAAACTCCCTTTTGCTTTCAACAAATGACCACCCAAATAGTACACACTCAATTCCTCACTCATTCAACAAGTAAACTGTGGGATTTGAATCACATTGTGATAGTGTCTTCCAGGGGGTCTAGTGGCTAGACTACTGGCCTTTCAGTTTGTAAGGTGAGGGGGTAAGGGGACCGGGTCGCAGTCCAGAGCCCTGTGCAGATCAACCCCTAAACAGGGGAGATGGGATCTCCCTCCCAACAGGGAGTCAAGACCCACTTTCCTGGGCTACTTCCTACAAGTCTCTTCAGTTTGGGGCATGGCCCCGCTAGTCCAGTTGCCCCGAGTGCTGGGGCTTATTTGTAGCCTCTCCTTGGCAGGGGAGACCTTACTTGGCGCAAGTGGCTGCGCTGGCTGGCAGGTCACTGATCCATCCCTTCAGGCAGGCAGACAGAGCGATCCTGCCTCCTAGTCAGTCATCCCCCAGTTGAGCCAGGCTCCTTTCTTTTCTCCCCACTCCAGGCGTGCATTGGCTGTAGGTCTAGTGGGGTGGGGCTCACTGAACCCAAAAGTTTTATTAAACCCCTGCTGTGCCAAACACCAGTTTCTCTGCCCCTTCATACACATTTTAAGGAAAAAATCAACATAGCCTTAACTATGGAGTCACTACTGACCCCTTCAGAGTACCAGTATATAAGAAATGTGAATGGGTGACATTAATTAAACTGAATTCTTGATGACCAAATTCTACTTTCATTACATCTGGTCAACCACACTGGTGCTCGTGGTGGCACTGAGGTAAATGAGAGTGGAATTTGATCATTGAGGCCTAACTATCTGATGATGCCCATGACAGATTTAAAAATTTTATTAAAGTAAATGCTTGAAATGAAATATATACAGGTTGAGAGAGAAGGTACTGTACATCTGGGGTCAGGCTTGGGTTATGGGGGGTTACAGATACCATTTGCAAGGATGAAAAGATACATACATATCGCATAACTGGCATATACCCCGATTGCAAGGGTTTTTTAAAGTGTCAGTGAATAAGTGGAATCGGGTTCGCCTCCCATGGAATGAATAAGGGGTCCAAGTCAGTATCGGTGGAGTGGATAGGTACATGAGTAGGGTGTGTCCCTTGGTCCCTCAGCCAAGGAAGTGGGTTATTTCCCTGGTTGGCTGTCTCAATTACTCAGTGTGGTATTGGCGGTGTCCGGTGATGTGTTCGATATAAATGTCTAAGCCCTGACAACCGTGCAGAATTTTGGCCTGAGTCTCTTAGTAATAAGATCAGTTTCACATCCAATACAATAACCAGCTCCTATGGGTAGTTACTGTTGCTACCTTAGTTGATATTTTAGTGTATCTTTACCTCTTTGGTCAAGCTGTACACCAGGCTGTACATCAGAGGAGTACAATCAATTCTCAGAGTGTAGTTTCCTGAAAGACAAGGTAAGTGTTTACAATAGAAAAGCAAGTCTGCTTTGTGTCTTTGTGGAGAGGGGGAGGAATGTCTGTAATAAGAGGAGACACCAGGAGGAAAAAGCAGGATCTTCAAAGTAGTTACGGCTGCCAGCTGTAGGCTGCTCAGTACATTCACCCTGGCTTAGGATTTGGGCTGAATTATGCTTCAGCTAGCACAGCAGTTCAGGAGTCCTGCCTTAGGCCCCTCTGCTGGCTAACCGTAACACAGATAGCCGCACGGGAGGGGAAGCTGACTCTACAGAGCTACAAGGAGAGGTGGATAGTGGGCAGGTCCTGGGTTCTACCCCTATCTTTCCTTCCTCCCCCCAACACCATGTGTCAGATAGTGTAGTTATATGCCCAGCATAGCGTACTCCCTCCCTGAAGCAGGGGGGTAATTGTAACTATGGGTCACCATCTCCTTCCCAAGCTGCTTCTGGGCCAACACAACAATGTGCTTTTCTCAGGGCTCACAGCAAACACAGCACGGAGCCTCAAGTGAAGTTGTCTCAGTTTCATCTACCTCCCATCTGCCACTGCCATAGAAACACAAGTATACACCTTCAACTGAGGAATCAGCATTGATATAGGCCACCCCACGTGCTTGTAATAGTTTGGTATTTTCCTGTGGTGAGGGGAAAAAAAAGAAGTTAGTTAACTTTTCCCTTCAAAGTAACACTGTACATTTTAACTGGAATCTTGCAACTTTCCAAACTACCATAATCCAGCCCATATGGTACTGTTGGAACCACATGTCAGTCTTGACTCCCAAAGCAAGTGGACTGACTGACACACGAAGCAGTTTCTTTCAGAGCAAGGTGAACTGCATACAGGAGTTTTTGAATAAGAATTTAAAGGTGAGATTTGGGGCCCATTCCAGCCAAACACAGGGTTTGGTTTAGTTAAATGGAGCAGATTCTCTGAACTACTATAGATGGCACCTCATGCCTTCTTTACGGTTAGGAATATATGAATGGCCATACTGGATCAAACCACTTAGTTCAATATCTCATCCTCTACATCGACCAGGAACAGCTACTTCAGGGAAAGTGCAAGAAACACTGAAACAGACAGTTACTGGATAACCTGTCACCAAGGGAAATATCCTCCTAATCTCATTAGTCAGAGGTTTGCTTATGCCATAAACCTTGCAGGTATTGATATGCCTTCCAAAATTCTTGCTGCTTTAATATTTACTATTACAGCTCTGCATCTGAATCTGTTAAACTTCTGGCCTCAACAGTTTCATGTCACAATGAGTTCCATAGGCTAACTGTGTGCTAAATGAAAATAAATTATTGTATCAGTTTTGAATTTCCCACCTTTCAATTTCATTGAACGTCCCCTTGTTCTTGTGTTATGAGACAGGGAGAACAGAAGTTACCGATCTCCCTTTTCTAGATCATTCATTATTTTGTGAATGTCTGTTATTTATAATTACTATGTCATCTAAGAGAAAACAAGAAGATTTTGCAGTAAGTAAAATAGTGGATGATAGAACAGCAAGCCAGTCATACTTCACATGCTGAAAAGGAGCCTCAAAGCAAGATTTAGGGGCCTTCTTTGGAATGATTTGAGTTAGAACAGGCTTTAGCTTGACCTTGTGAGTGCTTTTAAAGTCAATGAACCAGTGTCTCCCCCTAAATGGTAGACATGGCACCCTTGATTCTGAATATTTTTAATGAAGATGGATTAATGATACTGGCTATTCACCACCTCAGTACAAATCAGAAAGTACCTAGGGCAGAAGTCACTCTTAATAGGGCAGCAACCAAAACAAAAGAACTGATTCTGATCTCGTTTATTTCATTGTAAATCTCAAGCAGCTCCAAGGGAGTTAACGGCATGACACCTATTTAAAACTGGTCCGAAAGGAGAATCAAGCCAATATCTCCAATTGGCAGGGTCACTACCTGCAAGTATAGGTTGGTATATTCTCAGACACACTTTGTTTTGGGATGTAGCATTGTTACTTTGGTCATACTGTAGGTAGAATATGTGGCCTCTTCAGCTGCAATTCACACTGAGGTTGCTCATTGCTAAAGACGAGAATAATTTACTGTATTCCCAGGAAAGGGTTACTACTAGGGCATTACCAAATTCCATGAAAAATGTGTTATGAACTGTGAAATCTGGTTCCCCTCCCTCCCCCTGGTGAAATCTGATCTTTTGTGTGCTTTTACCCTATACTATACAGATTTCATGAGGGAGACCAGCACTTATCAAATTGGCGGTCCTGACCCTAAAGGGAGTTGCAGGAGCATCACAAGGTTATTTTAGAGGGTTACAGTACTGTCATGCTTATTTCTGTGCTGCCTTCAGAGCTGGATGTCTGGAGAGCAGCAGCTGCTGGCCAGCTCAGCTCTGAAGGTAGCACCCCACTAGTAGCAGCACAGAAGTAAGGGTGGCAATGCCATACAATACCACCCTTACTTCTGCGCTGCTTCTGGTAGCAGCTCTGCCTTCAGAGCTGGGCTCCAGGCCAGCAGCGGTCACTCTCCCACTGCTCAACTCCAAAGGCAATGCCGCTGCCAACACCAGCACAGAAGTAAGGGTAGCAGTATCACAACCCGACCATAATAACCTTGCAACCCCCTCAAACACCCTAGACTTCCTTTTTGGGTCAGGCCCCCTACAATTACAACACTGTGACATTTCAGATTTAAATAGCTGAAATCAAGAAATTTATGATTTTTTAAATCCTATGCATGAAATTGACCAAAATGGACTGTGAATTTGGTAGGGCCTTAGTTATCACATGAATGTTGCGGGACTGTTTTTTGGTATTTAGCAATACAACCTTGGACACTCTCTCACGTGTTGAGTGTATATGAATATACTTTACTGGAGGAGGTTCCAAACAGTGGGGGAAATGATCTACCATTGTACAGAACTCTCTTAGATCACTTATTCTTGATTTACCTCAGCCCACTCTGTAGATCCTAGCAAGCCAAATTCCTCCGCATCCCAGCTTGCAAATATTATTGTTCTTCTGGGCCTCCATCCTACAATAATAGAAGATTTAAAGCACCAGGAGAATTACTCGAGAAATACATTGTGAGTATATATCAAACGGAAACTAAATCATACCATGAGTAACAACAGCTTGGGTCTCAGCTGCAGGAATGATGTGTGGTGCAAAACGCATGCTTGGAGAATCTACCCGCAAAATGTTTTGTAATGTTACTCATAGTTTGCAGTATTATGCCTCATACAGACCTTTGTCTTTCCTCAATACCTGAGGTGACTGACATTTTCCTAAATTCAACATTTCGGCAAACAACCGGGGAAGAATTTTTGCAAAAGTGTTTTGATTGTTTACAACCAGCTCTACTCAATACAGATATTAAATTACTGTCCTTTTAAATTTAAATATACATCTTAATACTTGTTCCATGCCTAGTGCCATAAAGGCGTTCCTTGACCCTCTTCTCAAATACCGAGGAATCCCCTGTGTGGTTTTGATAGATCCACTTCTAACAATGTTCTTTCTTTGCATGTGATTTGAAGCCACAGTAATCTGGAGCGCGGTATATTGCAGTGTGTTTTTATCTGTATCTACTTCATCCAAGCTCTCCTTCATGCCACTGCTATTACTCCCGTTCCTGGTTGGCTTCTCTAAAGGTTGTTTCCTATTATGTTCGGTAACTAGGCAGTGAAGGAAACAAAATTAACCTATAACAAGTTTTAAATGCTGTGGTTGGGCAAAGAAAGCTACTGTAGCACAGTGTGCCAGTTATGTCAGGACCTCTGTCTCCAGGATATCAGACTCAATAAAAGGAGACTCCATTTGTTCTGGCAGCTGACTTTCAATAGTGTTGATGTTCCTCACCATCCTTGAGTATAATTAGGAACCTTGTATTTTTAAACTTGTTCTCCCATTAATTTTCCACAGTGTAGCCTGGGTAGTGTCATATCCAGTGATGGATCACTGGATAATGAGATCAACGCACGAATATCCAAAGCAAGCCAGGCACTTGGCTGTCTGCATGTCAAAGTTTTAAACCACCACAACATCTGGATGTCAACAAAACTGCTTGTGTACAGAGCTGTTGTTCTCTCATCTCTTTTGTATGGGTGCGAAACATGGACACTATACAGGTGTCATTTCAAGCAGCTTGAAGCATTCCACATGCGCTGCCTCCGCAACATCATGAAAATCCGCTGGCAAGACAAAGTGCCCAAACTCGAGGTCCTCGAGACAGCCCAGATGACAAGCATCGAAATGATGACCATGAAGTCACAGCTACGCTGGACTGGTCATGTCAGCCGCATGGATGCCATGAGCGAATTTAGGCACCTACAGGGTTAGGCGGAAGCCAACTAGCAGTTGTGGATTACAATGGTGCCTAAAAATGGGACTTAGATGCCTATATACCTTCATGGATCGCACCTTTGGATACCATAATTATAGGGATTTTGAAATATCTACAATAGATAACTGAAGAGTTGATAGCAAATTCCAAATATGAAGGACTAAGGCCTTGATTTAGCAGAGCACTTAAGCCTGTACTTAACTTAAATCAACTGAGACCAGAAATTTGACCCTTAGTTTAAGAAAAATCTGTAAATAGTTTTGTTTGCTTTATTCTTCAGTCACATACCTTCCTTCTTCAATTTCCCATAACTTCTCACAATCTCATGAACCACAGCTGCCCCGCTCTGAGGATCAATTCCACCAAAGACCCAGGAGTCACGGTGGCCTCCCAGGATGACGTATCTGTCTGGAGAAATTAATGAGGGGGGTTTATCTGGAGGATCTCTTTCCTGCAGTAATAGTGTCAATGGAGAGTCACTATGTTTTCTGTGTAGGTTTGCAGGCAACGAATACATCACTTTAACAGTTTACTTCACATGTGGCAGAATGGCAAGAGCCACTGTAAATCTCTTTAGAAAAATATTACAGGGAAGTTTATTGCTGAACTGCAGCTGGTTTGTGGCTTATTTATATTAGCATCTGTGGAAGTTTTAAACTTAGCAGTACTTTAACCCCAAAAGATGTTTATAACAGACACCATAACAATAACTAGTTCCAACTGCCGTCTAAATTTTTAAAGTTGTTGCAATTTCTAACATGCATCATTTTCCAAAATATTCATCATCTGGGCTTTTCGTTTTCTATGCTGTGTCTTTGCCTGAAGTTTAATCAAGCCACATGAACAAGCAAACCAAAAACTGTACGAACCACCAAATCTAAAATAAAACTGCACACATTTAAAACCTGTATCAAAACCAATACCCTTCTGGGGTTCTATTTATCCTCATTATTCTGTTTCAAATCCCTCCTTAAAACTTTCCTTCGCTATGACAGACACTCCATCATACATCTTATTGTTGTGCATTTGATGATCAAAATTGGCCCAGTATTTACATTTTTACATTATGAGTGTTCTTAACTCAACAAGTTTTAAAGACACTCAAGTAGTATTTTCTTGCCCTAGGTGAGAGGTACATTACAATAACGGTTAACCAAGTCACAGTGGAAGATGAGTTGACATGATATAGTATCAAAGAAAGAATAAATCCAACTGTCTTCCTTGATGTTGTTACAATTGTGATTCAGCCCAGAAATGGCTGTATTGTGGTTGCAGATGACGTGATCTTACCACCCTATAAACATCTGAAAATGAGATCCAGGGCTTTCAGATCACATTGGATAAAAGATGCTGTAATATAGCACACATAAGCCATTAAGGGCTGAAGCCATTTCATTGGCAAGAACATGAATGTCTTTTCAAACTCGTAAAGATCTAAACTTCCATTTATTATTAAATCCCCACAACTCTCTTATTAAAAAAAATCCATTAGAGAATGTACCTGCAATATTGCTTGCCCGGACGCCAATGTTTATGTCTAGGTTATGCTTCCCTTTGAAAACCAGTTTTTATAGTGAAAGTGCTGATGTAACCTAAACTGTATGAGTGCTGCTGCAGGAAATCCCCAATGTGTACAAACAGACGTGCTCACCAAGTAGAATATAGAGAGAACCCTCTTCCATGTCCTCTCTTTTTAATTACTGTGTTTAATTAGGTGTAGCTACAGTTCACTGAACCCACTGATCATTCATAAGATAAATGGCTTTACCTGGTTCTGTTGCTCCTCTGATGGTACCGATCACGTTGTAAATTCTTGTCACTTTATTGCTACTGTGAATGTGCATTTTGACTTTTCTAATGCATTGGAAAGCAAATGTAAAGAGAGAACTCATCAGATTACTTAATAAAACATTATATGCTTTAAAAGTGTATAATATATATATTGTTCATAGTATGTCATAGTGAGAGCCTAAGGGCAGAATTTTGCTCTCACTTAAACAAATGTAAATCTGGAAAAAGTCCACTGAAGTTGCTCCAGCTTTATATTACTGAAATTGAGGACACAATTTGGCATTGAAAAGTCACCTAATCACATTGTTGGTGCATGATTAATACTGGTTGGTGCTATGATTTATGCTGGTAACGTGCTATTTATACTGGTTGGTGCTATGATTTATGCTGGCAACAGACTAAAAGCTCTGAACTTAGAATAATGTTCTGGTAGCAGCTGTTTTTAAAGTTGGGAGGGAGAAAGGAGAAATAACATATTTTATAAATATTTTATTAAAAAATCTAGAGGTTGGTTCCTCTGTCACTTAACCAGTGTAACTCCAGGGTAACTCTACTGCAGAGAATGGAATCACAGGGCTGGAAGTCAGTGAGGCATCAGGCCCCAGAACATCAGGACACATTCTAAGTTGTATCACAAAAGTGACTTTTGTTCACTTATGTACCAGCCAACGTAAAGGGCAGCATCCGACACTCAGTACAGTCCTGTATTTCTTTAATCTCATTTTCCTGATGATTTGACTATAGGAGGAGGAAGAGGCCAAGTGGTTCATCTGAGGTCATTACAATAGTTCAGCCTGAATGAGAACTCCAGGATTCATGTGGCTTCTAGCCGTTGACTGTAATTCAGTAGATCATGTGACCTCAGTCATAGCCACCTGAAGCAAAAATGAGGCCTTGTAATTTAAGGAATGATGCATTACATTAGAATTTTCAGAACAATGTAAATTGGAGATTAATATTGTCCTTATTTTATATGATGCAACAAAATAGTCCCAAAGCTGAAGACAGATTAGTTCAAAATAGACGAGAGAAACTTTTATTGTGAGGCCTTCAACTCAGCCCTGATTGATCGGAGAGTTTGCTAAGATCCGGAAACGTTTCAATTGAATTTGGGTCACGGATTGCTTGAACCTTTAACAATGTATGAATTTGCATTAAAACCAGGAGACACTCAGCTGATGTTTTGCTTGGAGCTCACTTTAGCCCAGAAACAACGCCATATGCCCTGACACCAAGGAAAAACTTGCAATGACCCCCAAATGTCACAACTTGCAAAGCTCTAGTTCAGATATTTCGCTAACTGTTGTTATATTTACCCTATCTATTAAAATTTGTTTTATGTAATGCAAAACTGACCTTGTGGAGTAATGGCTCATGAAACCAGGACCAATGTTGTAAGACACATTCAGGCTTCCTTTCCAACTGCTGTCTGGTGGGGCAGGTCCTCCCATGTCACTGTTATAAAAAAATCTGTTTTTTATTATTTATTATTTGTATAAGTGTAGGGCCTAGGAATTCCAGTCATGGACCAAGCCTCTACTGCGCTAAGCACAGTACAAAACTCCCCAGACCTTACCTCAAGAAGTTTACCATCTAAGCTGTATAACAAAAAAATGTATTGAATAGGCTTCTAAAATGGAAGGGAATTGGATTGGATGATTCAAGTGATCTTTTCTTGCACCACTGCCTATGGGCTAGATCCTGGTCTCAGTTACACCCTTGTAAATCCAGATTAACTCCATGTATTTGCATCAGTGGAACGACATCAGAATTGGATACACTAAGCTGACGCTTTGGCTATTCAATTTAAATTATATTTCAGTAATACACATGGACTTGTGATGAATCTAGTTTATTTAGCTTCAAAACGTGCCAGGGTCTTGAAAAAACATAGATTAAGACCACTCTTTCTTCTAAATAGAGAACAATCTAAAGCCCCAAACTAAGTTAATAAAAATCAGTGCCTGCTTAGCTGTCTGTGTGAATGCTGTCTGTGTGAATAGGTGCCCTTTTAAATATTGATATATTTTGCTAAGTGCTTATAAGAATTGGGGTAATCTTCAGGGTCTATGAATGTCAGAAGCTGGCCCTGATTCTGGCATTCTGGCCCCAAATCAGCATAACACTTAAGTATGTACTTTATTTTAAGCATCTGTATAAATTCATCCACATTCAGCAAAGCCATTAAGCATATACTTTATGCCCAGGAGCCTCTAGGATGAGATAATCTATGGAAAATGCATTTTTTTATAAATAGGAAGAACTAGGCACTCTGATCTTTATATAATAAATAAGAACCAAATGTCTATTGAGGATGTATGTTTCATATATGTTTTAAAACCAACTCTCTAGATATTTACAACTCAATTAAAGGCAAAATTACTAGTTGTGCTACATTGCCAACTATTGACTGGCTCATCCGATCATAAAAAGACAGTTTCAAACTCACATCACCTTTTTATGAACTAAGCATGACATTTTGTGGGAAAGTGATTTGAGAATACAGTATTCCTTAGTAGATTGGCCTGAAATATGTGCTTACACTAGGACCATATCGGTGAAAGCCAGGCATAGACTGATTTTTAAACCTCATCCAAAGGGACTAATTGTGCCCTCTTATGCAGGTAGACAGCTCCTATTTGCTTCAGGGAAGGTCATGCACATACAGCTAGGGGAATAATTCAGCGCAGGAAGAATGCCTAAAATAAATGTAAAGTTATATGTAAACCCGAGATTGGCAATATCATGCACATTGTCTGGAATTGCCAAAAGTTTTGGATTTGTGTAGCTTTTAACATTGTATCTCAGATGGCTTAAACAGATGTAAAATCAAATATGTTGGACTTTCCCTGTCAGAAGCTAGGAGTTGTATTGTGTTACTAGAGAAAAGAAACTATTATAACAACAAATTAACGCCCAGCCGATGTACAAAACAGAAAAGCAAAACGATAAATGTGTGGGATTTCCAAAAGCAGTAATGTGACATTGAGGCCTACGTCCCACTGAAAGTCAATGGACACTAAGTCACTTAGACACCTCTGACATTTGTTTCAAAAGAGAAGGACGTGAAAAAAGTTTATGTTGCTGATTCAAAACTTTTTTTAAAAAATGTCTTTCCATGCTTCCATTATGACAAACCAAATACCCAAGAGTTACTACAACTGGATGTAGGGGGAAGAGGGAGGGGGAAGGGAGCACACAACTTTACAGTGGCTCCAGGATTTTCTTGTCAGCCTTGCCCATAATGACCGTAATGTTCTAATTTTTCAAATACTCTTGCCAAGGTATTTGTGAATGTGATCTTTGACCTTTTTGTTCAACACTGAAGACTAGCTTATTTCTGGCTCAGATGAAGATTTCTGCAAGAGGGGGAGAGGGAGGTGAGAGAGAGAGAAAATAACTTTTGTAGAGCAGGGAAATAGAAGAAAGAAAAAGACTGAAGAACTTGTACCAGAACACAGTGTCCCCTTCGTCACTGCTCACTAGAATGATCTCTGATGCACAACCAAGTTGCAAGCTATTGTTTTAAGGTTACTTACGCTTAAATTTCACAGATTAATTTTCATAAAGCTTGTAAGACAGACAGGTCCACAGACTTTTTATACATACACTGTAAACTGTTTGGGGCATGGACATTGTTCACCTTTATTGTCCTGATCCTAAATGGGCTTATGCACATGAGTCCTTTTATGTGAATCGATCCAGTGAGTTCAACAGTTATTTATGTACATAAAGTTACTGTGTCTGTTTGCAGGATTGGGGCTTTTTAACACAATACACAGCACCATCAGACTCTGAGCACTATCATCAATATTAAATAATTAGGGCTGTCAAGCGATTAAAAAATTGTGATTAATCGCATGATTAAAAATTTATCACAATTGTGCAATTAATCACACTGTTATCCAAAAATATTTAAATAAATGGTATTCTATTATTGTTTATTTTCTACATTTTCAAATATATTGATTTCAATTAAACAGAATACAGTGTACAGTGCTCACTTTATATTCATTTGTATTACAGATATTTGCACTGTAAAAAACAAAAGAAATGGTATATTTTTCCATTCACCTAATACAAGTACTGTAGTGCAATCTGTTTATAATGAAAGTTGAACTTACAAATGTAGAATTATGTACAAAAAATAACTGCCCTCAAAAATAAAACAATGTAAAACTTTAGAACATACAAGACCACTCAGTCCTACTTCAGCCAATCATCAGACGAACAAGTTTGGGTACAATTTGCAGGAGATAATGCTGCCCACGTCTTGTTTACAATGTCACCTGAAAATGAGAACAGGCATTCGCATGGCACTGTTGTAGCTGGCATCGCAAGATATTTATGTGCCAGATGCGCTAAAGATTCATATGCCCCTTCAGGCTTCAACCACCATTCCAGAGGACATGCGTCCATGCTGATGACGGGTTCTGTTGACAATATCCAAAGAAGTGCGACTAGGCATATGTTCATTTCATCATCATTAGTCAGATGCCACCGCAGAAAGTTGATTTTCTTTTTTATGACTCGGGTTCTGTTAGTTTCTGCATGGAGTGTTGCTCTTTTAAATCTGAAAGCATGCTCCATACTAGTCCCTCTCATATTGGAAGGCTTCAGATCTTAAACCTTGGGTAGAGTGGTGTATCAATCCTTAGAATCTCATTGGTACCATTCTTTGCATTTGTCAAATCTACTGTGAAAGTGTTTCTAAATATAAATATGTGCGGGTCATCCTCCGAGACTACTATAACATGAAATATATGGCAGAATGCAGGTAAAACAGAACAGGGGACATACAATCTCCCCAGAAGTTCAGTCACAATTTAGTAACACATGCTGAAAGCTTGCTCTCTGAATGTGGCCGCAGCGTGAAGGGCATATGAATGTTAGCTATCTGGCACGTAATACGTGCAACAATGGCTACAAAAGTGCCAATGCGAATGCCTGTTTTCCCTTTCAGGTGACATTGTAAAAGCAGCAGTCACGAGTATCTTCCTGTAATGTACAAACTGTGTTGTTTTAGCACTTGCTTGAAAGAAGTAGCTAGTGGACTCTAAAGTTTACATGTTTTGTTTTTGCAGTGCAGTCGTATGTAACAAAAAACCCTACTTGTAGCTAACATTTCACACTAAATGACATTGCACCTACACGTATGTTGAGGGAATTTAAATATAATAGTTTTCATTGTTCCCGTGAAGTCATTATTGTTACGATGGCTGGCTGGCATTTAAGTATCCAGAAAAATAGTTGGTGGAAAGGACTCTACGACTTCATTGTTTGCTGTGTTGTATAAGAACAGGAAACTTTTATAAGAATTATATATATGTTTGAAATTGGGACAAATAGATTCATATTAAACAACCATCCGTCTCTCCTATCGACCACTTCCTGGGAGTATATAGTTTCCTAAATCTAGCTGCACGCGCGCAATCCATCGCACTCCCATGATCGATATGTGTGTACCCTGAACATCTCGTTGGAAATCTGCTAAATTATCGAGTAATTTTTTTTTTTAGTTAATCGCATGAGTGTACTGCAATTTAATTGACAACCCTATATAATGATAATATTAAAAAGTAATATACCACACATCTACAAACATTCTAAGAAAGCAAAAAGCTATCATTAAACTCACCCAGCAACCTGGCCTCAGGCATGTAATGAGTATGACTGTCCTACAGAATATATTTTGACGTAAACAGAATCTGATGGTCATGGCTTTGTGTAAAAGTATCAGGAGGTGGTAGCATGTGTTAGGTCTGAATTCTGTAAAACAGCTAGCTCTTGTGGCACCTTATAGACTAACAAGACGTTTTGGACGCGTGGCTTTCGTGGTAGTGTGTACCACTCAGATCAGATGATGTACCGGGAAAATTTCCAGGGCAGGTATGTATCATTGCTAGAAGCAAGTAGAGATACGAGGTTAGTTCAATCAGGGAGGACTGGGTCCCTGTTCTAGAGTCTGAGGTGTGAAACCAAGGAAGGAGACAATGGTTCTGTTAGCTTGGCAAGCCATTCACGTCTTTGTTCACCCGAGCTGATGGTGCGTTCAATTGCGCCAGATCATGACTGAGTTCCAGCAGTTCTCTTTGAAGTTCTCGTCCTGAAGTTTTTTTGCTGCAGATGGCCACCTTAAGGTTGCTTAGTGTGCCAGGGAGGCTTGAAGTGCTCTTATACAGGTTATTGTATTCCATCCCTAATATCTTGATTGTGTCCATTTTATCCTTTTCTGTAGAGACTGTCCAGCAACTGCAACGCACATAGTAGCTCTAGCTCGAACCAATCCATGCACAAACCCGATGCCAACTCTGCCACATATCTACACGGCGATACCATCACAGGACTAACCAAATCAGCCAACCATCACCGGTTCATTCACCTGCACGTCCACCATGTAATATACGCATCATATGCCAGCAATGCCCCTCTGCTATGTACATCGGCCAAACTGGACAGTCTCTACAGAAAAGATAAATGGACACAATCGACATTAGGAATGGCAATATTACAAAAACCTGTAGGAGAGCTCTTCACACTCCCTGGCCACACGTATAGCAGACCTGAAGGTGGCCATCTGCCAGCAAAAAACTTCAGGACCAGACTTCAAAGAGAAACTGCTGAGCTCTAATCCAACGTAATTGTTAGTCTATAAGGTGCCACAGGTTCTCTGCTGCTTTTGCTGAGCTTCAATTCCATCTGCAAATTGTGACACCTCAGCTCAGGGTGAACAAAGACTGTGAATGACTTGCCACACTAAGAACCAGTTTCTCCTTCCTTGGTTTCACACCTCAACTGCTAGAACGGGCCTCATCCTCCCTGATTGATAACCGTGATTCAGCTGCTTGTATGCACACTAAATATCTGCCCATGGAAATTCCACTACAGTTCATCTGACGAAGATGGGTATTACCCAGAAAGTTCATAATCCAAAACGTCTGTTAGTCTATAAGGTGCCACAAGATTCTCTGCTGCCTTTAGCTTTGTGTAATTGCACATAGAGTACAACTAACGTGAAAGGTTTAGTCTGGAAGTTAACAATAAATGAGTCTTGCCTTACAAGAAGGTAAGAAATTTGCTAAATGAATGAGAAATGCTAGATGAACACTGGGTCCCAAGTTTTGGCTTGTTGGCATCATTTCACATTTAGCTGATTTAATACACTGTAAAAGAGTGCCTATATCTAGCAGTGCGGGGATGGCACACAGCTCCTTACCCATCCTCCAGACATGAGAGAGAAATGTTTCACAGGTGAATGGTTGATTCATTTGGGGGTATCACCTCCCAAAAGCAGGTGACTTGACAGCCCTGCTAATTATTACACTTTGATTACTTATTCAAATTAAGGTACATTTTATAGCTTCAGTAAAACATTTATTTGTTTTGATTTATTTAAAATGCTCTGGGCTCATACCCAACATACACTAACAATCTAATAAAATGCTTCCTTACGTTTTTTTTTCCTGGAAGTCCCAATAATAGCAAACAAGCTACTTTAGTAAATGTGCCAGAGGAACAGTATAAATTATTTTCTCTCCTTCTTTCACATACCTCCGTGGATTTCACAAGACATTCTGATGAAGCTTCCCCTTGTCTTCCATTTACTTACCGTAATAACTTTTCAGCATCATTGTACCCAATGGGATGGACTGGAAGTTTCGGAAGACCTACAGCCCTGGCTTCTTCATATCGATAGGTGTACTCTGGAGGTATAAGGTTGGTGTTTATTTTAGCTGACTTTTAAGGGTGAGTCATACAACATGTAGCACAGCACTACATAGAAGTGAGGAATAATTATTCTCTTGTGCTAAAAATGAGGCTGAGATTTCTACAAGAACGCTGTTCTCTACGTGACATAAATACAGTTTCAGAGAGACCTCAACTCATTCTTCTTGGGTGTCCACAACCCTGCATCCCATTGTGTGTGTTGTGTGTGCAAAATTCCCACGTCTGGAAACCATTTCTGAATACAGTTCCTTTGTAGGATGTCTGAGAGAAGGATTTCCTTAACATGGGAGTGGGAGGAACTCTGGCTGGGGGGTAAAGGGCATACAGGGCTTTCATGCAGAGAATATCATTGGATCTAGTGCAGGGACGGTGGCTCATCTCCTGCTTTCTCCCCACTATCTTTTCCTGCTGCACTGAGAGGAACCACAGTAGGGCTGGGAGGAGAGATGGCCACAAGCAGCTCTACAGGGAAGTGCGGCCCCAACAAAGGGCCAAGTGACTGAAAGGGAAACAGACCCAGTCTTTTAGAGCTGCAGAGCTAATGATACCTCCACTTCATGGGGATTATGCAAGTGGGATTGGGCCACCCATAGGGTGCAGAAATGAAGGGGAACAGACAGAAGGTTTAATACATATATCTGTATAAACACACAGACACATATATAACCCTAACAAAACATGTGCATGTTGCCCTGTGACAGCTGGCTCCAGTAAGCTAGCTGTTGTACCAGCACAGAGGGTCTCCCCTCCCAGTCCAGTATTGGGCTGTTAAACATAGAGTCATAACCTCAGTGTTGTTCCCCCATTCAGACTCTTCTCTCCAATGCAGCACACTCTGAATCCTCTGACAGCATCCTGCTCCCTCTTGTGGGTCCCATGCAGCAGCACTCTGTGAAGGAGGAGCCCAAAGCTGCCTCCTCCATGCAATGGCAATTACAGATGGGTTTATATACAACTGCTCCAAAGGAATGAGGAATGTCCTGTCACACTCTCCCACTTTTCCTGAGACCAGACCCCTTTGGGACCACCTGGCTCTCACCAGAGCTTGGGACATGGCAATGGCTTCTTCTCAACTCCACTCACCTTTTGCTGGATAACCTGGCGTGAGAGGATCCCCTGCCCCGTTCAGATTTAACACATTCCCGCGCTGGGCTCCACCTCCAGGAAGGTTCCACCCATTTGGAAAGGAATCTACTCCAGGGGCGCAGTAGTCATCAGGGTCTGAATACAGAATAACTCCCTTGGCACCAACCAGCTCAGCATTCTTAACCTAAAAAGCATATCCCGTTTCCTTATTCAGTCCTTGATAGATTGACACCAATGTATGAATTCTCCAGGCCATGGTCCCAAAGCAAGAGGAGGGTACCTGGCATTTCACAGAATAGACTCTTTTTGATTCTTTGCATTGAGGGAACTGATTAAAGCATTATCCCCTTTTAGATTCCTCAAAGGAGGGCTGAAAATGATGACAAGTCCTAGGACAGGAATCTCATTTATTACCATTCTGGCATTGTAAAGGGTCATAAATTATATTAACACCTAATTTAAGGCCCCTTGACACTACCCAAGTGACTTAAAGGGATTTTAGTGTAAATAAGTAACCGGCCCATAATTATTCTCATGTCATGCAATTTTCTGGCAGCCAGTAGGTTCAGTATCCAGCATGTGCATAAAGGACTTGGTGCTACTTAGAATCCTCAGCAGGAGATATGTGCAATAATATGGAAACACCACTCACAGCGTACTACTGTACCAAGCGTGATTCTAGTTTGTTTCCTGTCCCCCAGACAAAAACAAGCAGCTGCTTACTGAAATATTCAGTGCACAATATAAAAATCTGACAAGTGTTAATACAACCTGAAATCTGAGTTGCTAAGTGAACGCTTTACACTGAATGCCTCCGGGGGCGGGGAGGGAGGGGGTTTCAGAATCGTAAACCATACAAGACAGAAAAATGTACAGCTCCAGGATTTGAATCTGCCCTTTGCTTGAACATGTACATGAAGCCAAAGACTAACTGATTGTCTTTAGGCTTACAGGGGCATTAGATCAGCTCTGTCCTGTTTTG
Organism: Chelonoidis abingdonii; assembly: GCF_003597395.2. Classification (NCBI taxonomy): domain Eukaryota; kingdom Metazoa; phylum Chordata; order Testudines; family Testudinidae; genus Chelonoidis; species Chelonoidis abingdonii. The sequence continues at coordinate 350,021,346 of NC_133769.1, forward strand.
ACAAAGGGAAGGGTTTTCATATCGGTGTTTCTGGCAAACAAAATCAGTGTTTAACTCTGGCCCACAGATAGTGATTTGAGATACTACAGATCTCATTTTGGCTTCTTAATCTATTTTGCTGCAGGTAACACAGATCAACATAGTAACGGAGTGGCAAATAATCTTCAACTGAGATTGTAAGGTCCAGATATTTTAGTCAAAACTTATCATAGCCATGCCCAGGACATACAATATTTGCCTTCATCTTATATCCTATGGGACTGTATAAGCAAACTAAATATAATCTACCAATGGAATTCACTTGACCAGATATATATTGTCTAATTTGTCAGTAGGAATGCAGCATTTCCAACAAGTACAAGAATGAATTTGTGTTGCTCCTTTTAGTGACAATAAGTCCATGGTATTCTCAAGCCTCAGGGGTGCTGCATGCCACAGAGGAATACTACAAAACATGGGAATCTTCTCACTTTTCATGAGCCTTTCCCATTCAGCTGGATTCTTGGCCACTTGGTGTTCTAAAAACAATTCAGCAATATAGACTATTACTTATATTATCTTTCACTTATGAAAATGACACAAGTCAGTTGTCCCCTCAATGGGCAGAAAATATACCTCAAGAGAATATCACAAATCTAGGTATCCCTATTAAAAGATTCAGCATTTGGATTGCCTGGTTAACTGAAAACTGTGCAAAATTACATGTAAGGTCTAATCCAATTCAAATAGAAGTCAATTGGATTTTTAAGAGAAATATGATCACAGACATATACAGGCTTTCTACTGACTATGGGCCTAATTGAGGAAAGCATTCCTGTTCAAGAAAGCTTTTAAACATGTGCTAAATCAGGGCCTAAAGTATTTGAGGAAATCTATAGGTGGGTTTTTTTAAACTAAAAAACCCTCTGTTGGGCTAATCCCTGCCCAATTTGGGGAAATCTTTAAACTGAAACATGTTAGATACATTTTAAAGAACAGTTGAATCTGTAAAAATGAGCAATTCTAAACAAATGTATTAATTATTTATACTGCCATAGATGTGCTTGTATATATCTCCTACTCAGGAACCATCTTTTGAGCATAGTTTGATAAACACCTCAATTATGCTAAGATCGCCAAAAGATTCTAAATATGGCCATCAGTTCCGGAGAAGGCCTATCTTAAGCACAACCTGAGAATAGAGATCAATGATAGAGTAGATACATTACCTTATTTCCTCTGAAGATTTTCCCATATCTGGCAATGACAATCTTTCCAGTACAGTTAATTCCCATCTCTCTCTCCAGTTTGAAAAAGTCTTCAATACGGCCATAGTTGACGTACACCAACTCACCCTAGTAGAAGAGAGGCACTGTGAGAACGGGGATATCAGTGAGCATAAGAAAAGAGACGTGCTCTAATAAGGGGGCAATCGGGGAGCAAGGAACTCAAGTTAAAACCCTGGGTCTGATGTGGGATTAAGGAACCGAAGTCTGCAAGCTGCTTGAGCACCTTTATCTCCCATTGGCTTAAATGGGAGTTGAGGGTGCTCAGAACCTCACAACGGGAGATAAAGGTGCTCAAGCAGCTTGAAGACTCAGGCTCTTTATCTTCCTGATCCTGTGCCCACTAAGTCAATAGAAAAGCTTCCATTAACTGCCGTAGTACAGGATTGAAACCCCACCAGTTTACCCATCTGTAAATCGGGGACAGTAATACCTAGCTACTTCAAAGGGATGTTGGGCATATTAATTAATGAATACTTGAAGATTAAAAGTACAGCATAAGCATTTCTAGGTATTACTTTTACTAAGGCAATGCTTTTGGCCTTGCTTTAGTAATTAAAGCACACTCTCACAATGATGTTAGAGGACATTAGTTCTGTGGGTGGGTTAATAAAATGCTTGAAATCTTTGTCCCAAAGCTATTGGAACATTGCACCAACTCATTCTTTTCAATGAACTCAAGAATAACATGGATCTGCTACAACTCTGTTAATAGCAGATCCATTGTATTCTTGCGCTTACAGAAAATGAGTAGTCGGTGCAATTCTCCAGCAGCTCTGAGGCCATTTGTAAGTGGGGTTATGGCAAAATAGATACAGTATTATTTATTCTGGATGTGCTGTAAATCTTTGTCATCATTAGGGCTTGGTCTACACTGAAAAGTTATATAGGCATAACTGCACTGGTCAGGGGTGTGAAAAAAACCTACCCCTCTAACTGACATAATTATGCAAACAAAACCCACAGTGTAGAAGCAGCTATGTTAGTGGAAGAGTGCTTCTGTTGACATAGCTAATATGATTTGAGAGGTGGTGTTCCTATTGAAAAACTCCTTCTATTGACGTAGGCTGCATAGATGCTAGGAGGCTGTGCCAGTACAGACTCCACAGTGTAGACACAGATTGTGTCAATATGAGTTCTCTTACACATATTTTGAAAGACCGAATGGCATGTTAGTTTACTACTACTATGCTCCAACGCCCCAGTTGGGCACAGGATACTAAGTGCTGTACAAATACTGCCCCAAACTGCTTACAATCCAATGAGACACCAAAGTCAGTGTGACAAACAACAGGATGGAAGGGATTAGAGAGGACTCAGGTGACCATTCTATATTATTTCTGTAATTTTAGCAGTGTGACGGGCAGATTTCAGACAAGTATAAAAACACTAGGCCAGAACTTTGGCTGGTGTACATGGGCATAACTCCAATGAAGTCAATGGAGCTATAACTCTCACCAGCTGAGGACCTGGTCCTTGGTTACTGCCTGAAAATCATTGTCCAGATAGATGTCACACAAATGTAGCAACAAAGGAAGGAAGATACCACAATGATGGAACACTGGACTGGATGGGACCTACTGGGTCATCGAGTCCAATCCCCTGCTGTTACAAGCAACCCCATCATATAATCCCATTCACAAATTTATCTAGTTCCATCTTTAAAGCCAGGTAAGTTTCTTGCCCCCATTACTCCTTTTGAAGGCTATTCTAGAACCCTACTCCTGATTAGAAATCTACTAATTTACAGACTAAATTTACTCCTGGTGAATTTATATTCATATGTTCTTGTGCCAACAGGGTCCTTCCCTCCCTCATGTTTATCCTCCACGATCTACCTATAGCAGTGTTTCTCAAAACAGGGGTCGCCGCTTGTGTAGGAAAAGCCCCTGGCAGGCCGGGCCAGTTTGTTTACTTGCCCCGTCTGCAGGACCGGCCGATTGTGGCTCCCACTGGCTGCGGTTCACTGTTCCAGGCCAATGGGAGCTGCTGAAAGCGGTGCGGGCCAAGGGACATACTGGCCATCGCTTCCAGCAACTCCCATTGGCTTGCAGCAGCAAACCGCGGCCAGTGGGAGACGCAATCGGCCGGACCTGCAGACGCAGCAGGTAAACAACCCGGCCCAGTCCGGCCCACCAGGGGCTTTCCCTACACAAGCGGCGACCCCAGTTTGAGAAACACTGACATATAGCAAACAATTATATACCCACTGATTTTTTGTTTTGCTTGGTTAAACAATGGGCTTTTTTTTTAATTATTGGGCTTATGAATACTTCACTGAGGAGAGGACCAGGGTTTGCAAGCCTTATGGAAGAAGTACATATATTGGGAGGCACTAAGGATCCCTCGAGGAGGTTCCTTGCATAGGAGACAGCTTGGATGCAAGAGTGGGAGAAGAACATGAAGGGGATGCCAAGTTGGGAATCTTGGATGGAATGAAATGGGTGAGTAGGGGAATCAGAGAACGACAGAGTAGAGAGGGAAGAGGAACTCGGTTATGTAGAGCCTTGAAGGCAAGGACATAGTGCTCGAGTTCTAGGTGGAGAGTGAGGGGAAACCAATCAAGGGTCTCAATGTGGTCAGAGAACTGAAAAAGGAAGATGATTTGGGTGACAACTTTTCAGGTAGATTGAATGGGATGAAGGGGACTGTCAGGAAGCCCAAAGAGAACTTTACAGTAACTGAGTTGAGGTATAGCCAAGGTCTATCGGCACAAGAGTTTTGTTGATGGGAATGGAGAGGAACTGGTGGATTTGGAGGATTTTGTACTCTTTCCCCAGCCCCTTTTTCACCCATGAAAGGGCAATTAGACAGGAAAAGAGAAACTCTGAATGAAGTAACTGTACTAGTTGCAAGCAGAGTTGGCTGAAATGTTACCGGAGTTTATGTGATGAAAACACTAAAGAACCCTACATCTTGACAAAAAAATTGGGAAGGTGCTGAACTAGCAAGAGAACTAGTTGGAATTCTTTGATTTTTCTACAAATTTTAATACTATTTTAACAAAATATTCATGAATATTTTACCATCTTTTCAAGCAAAATTTATAGCTGCATCCTGCCAATTCAGCCACTCACAGGCTGGTTTTCTACACTTTCATATAAAAATAATCCTTTGTATTTACATTTCTTCCAATAGTTAAATCACTTTCATTGAATCAGAATCATGTGGTGGCGTGGTTGAACCTGAGAGTTTGGGAATATGGTCTCCTATTTGCTACTCTATATACAAGTGTTTGTGAACAATGGTATCTATTTTGAATCTGTTGCCATCCTAGCAGCATAAATAAATACACCTGAACACAGAATGGCAGATTTTTCTAATCTTTCACATTCAGAAATACTCTTGGAGCTTGGGTTTTTAATGAGCTATTTAGTTACTGGAAGAACATATATAATGAATTATCTGTATACATTACTGTGCATATGAACAGTTATTTTTCCCTTTAATTCCAAAAAGGTACTACAGTGCAATCTCTCAACTTGAGCACTGTATAATGTAGCATGTATTAAATGTATTGGTATATGATTTAACCATATCTTGCCACCACCCTTTTTAAACAGCAGAAAGGAATGGCCCAATGGGCCATTGGTAGAGAGGCATCAGCCAGAATCTGTGTCTGGGCTGATTTCAAGGCAGTAACAGACCTTTTAAGGTCATCACTTCGTTGTAGGTTTAGCATTTTAAAATAAATAAATGAATGCAATAATTGTTTTTCTCTTGCATTGCAATTTGATGTTCGTGTTCAAATGTTCTGTGTAAATCAATTCTGTTTTGTGTGTGAATGAGAAATGTGTGTTTAAAAAAAAAATAAAAATGTAAAGGCCATCACCAAACCAAATGTTCTAGAAAGGAACCAAAAACAGACAAGAGCACCAGAAAATTACAACACATCCCTATTAAAATGTCAAAAAAGGACAAATTAACAACTCTAAAATAAAACAGGCACCTATGGGGACAAAACAGCTGTAATCAAAACCAGCCTAGGGTAACTCCCTACAAAACTTAATAAAAAAACAAAATATAAAGTAAAAAGAACAATTTTAAAAAAAACAAGCACTCATCAAACAATTAATTACCGCATGACCGTGCAAAACTCATTGGTTCCAATAAAAAAAAAAATCACTATATAAACAAGGTGCTGTGCCATGAAACTTTGGGTTCATCCTGCCAAGACTTCTCTAGAGCATCATGTCGTGACCGAGAAAACCCGGCTCTTACCTACTGTGATCAACATAGCTGGCCACTGGATTGATCTGGACTGGTAACTATAACATCGACCGGCGGGACAGTATGTGTGTGATTAAATTCATATGTTAATTGCTGTATCTTCAATAAACACAGTGTATTGCCTTTTCCCCTGAAAAAGATCCCATGTGCTTCTTATAAACAAAACAGCCTGTCTTTAGAGCCCTGCATAGATTCAAAAATGTGGATCCACATCCGATCCACATCCACCAGGATCAACCCACAAAATGCTAGCCATCTTTTACCTGCATCTGCATCCACACCCACAGCAGCAAGCCATCTCACAAAGGCTAGCGATGGGGGTGGGGGGTGTGAAAGGGAAGCAAGGAGGGGGCGAGTCTTGCAGCGATGAGGCAGCATGAGGGTGGAAACTACTCCATACAAAGAGAGGACTCTACTTAAGCCAAACACAATGGGCCAGATCTTCAGCTGCTGTAAACCGGTGATGCTCTATTGAAGTGAGTGGAGCTGATTTACACCTGCTTGAGGCTGTGGCCTGGTTTGTTCAGACCAAACGATATGTCCCTATGAAGATGATTTTTTGTAACAGCTTTCTGAAACCCTACCATGGGCTTGCGTTTCCACGTGCTTTCACCAGTGTAAGTCATAGGGAACTCCACTGAAGTCAGAGTAACATTGGAGTCAAACCACTATAAGTGAGATGAGAATCTGGTCCATTCTCTCATCATTATTTCTATAGAATATCTTCAAAGATTTGTACAGAATCTCCAATTTATACATCTCCATATTTGTCAGCCAATACAAAAATGCTGATTTGTGTGCGTTTATAACTGGAGAGCTATAATTATACCAATTAACGGCAGCCTGCTAGGTTTCCACAATCAGGGAAATTGTTTTACAGTGAACGGATAAGCCAAGTCACCATATGAGTTAAAATGTGTTGTTAAAACCTTTTCATACAATTCTATAGCTTTTCATGTTTATGAATTCCTTGATTAAGCAAAGGTAATCACTGCAACATGCAGACACAATCCCATTTTTTAAGAAATACAATCAGGAAAATTAAATGCAATAAAGAGTCACTTATTTGAACGCTCAGGCATCTCTGAGACATTACTCAAAAATACATTATAGGATGGTATTTCTTTATGAAAAATCCCAGCTTTATCTTTCAGTAACCCCACTGGGAGTCACACAGCTACTGTAGATCCCCGCAGAACACTGTGATAATTTACACCAGAACTTGCTAGTAACAGAATGAAATTGCCAGTGTTTATAGCGATGTCACTTCAAAAACGCACAAAATTATGCAAATGGTAAGAATTCAGTGTGAACTCTGTAGTAAAATCCTGAAAGACTCTTTCAATTTAATTGCAGGGCTCATGGGTTTGGCAGATGCCCTCTACGCTACCTGCTTGTCTATTCAGTGTCTGATTCCTCCCCGCCTTTCCTGACTGGGACTACTTGTGTAGTAAAATATTATTCATGGTGAGTAAAGGTGGCAGAACTGGATCGTCAATGATGCTGATGGAAGTACTCCAGATTTACACCAGCATACACAAGTGCAGAATTTGGCCCAATGTGTCCTCACATCACTGCTTTGCCTGTTTTCCATTAAAGATTTCTATTTGATATCCAAAACAATTTAGAACACTCTTCTTATTTAGTAAGAACACAGATGGATACAATAATAACAAAAATGAAGGAGGCTATCCACAGGTCCTGATATCTGTTCTTAAAATCAAGGAGAGCAGGGTAGGATCAAGGCATAGGTATAACTTGCAGCTCCTGGAGTTACTTGGTGGTGTCAGAATCTTAGTTTTAATTTAAAAATGAAATAAGGTCCCAATATCAGAAGATTAAATTACATACCTCCACTGAAGACAACAGTGGGATTTACCCCCAGCCGCACATCTGGCCTTGTGTTTTCATCCTTCATGATTACAAAGATTTGTTGAAAATGTGAGCCCAGAATAGCCAACACAGTGGTGTCCACCTGAGTCTTCAGAGAAGAGCTGTAAACTAGCCTATTCATTTGAATGAGTTCCAAACTCTGAAACTTGCTGCTCTTGGAGCACTCCCTCCAATACTATCCTCACAGAGGACTCTAGGTGTGTTTAGGCCCTCACTGGTCTCATTCCATCATAGTACTTTGGCAGGGGTGGGAGGGGGTTGTTTGCAAGTGCCCCACATGCAGAATCCCCTGCTTGGGTGGGTGGGAGCTGTGTTCAACAGGTTTTAGATTAGGTCTTTCAATTCCAGTTTTCTTTGTGTGCTTTCAGACAGGCTACAGTGGAGCCTTTATTATGTTTCCTGCTGGTCAGCATCTGCACTGTTAGGGGGTTTAATATTTTTCTCTTATCCTTCCTACTGTGATTCCATTAAATACACCAAGTAAAAAGTAAACAGGCTGATTTTCAGTACTATTTACATCTGGGATTATGCAAATTTCAGGGACTAACTGCTTTCTGATGTAAATCTAGAACTACTTAATTTAAATTAATGGACATACACTGGTGTAAATACACATGTATTTTGGACCCATAGCCTTGAATTCATTTAAATGGCTGATTTCTCTCTTCCCCACTTCTTTTTTTAAAAGTTTCTGCTGTGAAGTACCTTAGGGTTTCTTTGGAGGGGGAGGTTTGTAATGGTCTCTGTTAAATTTATGATGCCACATGCTGTAATGAGCATTCCCCTACATTCCAAATGATGCTAACTGTGGATTTGAAGCAAATTCTTTTTACAGAAACAAAGAAAATCACTTTGGAACATTATACAATCAAACAGTTTCCTTGTGATAACCAGGAGTCAAGTTGAGTCTAACTGTGGTATGTTGCTTCCTGGTCATATGGGTGGGGGGCTCAAATTGTTACGGGTGCAGCATATTTTTCAAATGGTTTGTGCTTTTTAAAAACACTCCATTGCTTTTGTCCATGAGGAGTCTCGTTAAAAACAGTTCTCATGTTGGATGTTTGGGAGCAAAGAAAAAAAATCCACATGCAATTTTACTTTAGTAAGACCCATGTCTACTTGGACTCCTGGCTCCTTCAAAAGATTGTTATTTTTTCTATAAAATGAACTTTCATATGTAACAAAACTAGGGCTTTCAGTAATACCACTGGGAATCGCACAGCGAGTGTAGATCCCTTCAGAACACTGTGATGATATCATAGTATTACAAGCAAGTTCCAGTGTAAATTATAGAAATGGCACTTCAGAAATGTGCAAAATTATGCAAACGGCAGGAACTCATTATGGACTCTGTTCTAAAGTCTTGCAAGACTCTTTAAATGTAATGGCAGAGCTCATGGGTTTGGCAGGTACCCTCGACCCTACCTGTTTGCAAATTCAGTGTTTGGTTCTGCTAGCCTTTCCCGTCTGGATTTTTTGTCTGAATAACTACATCTACATTAGGGCTTTTGCCAGCATAGCTATTTCTCTAAGAGGTGCAATCCCTTTCCACCCCTGTCCCCATTCCTAACTGACATAGCTATGCTAGAATACTCAGGTAGGCCCAATTCTGCTGTGCTGCTGAGGTAGGACATATCCTCTCTCATGAATAGTCATACTGATGAAAGATTAATTAGTAGCCTCTAATGACCCAAAGATGAAAATGGCCTACTAGGTCATCTAACCCTCACATGACTAGTATACTTATATTTTTCAATCTTTTGTCCAGTTCAATTTTAAATATCCCATGGGGGATTGTTCCACAATCCCAACTAGATCATGCTGTTACGAATTTTTTTTGCTGATGTTCACCCTCAAGTTATTTTTCTTAATTAATGAAATTACTCTTAGTTGTAGTAAGATTAAGTCCTCAAACATAAGCCCTTATCCGAGGCCTGATATAAGGCCTAAGGCCTGAACTAAAGTATTGGCAGGGCTGGCTGAACCGTTTTTGCCACCCCAAGGGGAGGGGAAAAAAAGCTGTGATTGGCACTTATACCACTGCTGCTTCATTCTTCGGTGGCAAGTCCCTCAGTCCCTCTCGGAGGGAAGGACCTGCTGCCGAATTGCCGCCAAAGAGCCGGATGTGCCGCCCCTTCCCATTGGCCGCCCCAAGCACCTGCTTGCTGTGCTGGTGCCTGGACCCAGCCCTGACATTGGTCAAGATTTTGCTAACATAAAGCAAAGTTAAGCTGTGAGCCAGAGGCAGGTCCTGCTCACAGAAGCTGGCAAGAAAATAGCTGATGTTGCACAAATTAATAATAATAAAAAAAATAATAATTGGAGGCATACCAATCTCTTAGAACTGGAAGGGACTTTGAAAGGTCATTGAGTCCAGCCCCCTGCCTTCACTAGCAGGACCAAGTACTGATTTTTGCCCCAGATTCCTAAGTGGCCTCCTCAAGGCTTGAGCTCACAACCCTAGATTTAGTAGGCCAATACTCAAACCACTGAGCTATCCCTCCCCCCCTAAAAATACATACCTAAAAAATACTGAACACTGGAGATATAAACATATGCCTTGATGGTACCAGAACACTCCAATACTTGCACATTCCATACAGATAACAAAGGACAGGGTCAAAAGGGTAATATGACGGATAGAGTTGTTTTGTTCGAACCAATACGTACTAGCTGCAAGGCAGCACCTTACTACACAGAAGGGTTGTACCTTACTACGTAGGGGGGTTGCACCTCAATACAACAGGAGTGATACATAACTTGTTTGCACCTGTGTGTAAGAGTGCACCCCTGATTGGATGTCTTTGTCTGCCTAGGGGCAGTGGAGAGTCCTATTATTGACTGAGCCGGTCCATTGTCCGAGGGCACATATTCATAGTATGTCCTGTAGAGTCTGCAGGAAACTATTACTGTGCTTCCTTTGATAATAAACCTGGCCGGGTGCCTTTGTACCTTATCAGAGTCTGTGGTCACTGGGGGTTCTCTCGCGGTCTGCTGTGACAGCGATCTGCAGAGCTGGGGCAGCACACAGAGGGAACACATGCATGCAGCCGACTCTTATCAACATTGAACAGAGCAGAGCACCACATCGGTAGTATCTGACATTAGTTGTACCCCTTTGCAGCACCTCTCTGAAGTGGTCAGTTTTACACTCTTTCAAATGTTTGTAGACAATTATCACCTAACAGATCTTTATAGGTTTTTCTATGGTTTTATAGGTTTTTCTATGCTAATATAACTAATATATTTATATTTTTTATAATATAAAATATATATAATATATTTATATTTTTTATAATATAAAATATATATAATAAATATAAAATATTTAATATATTTATATTTATATTTAACTAATATATTTATAGAGTTATTCATTTCAATTATCACCTAACAGATCTTTATAGGTTTTTCTATGGTTTTATAGGTTTTTCTATGGTGTCCATCACTGTGAAACATAACATAAGAAACATAATAACAGCAGTACTGGGTCAGACCAAAGGTCTTAACCAAAGGTCTTAAACTCTGTTACAGTCCTGTTGAATCTAAGCCCTAGCAATTAGAGACAGCGTGATGTGTTTGCAAACAAAAGCTTTGCCTATGCTGGAAAAGTAAGTGGTATTTTAAAATGTGCTAACTAATATATTTATAGAGTTATTCATTTCAATTATCACCTAACAGATCTTTATAGGTTTTTCTATGGTTTTATAGGTTTTTCTATGGTGTCCATCACTGTGAAACATAACATAAGAAACATAATAACAGCAGTACTGGGTCAGACCAAAGGTCTTAACCAAAGGTCTTAAACTCTGTTACAGTCCTGTTGAATCTAAGCCCTAGCAATTAGAGACAGCGTGATGTGTTTGCAAACAAAAGCTTTGCCTATGCTGGAAAAGTAAGTGGTATTTTAAAATGTGCTAACTAATATATTTATAGAGTTATTCATTTCAAGGTCAGAAGAGGGCCACTGCATCATCTAGTCTGAACTCCTGCACAATACAGCCACAGGACTTCACCAAGTGGTTCCAGCATCAAACCCATATATTTAACTGATGTTGTCAGCTCTTGTGATTTTACCTTGGTTCTTGGATAGTTGGTGTTACTTAATGCACCACCTCCCAGATAAGTGATTTTGTAAAAAATAATAATAATAATAATAATAAAAATCAGCTTTCATTTTAAAAAAAAATAAGTTTCTGGCCCTCATGATTATGGAGAAAAGCTGCAGAATGTGACCTGAGTGCATTCAAAAGGCTGAAAACCAGAAGCCAAATAAAAATCCCAATTTAAAAAAAAAAATCTTATGATTTTTAAACCAATCTGATATTTTCTTTCGTCACCTGACTCCTTTGCTGTTGGTAATTAGAGCTGAGTGAATAATTGATTTGTTTGATTTGAACCAAAATGATTTTTTTTTTTATTTTCATAAAATTGGAACATTTTGAAATGAAAAAAAATCGAAATGAAATGTTTTAAAATATTTAAAATACTTCATTTCCACTTTAGATTTTTTTTCCAGAAGCTATTTGTTGAATTTGACTCAAACTCACTAAGAATTTCAGACTCCAAAATGGATTTTTCAGCAGAATTTCTATTCCTCCAAAATCTTCACCCAGCTTTATTGGCCAACCTGTTAACACCACTCAGAACCTAGTGCAGACAAAGACAGTCATGTTTAAAAATGTGACTGGTCACGGCACTAAGTGATGCTTAGAAACACAACAGATTTAAAAACACTGCTCATTTTCCAAGAACAGATAACAGCAATTCTCACCCCTTCCCTATGCCTATTCTATATACTTCAGTATTTTCTTTTCTTGTCTAGTATTTCCTCTCTTCAAACCTCATAAGATGTAGGATGCTATTATTGAATGCAAGTCTACACTACAAATTAAGTCGACCTAAATTATGTTGATGCTCAGACACCGCAGTAAAACCTATTCAATTATATGATCAAAGGTCTGGAAAAACTTTCCTGTGAAGACAGGGAACAGATTGCAATTATTTACCTCAGAAAGGAGACAAATAAGGGAGAACCATGATAGAAGTAAAAATAATGAATGGTCTGGAGAAGAGAGGCTGGGAACTTCTGTCCTTGTCTTGGAACACAAGAACAAAGGGACATTCAGTGAAATTAAAAGGTGGGAACCTCAGGAAATATTTTTTACACAATATGCGTGATTAAACTGTGGAATGCATTGCTACAGGAAGTCATTGAGATAAAGAATTTATCAAGATTTAAATAGGGAAGTGGATATTTATATGGGTAACAAGAATATCCAGAGTTATGATTAATAACAAAAATTTTGGAAAGGCTATTAAACCTCATGCTCTGGAGTTTAAGCCAATCTCTAACTATTCAAAAGCAGGATGAGATTTACATGGGGGCAGATCACCCCACATCTGCCTACTGAAGGATTCTTGCACCTTCCTCGGAAGGACTAGCACTGGCTACTGTCAGAGAGAGGACACATAGGTCTGATCCCATATGGCAATTCCTATGATCTCCTCTGTTCCATAGCTGCAGCCTTGATACTGAACTCCGCTTTGTCTGCACACAAGAGCCTTATTGTGTGCCAATCTAGTTGTGGTGTCCCTGTAAAGCACAGCTGTCTTAAAGGTCATGAATGGTGGTCTTTGAGGTAGCTTGTATTCATCCTGTTAAGTGCCTTGTAGACCAGAATTTTAGTCACTCCCGCAACAGATAGGCTGGCAGTGGAGCTCTCAGCACAGTGCTAGGATTAGGGCCCTACCAAATTCACCACCATGAAAAACGTGTCACCGACTGAGAAATCTGGTCTTTTGTGTGCATTTACCTTGTACTATATAGATTTCACGGGAGAGATCAGCCTTTCTCAAATTGCGGGTCCTGACCCAATACGGAGTTGCAGGGTGAGGCCATAAGGTTATTTTAGGGCGGTCGTGGTATTGCCATCCTTACTTCCATGCTGCCTTCAGAGCTGGGTGGTGGGACAGTGGCAACTCTTGGCCAGGCACCCAGCTCTGAAGGCAGCACCCCACCAGCAGCAGCAGAGAAGGAAGGGTGGCAATACCACACCATACCACCCTTACTTCTTCGCTGCTGCTGGCATTGCCTTCACAGCTGGGCTCCCAGCCAGCAGCCACCACTCTCACGCTGCTCAGCTCTGAAGGCAGCGCTGCTACCAGCAGCAGTGCAGAAGTAAGGGAGTAGAACCCCAACCTTCCCTGCAATAACCTTGCGACCCCCACAAAAATCTCCTTTTTGGGTCAGGACCGCTGGAGTTACACCATCATGACATTTCACATTTAAATAGCAGAAATCATGAAATTTATGATTTTTAAAACCCTATGACTGTGAAATTAACCAAAAAGGACCATGAATGTGGTAGGGCTCTAGCTACGTGTTCTTGCCTGTGTTTGTTGGCTAGAGGGAGTGCTGCTCCAAGCTGCATGAGCTTTTGCTTCCTGATGGAGGTCCCATTTATACCTATAAAGAGCAAGTTGCCATCTTCTTCTTCAGCTGTGTGCATGGGGCTAAATTCACATGTGCTCAAAAATATTTGTATGTACTCTAGGTATGTATCATAGACTCATAGGTCAGAAGGGACCAATATGATCATCTAGTCTGACCTCCTGCACAAAGCAGGCCACAGAACCCTACCCATCCACTTCTATAACAACCCCTAACCTATGTCCGAGTTATTGAAGTCTTCAAACTGGGTTTGAAGACCTCAAGCTGCAGAGATTCCACCAGCAAGCGACCCATGCCCCACGCTGCAGAGGAAGGCGAAAAACCTCCAGGGCCTCTGATGGGGTGGTCGTACTGTATCCAAGGAAGGGAGAATTCTATCAGAAGCAAGGCAGTCATCCCAAGTGTGCCTTCAGTTCAATAACATTATTTGAATACGCTCCCAAGAGCATGGCAGGGAAGTACAGCAAGCAGGATTTGGCCCATAAATATAATGAGCTGATAATGGAGTGGGCATCCCTGGCTAAAACGTAACTCACAAATGAAAAGGGGCTCTGTGTCTTGTGCAGTTGAACCAATCATATCGTATGTTGCCCCTCCTAAAGGAGCCCATGTAATGTTCCATGATTGATACAGAAACTATTAGCAATAGTATTCAGACTAATGGGAAGGCCACTGTGCCTAGGCAAGGATGGTCTTGTGGCTGGAGCACTGGACTGGGACTCACCAAACCTGGGTTTTAATTCTTGACAGTGACAAACTTCTTGTGGACCCTCAGGCAAGTCACTTCCCTCTGTATCAGTTCCCCACCTATGAATGGGGATAATACCTCCTTTCTCCCACCCTCTGTTTGCCTAGGTTGTAAGGTCATTGGGACAGGGACTGTCTCTTACTATGTGCCTGTGTCACAGGGTTTGCACAGGTTTCTGCCTTCTCGCCCTGTGCTTAGGCTGGTAAAATAAGAGTTCTCAGGCCTTCTTCTGGTGTTTCACCCTTGTGTTTTATTTTACAGTGTCACCGTGCAGTCCCCTTTATCTCCCAAAACTTATCCTCTTTCCAGGGTCTCCTGGCCCTTGAGGCTCCCTTCCTGTGGTGAGGAGACAGAGCTGAAGCCTCCTGTCCACTCCCAGGCTAGCCTCTTGACTGAGTTTGGTTCAGGGCATTTATAGCCCTCCCAGCCTTCAGCCCAGCTGTCACTGCTTAGCTCAGTCTATTGCAGTGAGCCAGCCCTCGTTAGGGCCTGCAGCTGGGCTCCCTGCTGGCTGCTTTGAGCCTCGACCCCTGGCCTCTCTGCCTGAAAGCAGAGCTTAGCCAGTATTTTAGCAGGGCAGTCAAGGGGTTTTACCCCTGCCCTGCCACAATGGAGCCGTGATAGTGATTGGGGTCCCTACATCATACAATTATACAAATAATAAATAACAGGAAGGCAGCTGGCACTGATGTAGACCATACTGTTGTATGGAGAAACTAAAGACTTCAAGCTTCCAGGTCTGCTGACTTGGAATTTCTCACAAGCACTAAAACTAACCGTATGGGGAGTTAGGGGTAAAAGCATATAGTTAGTTTAAAAAGTGTTAAGAGTACTTAGCATGAGCAACTCCACAACAGAGATGGATAGACACAAAGACAAGACAATCCTCAAACTGTTACGAATTACGCCAGGAGGCTACGTAACACCAAACTAGGTTCCTGAGGGCCAGTCAGGAACACACCCAAAGTGTGCCACCTTACTGCCTGGGTGACGACCCATGCTCCCACTCCCCGGAGTTCTTGGAGGTGAACTCACCCAGTGCCAGCTAGACTCGTCCAGGAGGAGCAGCGAGGTCTCATCCTGAGAGCCTAGAGTCCCGGCGGAGTCGCCATGAACTGTTGCGAATTATACCTGTAGGCCACACACCGTTCATTTCTAGCTGAGGCACAAAACTCAAAGATTTACAGAGTGCCCAAATAACAAAGTTTTATTGCGCAAGGTTCAAACAACGTTTGAATGTGGTATTCCCCTGCTAATCAGGGAGAGACTCAGGCTGCAGATTACATAGAAGTTATATATCTTTTAGGAGCGCATGCTACCCTCGTGAATCGGAAGCCTTAACCAATAAACAAGCCATTTTCTTATCTTTAGCCTATTACAGTCAATCACTGTCCTCGTGCTGGCTAGTGCACAGTCCAGCTGTTACCTTGCATACTAGAATTTTTCCTTAATTATGTTGCTACAGCTGTGTTCCTATCCTCTTTCCTGTTTCTGACTTTATCTTTCTTTAATGCTGCCCTTGGGAGCTGTGTATGTGATGTGCTTGCTTTTAGTTAATGATGGATACAAAATAGGGGAACTTACAAAATGGAGTTGCTCATGCTAACAACCCTTAACAAAAGAAAACTCATCATCTAGAATCTTCTGATATGTAATGGAGCAGCCCATTGGAATACTTTATTGTTGATAGCACTAGCTAGATGTATGAAGATTTTTGGACCACAAGTAAGGAACAATTAGCATCCAATTCTTTGAAGAGAAAGCCTGGTGTGTCTCAGGCATCATTTTTTTCTTTCAGATAACATTCATGTATTTAATTTTAATTAGTTTTTGAAAAGGCAGCTTCGCCTTTCAGATCTATTGGTATTGTTTCCCTACTTTCTATCACTTATTGTGGCTCACCAGAGACCAAATAAAATGACACAGTCATAGTGTTTTTCTCAGGATACTATTTTATGACAGGAGGTCATAATCCATGAGTGTTCCCATACACCATGCTCCAAATGTCCTGCTGCAGTTCTACAAAATCTCATTAACTGAAAATTCCCTGGTGAATAGAGTTTATCTGGTCTGATTTTCCAGCTACCTCTGAATATTAAACCTAACTGTGAGCCGGATATCTTTAGTTTTCTGGACTTGAGCAGCCTATTACTAAACCACAATAAAAAATAGTAATTAACAGCCTGAATTTAATAGTCAAGAAAGGTATTGTGCACAAATAAATTCTTTTCTAATCTTACAAATTGCTGACTAAATCCACTAGTGAGCAGCAAGGACATAACACAAGAAAGTTCCTGCTCTACACACTAGTTCTGCAAGGAAGCCTCTGTCCTTTGGAATGCTCTGCAAAACAGGAGGACCAAAAATAATACTCTATGGAATGTTCTAAAGTGCAAATGTTTGTTAACACAAGAGCACTGGGATTTAACAAGAGCCAGATTGTGCCTGATTCTTGCCCATGTGTGGGGGGGGGGGGAGGAAGGGGGAAAACACAAAAACCTTTCCCTAACTCCTCTTTTGCAGCGGGCAGCACAACTGACTGGATACAGAGGGCAGCATGACACACTCTCCAAAGAGGTGATGCTGTATGCACATTCCCCCCATACACAATTACTTCCAGATCCATTTGGTATAGTCAGTGCTCTCAAGGAACCACTCACTCTAAGACAAGGATAGCTTGCCTAGAATTTTTTGTAATCAAAACTTTCCACACCACATGGGGGTCTGATCCTGCATTCCTTATATTCCAGCCACCATCAATGGAAGTTCTGGGTGCACAGGAAATGAAGGATCCAGCCCATGATGAGTGCCATGATGAGTGTGATTTCTCATCATTCCTAGAAATGTGGTGCTTTCTAAGCATGACACGGCAGTGCCAGTGGCACAAGATATTGCCAGGTTGGCACTGTGGCAGCATTCACAGAAACACTGGTACTTTTAGAACCAACACAGCAATAAGGCACTCACCATTACTCCATAGATTGTGTGGCTGATTAAAGTATAACCACACAGACACTCATGATTACAGAGCATTTCATCACCAGCTAATGTTTCATATAAGTGTCTTTTGAAGGACTTGGGGTACAGGTTAAATACCTGTTGCTCATAATAGGGCTTGTCTATACTGGTAAAATGCACCATGTTAGAAAAGTTATTAAACTCATATTGTTTAGCTAACATGATGGTAAAATAGAATTTGCCCTGAGAGGCAGTAGGGTAGATTTTTAGAGGCTTAAAGGACACTTAAGCACTTAACTCTTATTGGTGTCAAGTATCAGAGGGGTAGCTGTGCTAGTCTGGATCTGTAAAAGCAGCAAAGAGCCCTGTGGCACCTTATAGACTAACAGATGTTAGTCTATAAGGTGCCACAGGACTCTTTGCTGCTTTAACTCTTATTGAATTTCAATGAGAGTTAAGCACCTATGCGATTTGACCTTCTGAATATCTACCTCCATGTCTATCTTAGGAGAAATATGTATTTTAACATGTGCTAGCTACCACATGGTATTTTAATACATATTAGTCAGCTGTGTTTGCTGGTTAAAAGAGCTTGCTTTGAAATATGGCTGTACTTGTCTACACTAAGGACAAAGTAGCATTTAACACTGTGCTAATTAAAACATGTCAATTAACACAATTTCTAACATGACATAATGTCCCAAAATAGACAAGCCCACAAGTTACAAAGTTTCTTTTTGGACAAAATCCTATCCCCACTGAAGTCAGTGGGAACTAGCCTTTGGCTTCAATGGGGCCAAGATCCCTTATGTTTAATATGGCACATTTATATGGCCATCTTCTGAGATACTGAAGCTCAGAATTTCTATTGATGTCAATGGAAGCTGTGGGTGCAGAACACCTTTGAAAACAATGTTGTTTATTTAGATACCTAAATATGGATTTAGGATCCTGACTTGTCACTCAAGATTGAAAAACATTAAACTAAGTTTACAGTGATCACTGGGATGGAATATAGCAGCCAACAACACTAAACATCTTTTTTTTTTTAAGAAGAGAGTCAAAAAAGGAACATCTCCAACTGAAGCTAGAGGGCCAAATTTAAGCAGGCAAATATAATTCCCTAATTCAAAATTTTCCCAATACACAAGGGCTAACACTTTCTAGGGATGATGTAGTCTCATGGTATGAGGGTAGGGTAGGGTTCCCAAACCTCTAGACTTGTCCAGGAGTTTTCAAGAATTAAAGATTAATCTTTAAAGATTATGTAATGTGATGAAACCTCCAGGAATACGTCCAACCAAAACTGGCAACCCTAACATAGGGCAGGGAGCCTGGAATTTGAGAGTTCTAACCTCTTTACCTCTGGTACACCTTGGGCTGAGAAGGCATTGTATGGTGGCACAACATCTGTAATAGTCTCATATCCTGGAGGGGGAGGCTCAAATAATGATGTATTGAAGATCTAGTTTGAAAGAAGAGAAAGACATCATATTAGAACGAGGCACAGTCAGGGCCGGCTCCAGGCAACAGCTCAGCAAGCAGGTGCTTGGGGCAGCCAACGGTGAGGCTCTTTGGCAGCGGGTCCCTCGGTGCCTCTCCGAAGGAAGGACTGGCCGCCGAATTGCCACCAAAGAAGGAAGTGGCGTGATGGAGCAGACGCTGATCGTGGTTTGGTTTTTTTTGGCGCCGCTTGGGGAGGCAGAAACCCTGGAGCCAGCCCTGGGCACAGGGCATATTTCTCAGATAGTTATGGTTTAGATTAATCTAGTTCTGCTGCCTAACCCAGGATTCCTTCTGCTCAGCTTTTGGGCATGCATTTCAGGCTGCAGGCTTAAGCCCATATCTTGCAAAGAGAACTAAGCAGGGAGAAATCTGCACCAGCATGGAGCCCCAATAAAATACGCATGGGCACAGTGGCCCACCCATGTGGTTCTCTCTACACAATATGCAACCCCAGGTTAGATAACACAGGGGTAAAAGGTCTAAGTTTTGTATGCCCCACAGCTTCTGCCAGCAAAGGAGCTGCACTGATGGTGAACCACACATCCAGTTTTCGCCTTAGTCTCACGCTCTAGCCCTAGACACACACTGCCACCCTTAAAACTGCTAAGTGAGAACACAGAACAATTACCTCCACTGTAAGTATGTGACTAATGAAGCTGGACGCAATTTTTTTTTCTCGTATTTGGAGTGGCAGTTTAAAAATAAAACAGTAATAAGCAGCCTTCCTGTAGTACTTCTTCCATCCGTAGACGTCAATATGTTCTACAAATATGGGCAAGCATTGTCATCGCCAATATACAGTAGGGAAAATTAAGGTACAAAAAGACTAAGGTCTCAGTCTTGGTCCAAACCCTGTCAGTGACCGTCTCTTACCACTGACTTCAGTGATCTTTGGATTGGGCCTAATGTGATTTTCATACAGTAAAATATTAGCAGAGCGGAGGATAGATATCCCCTCCCACAGTTTCTTATCCCAAGGTATATGAAAGTGAGTTTTTCCTCTGAGGGCTTGTTGGCATGGGGAGCTAATCCTGATTAATTATCTATGTGGACACTCTTATTCTGAATTATCTTATCTTAATCCATTTAATCCTTTAGTAGACTAAAATAATTCAAAATAAGGCACTCCTAATCCAGAATAAGAGCATCCAAAAAGTGAGTTAATAAGTATTAACTATTCCACTTTAAATTCACATCCCACTCTAATCCAAATTAACTTCCCTGTGTAGACAAACCCTGAGATGGAAAACCTGATGTCTTCTTTACCTCAGTTCCATGCTCATCAATAATTGAGATATAGTTGGGATTTGTTTCATTAGGGTAGGACAACAGGACGTCATAGTGAGCCAGCTCAACCGAATCCAATCCAAATTCTTTCCACTGGGCTTGGATTTGCTGTGCAAGGCGCAGGTTCTCAGCTGTGCCTGCGAGGTGAGGACGCTGTGTAAAATTACTAGGGAAAAGGAACGGGTATGTATTAGCAGTCAATACCAGGAACTGGATTTTGTAATTAGAAGTGAGCTTCTTGATTTAACGGGAAAAAGTATATTTTAAAACATATAAAAGCCATCAGAACTGCCCAGATTAAATCAGCTACCCAGTCATCCCTGTACTTATGGCTTTAAGTCAGTTTTATAGACGTAGAAATCAAAGACTTCAGTTTCCCCTCAACTATTATTACTTCCCCCTTCTGGAAAGCAGTGTTGCCTTGTGCATAGATCACTGCATTGAAATTCAGGAGACCTGGGTTCTATTCCCAGCTCTACTGTTGGATGAGGCCTTTGCTGCTCTGTGCAGGGGCGGCTCCAGGCCCCAGCACACCAAGCGTGTGCTTAGAATGGCAAGCCGCAGGGGGCTTTCTGCCGGCGCCGCAAGGGTGGCAGGCAGGCTGCCCTCGGCGGCTTGCCTGCGGAGGGTTTGCTGGTCCTGCGGCTTTGGAGGACCAGGAGGTCCACCGAAGCTGTGGGAGGTCCGCCGAGGGCAGCCTGTCTGCCATGCTTGGGGCGGCAAAATGCCTAGAGCTGCCCCTGGTTCTGTGACTCAGTTTCTCCACCTCTAAAACAGGGATAATGATACTGACCTCCTTTGTAAAGCACTTTGAGATCTACTGATAAAAACTAGATGTTATTATTATTATTCCCTTGTACTACAGCCAAACAAACACTGAAGAACCTGATTTACAAATTTATTGAAAATCTGATCTCTAAATTTGATTTGCTACTGTTCATGGAGCAATATGATAGGCAATATTCATGATGGTCTTCCCAAGTCTTCATGAATTTTGGCATAAATGATTATTTGTCCAAAAAACCTTCCCCTCTGGTAGGACCCACAATCCAGGTCACCTCCTCTTGTCTCAAATAGGGAGTTGAGGGGATGGGGGGACCCGGGCCCACCCTCTACTCCAGGTTCCAGCCCAGGGCTCTGTGGATTGCAACTGTTTACAGTGTCTCTTGTAACTGCTGTGTGATGGCTACAACTCCCCGGGCCACTTCCCCATGGCCTCCTCCAAACACCTTCTTTATCCTCACTACAGGACCTTCCTCCCGATGTCTGGTAATGCGTGTACTTTGCAGTCCTCCAGCAGTACACCTATTCTCTCTCAGATCCCTTGCACACTTCTTGCTCCCAGCTCCTCATATGCGCCTCACTAACTGAAGTGAGGTCCTTTTTAAAACCAGGTGCCCTGATTAGCCTGCCTGTCTGTCATAAATAAATAGGTAAGGGTTAATGTTTCTTTTACCTGTAAAGGGGTTAACAAGGGGAACCAAACACCTGACCGGAGGACCAATCAGGAAACCGGATTTTTCAAAGTGAAGGAGGGAACTTCTGGTTTTGTTTTTGTTCTCTCTCTTTGTTTTTTCTTGGCTATGAGGAACTTTCTTTTTTTATCTGTAATCTTCTTATTTTCAGTTTCCAAGTTGTAAGTACAAAGGTAGCAAAGCAATAGGCTGTTATATGTTTTGTTTTGTATTTACATGTGTGGAGTTTGCTGGAATGGTTTAAATTGAATATCTTCTTAAATCAGACTGTTTATTCATATTTTTTTATAAGCAATAGCCCTGTATTATGTCATCTTAATGCAGTGATCATGTCATGTGTTGTTTCTTTCTTGTTTATATAAAGCTTTTTTTTTAAACCTGGTTAAGGTTTTTCTCTGGTTCAGGCTAAGGAACGAAGGGGGGGGGAATCTCTTTGTGTTAGCTTGACTAGGTTTGAATGCATAGCCTCGGGGGAAGGTAAATTGCCCTCTCTGTCTTGCATTCAAGGAGTTAAGTACAGTATCGCCCAGAATAACCCAGGGAGGGGGAGCTGGGGATGAAATAAAGAGGAGACAAGGGGAGGGGGTTGGTTTCCCTTTGGTGTGAGACTCAGGGCTTCTGAGTCTTGGGGTCCCTCCAGGGAAAGTCTGGGGGACCAGAGCGAGGCAGGCGCTGTAATTCCTGTCTGGTGGCAGCAAGATAAGAGCCAAGCTGGTAATTAAGCTTGGAGGTTCATGCTAAGCACCCAGATTTAGGACGCTAAGGTCCAGATTTGGGAAAAAGAGGCTTATTACACTGTCCTAATTGATTCCGGCAGCTTCTTAATTGTCTCCAGATGTCTTAATTAGCCTGCCTTAATTGGTGCCAGCACCTTCCTGATTGTTCTGGAATAGCCCATTATCTTACTCAGGGAAAAGGGACCTGCTTAAACTGGGACTAATATATCTACCTTCTATCACTCTCCTGTAGCCATCTGGCCTGACTCTGTCACAGTATCTAGTGCAGGGATCAGCAACCTTCAGCCCGCGGCCTACCAGGGTAAGCCCCCGGTGGGCCAGGCCGGTTTGTTTACCTGCTGTGTCCGCAGGATCGGCCGATTGTAGCTCCCACTGGCTGCAGTTCACTATTCCAAGCCAATGGGGCCTACAGGAAGCAGTGCAGGCCGAGGAATGTGCTGGCCATGGCTTTTCGCAGCCCCCATTGGCCTGGAACAGTGAACTGCGGCCAGTGGGAGCTGCAACCAGCCAAACCTGTGGACACAGCAGGTAAACAAATCAGCCCGGCCTGACAGGGGGCTTACCCTGGCAGGCCACGGGCTGAAGGTTGCCGATCCCTGATCTAGTGCTTCCTTTGTTTTATAACACTTAATTACTTACTTTTTTTTATTACACTGATATTGCTTTTTGAAAATACTAGATTATGTACTTTTAAATACATCATCTGCCACATTTAGGGTACCCTTGTCTACAGTGGCATCTGAGCCCTAACCTGGGGAGAAATCCTGATACTCTAGCACTCTGGTTAAGATCAGGCAATGCAATTTTTACAGAAAGCAGTTACTAGCCAAGCCCTAGAGTCACTATATTAGTCAGTAATGCAATATTATGTGAACTACAGAGATATGATTGAGAACAACTTTGACCTTTGCTCCCTAG
This sequence comes from Chelonoidis abingdonii, assembly GCF_003597395.2. Classification (NCBI taxonomy): domain Eukaryota; kingdom Metazoa; phylum Chordata; order Testudines; family Testudinidae; genus Chelonoidis; species Chelonoidis abingdonii. The sequence goes on from NC_133769.1 coordinate 350,044,817, forward strand.
ATCAATGAGAACAGAGTTGGCAAACTGAGCACTCTGGAAGACCCTTGTTCCTCTACTTTTACAAAGAATGTTTGTGGATAACCCAACATTTCCTGAGTTAATATTAAGCCCATATTCTAACATGGTGTTGTGGCTACTGTTCTGGTGGAAGTGTCAATTCCTGGGTGACATGTAGAACTGAGGCCCTGACCATTTGTGGTCATTAAAGAGCCAGTGACATTTTTCATTAGAGTTGAGAACGTTTAACTCCTAGAATCTTGGCTAAGGTCCATTTCAAATAATTGAATTCTCCATCCTTATATTTCTTTTGCTATTCTAATTGGATGTTGTGTTCATCTCCTGCACCGATCTGCTGTTCAGCATTACTGTTATGTAACTGTCACATTCTACCTCAGAACTGCCTGTGTTTTGAAAGCTGAGGCAGCAATGTTTGCTGTGGGCATAGAGATAGGGAGTTCTGATGGCACAAAGCAATCCTACCGCAAGAATGTTTCGCAACCATTTTACTTTGGTAATACCCAAATCCTGGATTAAAATTTTATTTCCTACACAATCCTGGGCCTTTAGCCTGATCTTATTTGGTCTAGGGTAATTTAATAATTGCAATGATTTGTGGCAAATGCATTTAATATTAAATCAGTGGAATTGCCGTGATTTCATCAAGTGAGATTGGTTTTCTAAGAACATTTCCACCTAGGCCCAATCATGTGTTTAAAAGGTTGGGAGTTATATGTAAGGCAGAATCCCTAAATCACTGATACTTCTTACACTGAAAGTTAATTACTAGAAATAAACAGAGGTCTCTGGTCTGTTCCTGACTGGAATTAATAATAACTTCTAACAAATGCTGGACTCCATTAAGAGACTACTAATACATTTACCCAACCACATCATATAAATTACTAAACGTGTCTCAACTTTTCCCTAATTAAAAATTCTAGAACAAATTATGAAAATTAAGGACTATTATAGGGTGTGTTTTTTTTAATCTATGCTCCCCACCACCACCGTTGTATCATTGTCTGAATTTTCAGGAGATGCTAGGCTTCCAGCTAGGCTTAAACACAAGGACAAGATTATTTAAAACATTATGGACCAGATCCTCAAATCCAAAATCAGTGGGAGCTAGGTGCCTAAATACCACAGATGATCTGGGTCTACCCTCCTAGTTAACACGCTTTGGGATGGGTGAGTGGAATAAATGTATCCTTAAATTTTGGATTAAATGTATCCTTAAGAAGGAACTTGAAGGTGTGAGAACCACAGATTTATTTTGTGGTAATTGGTCAGGTTTTAAATTGACCAGCTGGTATCTACCCCATCTCCAGATGCCCATATCAATTATTTTCATCACAAAGGAGTAGAACTTAAAGGCATGTCAGAGAGGAGATTCCAGACATAGGGTCCACATGGAAGGAATCGCCAGAGTAAGAGTGGCAGACGAAAATGAAAAGGACATGTGATTTGGACATAGCAAATGTGAGTAGGAGATGCTAACCTGCAAATAGTCTGGAAGGCAAGGACCTGCTGCCTGGTTCTCCTGGTGTAACTCCACTAACTTCAGTGGAGTCGCCCCTGATTTAGGTCCCCAATTCACTTGTATATCTCCCTTCGAAGTCAGAGTATTGCCTGAAAATTGATGCAGGGTAAACACTCCCCTGCAAATGGAATCTGGCTGCAGTAGGGAAGGCTGGGCTGTGATGGGGTGGCAACCTTGACCTTTGAGTCCTCTTATACCATTCACCACCCCAGAGAAGCACGGAGTGAGGGTTTGAACACACACTGAAATCATTGGACCTTGCTCTCTATAGAGGGACCACTGTTTTCCACAAAAGTTAAGAAGCAACAGGAGGAACTGTGATTGGCTCCACTGTCAAACATGACTCACAGGGGTATTATACGGCTGTTATAACCAGGGCCAGCTCTGGCTTTTTCGCCGCCCAAAGCAAAAAAAAAAAAAAAAATATCTGCAGGGTGGCCGGAGCCAGGGTGCAAACTTTCGGCTAGCGGGACTCCCTGCACTGCAGACATGCCCCAGGCAGTGGAGTGCGCACCCTGGCTAGCAGGGGGGAGGGGGAGGGAGCAGAGGGGAGAGAGAGAGAAGAGGGGCAGCCAGGGCTTCCTTCAGCCAGGGCACTTACCACTCAGCCCTTCCCGCCATGCGGCCTGCTGGGAGGGCTCCGCGCCGCTCCAGTCTGCGGGGAAGGAAGGATACGGGCTGCCGAGCTTGCTGTAGACCTGGCACCAGCTGGGGCAGACGGAGTGCGCAGCCGGCTCCCAGCAGGGCGTTCCCCTCCTCCACACCGCTGCCCCCCACAGGGTGGCCAGAATGGCGAACAAAGAAAAAAAAAGGGCGGCCATGCCGCCCTAGGATTGGATGGAATGCGCCCCTTAGAATCTGCCACCTCAAGCACAAACTTGCTTGGCTAGTGCTTGGAGCCGGCCCTGGTCATAACCCAAAGTCTGTTCACAAACCTAGTCATTGTACCAGTTGATCACAGATGAATGTCATGGATAAGTACAGACTTCACTTACTATAGAAACTGCTTGATGTTTTCAGCTTTCATTTCAGCCATAAATGCCTTCTTCACCTTTTCATGGGAACTAGTGGCTGTTACCTCATCAGTAGGTTTTGTAAACCAGCCTGCAAAATACAAAGATTAGAGCACTACGAAAACATTATTTCTATGGCCCATGACGATATCCTTCAGTATTAGTTCAAGATTTTATTATGCCTTTTATTATTGGTTTTATGACACTAGTGTTTAGAGGACGCAATCAAGATCAAAGTCTGATGTGCGAGACATTGAAGCAACACAAAGTAAGAGAGCTTATAGCCTGGATAGATAAGACAGATGGAATGGGAAAAAAAGATATATTATCCCTATTCATCAGTGGGGTATTCACCCACGAAAGCTCACGCTCCAAAATGTCTGTTAGTCTATAAGGTGCCACAGGATTCTCTGCTGCTTTTACAGATCCAGACTAACACGGCTACCCCTCTGATACCTACCTGACTGTGGATTTTGAAGGTTCCATCTACTGTCCCATAAGCACCAAGCCAACAAATGACTAATCATCTCAGGGCATGTTGGTTCAATTCATCTCAGCAGAAAGATAGCATCTTCAGAAAGATGCACAGAAACAAAGGACGTGGGTTGCAAGTTCATGGAGCGACATGCAAATCTCTGTGACTTTGGGCTCTGCATACTTCGGACTTTTCTCCGATGAAACATTAGTTATTATAATGTCTCCTTAAACAAAAGTGAACTGTTGTAATGATTGTTTTGTTTGATATTTACAGGGCAAGGATTTGTAATCTTATTCAAACTTCCAAAATAATTATTTTAAAAAAAAATAAGTTAGAACAGTAAAGACAGAGGATGTGCTCCACCAGGGACATCTGGTCATAGAAACTAAAAGTCCAGTAGTTCCGAGTTCCAATTTTTACAGGACCCACCCCCCCTTAGTTTTCTGTCTGAATATGGCAGAGATTACATCAGTAACTTCAAAATGTAGAAAGGGGAATATACAAGAGGGAAAAACCCTGCAGTGACAGAGAGGGGGACTAGCACAACCTAATACATATGTCCATCTCTCTGAGCAGAAAATAATTCATTTAAGGCTTTCTAGCGATACAAACCATGAATAAATGGCAAAGATTAAAGGTAGGACTTTTGGGTCCTTTTCTTATACCTTTTTCCATTACTGCTCCCTTTTAACCTGTGGAATTGGGGTAAAATGGAAGTGTCCTATGGAAAATGCTCAGTTCAGTGGTGAGGAACATGAAGAGTTAAAAGAAAAACCTCCCTCCAAAGGAAAAAGCGTGTGCTTTCTACCAGCCAGTCTGTGGCTATTCATCTGGAGCTCTTTGTTTCAGTGTGTTTGTTTCATTCTTTTAGTGTGTCTCTCTCTTCTGGCTTTTGTTCTGGCCATCTCTGCTATTCTCCCTGACAAACTGTGAAACAATCACATTTAAAACACCAATTCCCCCCTCCCCTGCGTGCTTGCTTGTGAGGTTAGATGCTGTGAATCATAGGCTGATCTGGCTGCCATGGTCCGAGGTGTTGCATGGGACGCTTTACCCTGCAGTGAGTGACTGCAAAGTGAAGTGGGCTTGATCTCCTGGAGCAGTGATTTTCAAACTGCGGGTCAAGACCCAGTACTGGGCACTGGGTTGCGGAGGCTCTAGTCAGCACTCCCAGCCGGGCCGTTAAAAGTCCCAATGGGGGTGCTACTCAGCTAAGGCAGGCTAGTCTCAACCTGTTCTGACACCGCGCTGCGTCCCAGAAACGGTCGGCAGCAGGTACGGCTCCTAGGCAGGAGAGCCACGGGGCTCTGCACATTGCCCCCACCCTGAGCACCGGCTCCGCACTCCCATTGGCCAGGAATCAGTCAATGGCAGCTGTGGGGGCAGTGCTTGTGGACGAGAACTGTGCAGAGCCATATGTGCGCCTCCATCTAGGAGCTGGACCTGCTGCTGGGCGCTTCCGGGGCACAGCGCGGTCCGCAGTGTCAGGACAGGTGGGAAGCCTGCCTCTGCTCTCAGGCTGCACCACTGACCGGGAGCCACTGGAGGTAAGCACTGCCCCAACCCTGTGCCCCATTCCCCTGTCCCAGCCATGAACCCCCCTCAAACCTGGAGCCCCCTCCTGCATCACAAACCCCTCTTCCCCAACCCCACCCCAGAACCTGCACCCCCACCCTAGAGCGCTGACCCCCTCCCGCACCCCAACCCCCTGCCCAGCCAAGCCCTCTCCCACACCCTGAAATCCTCACCCCTCACCCCAACACCTTCCACACCCCACACCCCTCATCCCCAGCGGGCATCAAACATTTTCTTTAACTGGGTCGCCAGAAAAAAAAGTTTGAAAACCCCTGGCCTGGAAAAGCAGGAACAAACCTCACCTGAGCTCAAGGGGCTCAGTCCCTGCGTGGGCCCATAAGGAAGCCCCCACCCCAAGCCCGGCCCCAAGCCCGGCCCCAAGCTGGTTGCACGGTACCGATGATGAAGCCGAGCAGGAGCAGTGCGGCCGCTACCACCAAGCTCAGGGCACAAACGCGACCGCTGCTGCTCCGCGGCGAGCTCTGCTCGGCGCCGCTCCGGAGCGCGGTCCACATGCTGGCCCGGCCGGGCTGCTCTGGGCTGCGCTGCCCGCCGATCCGGGCCTCAGCTGGGCGCTGCCGCTTGCCCCCAGCCCGCTCCGCGCCGGGCGAAGTTCGCTTCGCTCCCGCAGGCAGGGACGGGAGATTCCGGGCTACGGCGCCTCCCTGAGCCCAGCCCGGGACCCGGCAACTCTCGCTGCGTGGCAGAGGCGCCTGCCCTGGGAGGCAGCTCCGCACGTCTCCGTGCTCTTAGGGGAGCAGGAGTTTGCAACGTGTTTCGGTTAAAGACGGGCTCAGATCAGCCCCTCCTCGGTTCAAAGGCCACAGGAAGCTCCGGATACTGAGCCCGACTTTGCAGCTTCTGACTCTTGCGAATTGAAAAGAAACGGGGAGACAGACATGCGGGAGAGGGAGAAGATCTGAATGGGGTTTGGGGATGTCACTGGATGAAGCTAGCGTGGCCGCGGGGCTCTTTCTCCAGATCATCTCTGTTTACATACCCCACTGTCCTTCCTTTTACCTGTTTGCTCACATCCGACTTATTTATGGCTGTCCCTCCACTCAGACAGGCTTAATTACTGTCTCTAGATAAATTCATGGCCGATAGGTCCATCAATGGCTACAGGATGGGCAGGGATGGTGTCCCTAGCCCAGGAGTAGGCAAATGTTTTGGGTATCTGGGTATAGAAATTGGTGGGCCACAAATGCTCACAAAATTAGGGGTTGGGTGCTCTGGGATGGGGATGAGGGATTTGGAGTGGAGGAGGCTGCTTTGGGCTGGGACCAAGGGGTTCAGAGGGTGGGAGGGGGATCAGGGCTGGGGCAGGGGGTTGGGGCGCAGGTTCCAAGCAATGCTTACTTCAAGCTGCTCCTGGAAGCAGTGGCATGTCCCTCCTCCAGCAAGGTGGCTCTACGTGCTACCCTGTCCACAGGCACCGCCATTGCAGCTCTCAGGCAGCAGCATGCCCCCCCCCCCCCAGCCTCCTAAGCCGATGTGTACTTGCTGCCAGAGGCTCCACACACTGCCCACACCCCAAGCGCTGCCCCCCACAGCTTCCATTGTCCAGGAACCACAGCCAATGGGAGCTGTGGGGGGCGGCACTTGGGACAGGGGCAGTGTGCAGAGCCCTCTGGCTGCCCCTATGCGTAGAAGCCAGAGCTGGGACAGGCCGGTGCTTCTGGGAGCCACATGGAAAGCCCCCAACCCCACTCCCCAGTGGGAGCTCGAGGGCCAGAGTGAAAGTTCTGACAGGCTGGATGCAGACTGTGGGCTGTAGTTTGCCCACCCCGACCTAGCCTCTGTTTGCCAGAAGCTGGGAATGGGTAACAGGGGATGGATTACTTGATGATTACCTGTTCTGTTCATTCCCTCTGAACACCTGGCATTGGCCACTGTCGGAAGACAGGATACTGAGCTAGATGGACCTTTGGTGTGACCCACTATGGACATTCTTATGTTCTCTTTGTTGTTGGGCCTGTCATAAACAGATAGCTAAGGGTTAATGTCTCTTTCACCTGTAAAGGGTTAACAAACAACACCTGACCAGAGGACCAATCAGGAAACAAGATACTTTCAAATCTCAGCCAAAGCCTCACCTGAAGCAGCCAGGAAGCACTCATGGGTTGGATAACAAAGGACGGTTACCAGTCCCGCCTGCACCGTCTGCACCGGGCAGGGGAAGAGAATGGTATGCGCTTCACTGCTGCAGCATCGGCGGTCTACCCGCAGCATTCAGGAGACAAGGGTGAATTGAAAGAAGTCAAGAAACGATTTCTTCCCTTTTCTTTCACGTGGGGGGGAGTAAATTGACGAGCTATTCCTGAACCATACGCGGACAATGTGTTTTGAACTACAAGCATTGGGAGCATTAGCCAGAATGCAAATACTTTTCGGAGAGCTGTGGACTGTGGGATAGCTGGAGTCCTCAGTACACCCATCCCCTCCCTTCATGAGCGTCCATTTGAGTCTCTGGCTGCCCCGTTACGCTTGTCATGCAGCACTGGTGTAGCCTGTAGATTTTTTTTTCAACCACTTTGGGCATTTCGTCTTCTGTAATGGAGCTTTGATAAGAACAGATTTGTTTCCCCATACAGCGATCAGATCCAGTATCTCCCGTACGGTCATGCTGGAGCCTCTTTTTTGGATTTGGGAATGCATCTCCACCCATGCTGATCAGAGCTCATGCCTGGGCCAAAACAGAAAAATGAAATCAAATTCGCGGGCTTTTCCTGTTTACATGGCCTACTGCATCCGAGTTCAGATTACTTCAGAGCGTCACGTGGTGCAACTGTGGGTAACCGCCTGGAGGCCAATACCGTCGATTGCTTGCACACTAACCCAATCCGATATGGTAATACCGATTTTAGCGCTACTCCTCTGCATCGGGGAGGAGTACAGAAATCGATTTAAAGAAGCCCTTTATAATCGATGTAAAGGGCCTTGTAATGTGGACGGGTACAGCGTTAAATCTGTTTAACACTGCTGAAATCAGTTTGAACATGTAGTGTAGACCAAGCCTGAGGCACAGAGAATTGTCAAAGGTCTCAGAGGAAGCCATTGGCAGAGATAGGACTAGAACCCAGGTTTCTTATTTCTAGACCTTTGTCTGGACCACAGGATCACAGTGACTCCTTCCTTATTCTAGCTGTCTGCTCCCCATGTTTGCTGAATTGACTGAAAAACTTGTTTTTATGACTGTTGTCGTAGAGACAGGACAGCTCTGGAAAAGTGAATTGAGTTCTGCTTGTCCTCATACACCGACAACAATATTGCCAGCAAGGTTCCAACTGCTGGATCTTCATTTCTGGAAGAGAGAAGCAACAGGGAGAAAGCTCAACTTTCAGATCTTAGGATGAGTTTGCAGTAGTAGGAGTTACAGGAAGAAAACATTCTTTTCCTTAAAAACTGAACACATTTGATAAGTAACTGAGGAAGAACAAGCATATAGAGCCCCCAGATGTTACTCTATAGTTAGGTCTCAGACCACCACAAACTTCAAACAATATAGCCACATAATAATACCTAACTAGCATCCTGATCCCACGCCCATTGAAACAAGTGACAAATTTACATGGACTTAAGACCAAATAGTATTGGTTCCATATGTTTTTTAAGGATGGGTCTGGAATGGGAGATCCAAATCATCCTCCCAGATTCCGAGAAGTTCCAGTCTGGATCCAAACTTCATGATTCAGAAACCAATCTAGAATGGACTGAACCTTCAGCAGGAATTTGAATGCTTTAGGAAAATTCATTTCCGGATCCAGATCTGTACATTGGGGCCTGATCCACTGCTGCACTATTCCAATTTTATCCTGGTGTCAAGGGAGTTGCAGCCATATGAAACTAGAGCAATGCAACGTCGAATCAGGGTCTTGTACTTGATGGCTTTATGTAATAAGTATGCTAGGTACAACCAGACAAACTTGCAGCCACCTGGGTTAAAAAAAAATTCAACTGAGAGACTGATCAAAGAAAATGTAAAGGTAGAGCAGAATAAAAGAGGATCGAGTGCAGGTTAAGAAGGAAAACAAAGGGAAGGAAAGGATTAAATTTAAATCCTTTTAAAATAACTGTAACAAAATGTATGTGGTAGAAGAAAAACAACTTGCTCCTCTTGCCTTTGGGGAAGGCTAGGAGTTGGAGCCAGGGGTTCCTCCTGGACAGTATCTGAAAGGCGAACTCTATAAATATCTGACAATAATGCTACTACACAGGTAGAATCAGTATATTAGACAAGAGGGAATAGACATCCTGAGCTGCACAATCACACAGACTTCTCTGTCCAGGAGTGGAAGGAAATACTCTCTACTGATCCTTGAAAGGCACATTGCTAAACCTACAGCAGAGGTGAATCGAGCAATGAAACAGATTAATTGAAATGAGGCTCTGAGAGTTTGCAGGGTGACTGGAAATCAGTTCTTCTTCTGGGTCCACTACTTCCCTTAATCATTGCCAGATTAATCACTTCAGATGTAGATAGTTCCCTCCCTCTTCCTGCTAGAGAAGAGGCTGTTGACAGAATGGGGCAGGGGGAGCAGAGGTTATGTTTTCATCTCTTCTGTGGTTCAGTAAGACAGCTGAAGTTACTGCTATCCATCTCTCTGCCTCTAAATGAAGGTCAATGCAAACTAGTGACTATGCAGAGTCAAACTTATGTGATTTTTTTTCTTTGAGAGGTTTAATGATGAAACAAAAGCCAGCCGCTATTTACAGATGATGACCCCGGGGACCACCCTTTCTGTGAGTGCTGTCAGAGAGGATGGGGGTGACATCCTCAATGCGCCCAATCTTCATTCCAGAACGAGCAAGAGCTCTGAGGGCTGACTGGGCACCAGGTTCCGGAGTCTTGTTCCTATTTCCACTTATAGCTCGCAGCTTGATGTGAAAGGCAGTGATACCCAGCTCCTTGCACCTCTGAGCAACATCCTGGGCTGCAAAGTAGCAGCATAGGGCAAAGACTCGTCTCTGTCGGCCTTCACCTTCATACCACCAGTCACTTGGCAGATGGTTTCCATGATATGCAAGGCAGGCACAAGGGCTCAGAGCTACTATCCTATTTCACTTTCAAGTAGGAAATCACTGCCATAGGAGTCCTTTCCAGGAGGTGCAAGAGACATAAGACTTGATCCATCTCCCATTGAAGTCAACAACTGAACTGATACTATGTTCAGTGATCGAGCCCAGGTGACAAGCATACATGCACAGCAGAAGGGGAGTCAGTGGGAATGGCCATATTTAGGGATCATTATAATGAAACAATTAGGAAGCTCTTTAGAGAAACAAAATGACTGTTGGCAGCCTGAGAAAGGGACGTGGCATCTAGACATGTCTCTCAAAAAAGACCATGCAGGCTCCTCTGAAACAGCCATGTCCTAGCTGGAGGGGTGCAGAAGAGTCTGACTAATATAGCAGGTGAAACAAACTTCAGTGGCTGGTTTGAGTGCTTGGACGAGTACCCCAGTTTTGGCCTTACTACATATCCCCCAAAAAACCAATGAAGCATTTCTCAACATCTCTGAAGGCAAAAGTAAATCCGGTCTGCAGCTTGATAGAATTTCTTCTTGTGGCAGTTCCAAGACAAACCATTTTAAGGTATTAGAGATTTCTTTGTTGTTATTGTTTAAAGGTGGCCGTCCACATTTTATCAAGGATTATATCTATTTTAAAATTTATAGAGAAGTTCATATTGTCTATACTATCTACATCCTCTTGCCTGTGTTTAATTTGTATTACAATGACACCCTAGAGGCCCCAACTGAGATTAAGACCCTGTTGTGCTTGGTGCTGTAAAAACATATACTAAACATCCCTGCCCCAAGGATCTTACTGTTCAGCCATGAAGAGAAGTCATTTAACATACTAGAATTTACTCCAAGTAGTGAGTGTGCTGAGACACCACCCAGATGCCTTTTGAAGGGTCCATTAGAACAATTTGCCTATAGGTGTGTTCAATGCCCTATTGCTGGCAGTCCAGGTCAGGACTGGATTGTTTCACAAAGATGATCTAGCTCACACAGAAGTTATGAGCTGAATACAGAAAATACTGGATTAGGTTCTTTCATTTCTACTATGCAGATGGAGGGGGTTAGATTAAATAAACAGAATTGTCCCTTCTGGGATTAAAATCTATAAGGGTTAACAATGCCTAGTAAAGTAGTAACTGCTTTTTATGCATGAAGTTATGAAAACTTCTTAAAGGGCTCCATCTAACCAGGGTAAAGAAGTATGTTGGAAAAGACCAATAGTCTTTGATAGTCCCACATACCAATTAGGGAAAAAATGAAAAACTTGTATATTGAGACTTGAAATAATGACTGTAAATGAAACAGTTTATAACTACTCCTCTAAAAAGCCCTTATAATTTAATAGCAAATGATAGCTTTTTGAACCATCCATAGAATTCACTACAGGATTAAATCGTTGTTATAGAATTCAGTGTAACAGCAGTAAACCCCAACATACCTACCACAACCATCCCTGCTCATAATACCACCACATAGAAACCTAAATGCCCACTTACTTCGTAAGCCCCACTGTCAACTAGTATTTTCCAACCCAGCACTACCTAGTGCCCCAAGGCCAGGCCTCTCTACCTATAGTCATTAGGTTCTCACGGCCCATAGTGCAGTGGCTGGTGGTATGTGGATTGCAGGATGGGTATTGTGGAAAAAAAAAGGGGTCACTGGTGGAGTGAGAACAACTGGAGAAGCGATAATGTTTTCTGCGAGCAACTGAAGGCATAAAATGAGAAAACGTGAAATTCAGTATTCATAGTCAAAAGATTTGTAAATAAGATTTCTCTTATTTGTATGTAGTACTTACATTTAACCACCAGATGACATCAGTGGACTATCAACTAAACTGATCCCATTTATCTCCTATTTAACCAATTTGACCTGAGAGGAGAAATAGAGCTTCTTTTCCTTCAAGGAACCTATACAAAGAAAAATGTTACTGTAAAATGAACAGAGTGGGCCATATTCTATCCTCATTTACATTGTGTCTACACTAGAGCTACTCCACTGTTTACAGCCTGAGGAGGATCAGGCCCACGGGACTCTTGTCAGTGGAAAGCAATGTTAATGTAATAGACTTAAATCCAAAAAAGTAAAGACACTCAGAGTCGAGGTTGTGGTTGCATTCTTCACATGCCCTTTTTTGTACCTTTTAGGGGCCTGATTCTCAGCTGGTGCAAACTGACATAGCTCTGCATTCACTGAAGCTGCACTGACTTATATCAACCAAGAATCAGGGGCTAGCTTTACAGGAGTCTGTGATCAGTGTGAGCTGTATTATATGCACCAACACAATTGTGTGTGTTGACAGTGGAAACCTCAATTTTTAATTTCTCTGATTTTATGAGTTAATTGTTTGTATTTCTGGAAAGCCCAAAGGCCCCAACAGAGATTGGGTCTCGTTGTACTAGGCATCCTACAAACTCACCAGTCCCTGCGGTGAAGAACTTACAATCTAAACAGACAAGACAGACTGTGGGTGGGTGAAGGAAAACAGAAGCATAGAGTGGAGCCCAAGGTCACATGGTAGGTCAGTGGCAGAATCAGGAATAGTGCACTAGACTAGAGACTCCAGTTCTATCTACTAGGCTGCACTGCCTCCGTTGAACTTGGACCTTGAACATTTTATTAAACAAAAACCATTTAGTCCCATTGTTTTCCTAAGCTCTGAAAACATGCTGTAACTGCACTGCAGCCAGATATTAATAAAGAAATTACTTGGCCGGGCAGCCACAACCACAGGAATAACAAAGCCAGGGAGCGGAGTTTCCCCATGAGTCTGCAGATGTGCGATTTCTGCTTGGGTTTTGTTCTGCCTGTCTGCTCTGTTCTTCTGAGTGGGCAGGATGTTTGGAGCATACAGAAAAAAGCGAGATTTTAATCCCCTACCTGCTCCAAAGGATGGCAGTGTGGGAAGGCAATGCATCACAGACACAGATGCAAATTCAAATGAGGCCAAATCACACAAATGTAAATGGAGAACGAATCCATTTGTGTTAATAGAATGACTCTGGATTTACACTGGGGGAAATGTAAATCCAATTGGACTCCAATCAGCCTCAGCAGTAGTAGTCTGAGAATAGTTTTATTTCTTAAAATAAAAAAGCTTTCAATGGAAGTCTGAGGCACTTCTCTCACTGGGCCTCATCCTAATTGACTTCATTGGCCCATAGCCTGGCCTGTATTGTAGGGTTTTTTTTTTCATCAGTGGATAAACACATTAATTTAGTTACAGGCTCCTGGAATCCTGGGAATGTGGACATGGTGACTATGTACTGCTGGGGTATTGGATGTGGTGGTCATGGAAGGGCGGGAAGCTGTAAGTGTGGGCAGTGAAGGTTGTGACTAGAACATGACCACATTCTTCTTCAGGCCCTGTTCGTTATTGGCTGAGCGAAGCAAATCTCAGCTCGATGGCATTTTTCTGCATGTCTGTATATGTAATGCAGTAAGTTTCGAAAACAGCATCCGATCAATTAGTGCATTAGTGGGATCTGTTGACACTCTAATTCTCCACCTTCTCCCCAGTTTTACACGGCTAACGCAGTTGAAATCAATGGTTACAACACTGTAAACATGAAGTAACAGAATAGAGAAACAGACCCTATGTGCCATGCATATTGTGTTGCACACACTTCATTGAATACTGGCACACATTATGAAAAGCTATTCCTTTTAATGTGACACTTTGTAACCTTTATTGGTGGATTAGATAGATAGATAATGTGACAAAGTTCCTCCTCTACCTTAGTGGGTCCTGTGCTTCTTGGCAGATTTGCTCACCTCAGTGATCTTCCCCACAGTCTGGGGCAACTCCTCCTGTGTCTGATCAGGAGTTGGGAGGTTTGGGGGGAACCCGGGCCTGCCCTCTACTCCAGGTTCCAGCCCAGGGCCCTGTGGAT
>NC_133769.1:350058664-350080789 GCF_003597395.2 Chelonoidis abingdonii
TCCACTGCCTTCTAGAAAGGTCTTAATTGGCTCCAGGTGCCTTGATTAACCTGGAGCAACTGCCATTTGGTTACCATGGTCCTAGGGATTTGTTTAGCCTGGGGCTAACATACCTGTTTCTCAGTACTTTACAGTAGCCATCTGGCCTTGCCCCATCACAATAGATAGATAGATAGACACACACCACTAAGTAGAGCAGGTTGAAAGGCAAAAATATTTTTTTCAGGAAAATGGCATCCACCCTAAGTGAATTGGCCTCGTTAGCACTGACCCCCCAACTTGGTAAGGCAACTCCCATCTTTTCCTGTGCTGTATATTTATACCTGTTTACTGTATTTTCCACTCAGTGCATCTGATGAAGTGGGTTCTAGCCCACGAAAGCTTATGTCCAAATAAATTTGTTAGTCTCTAAGGTGCCACAAGGGCTCCTCGTTGTTTTGTTCAATGTTATGGCTCTTCCCCTGCTCTGCATGTAATCCAAAGAGGATATGTCTGCTGCAGCTCTTGCATCTGTGATTTAGGCCCTGATTTTGCAATGAGATACTGTATATGCAGGTGAATCTTTGCATCTGCACAGTGCTTCATTGACTTCAGTGGGGCTCTATATGGGCACAGGGCAATACCTGCACTGCAGGGTCAAGGCCTAGAGGTTTGACATTCAATCTCTGATGAGCAAGTTAATGGCCATTGCCCATATAGACACTGTCAGGGGCAACATGGAATCAGAGGCTGAACCTTGGCTGTTAAAACCATTACATGTCAGGGATTATCAATTAGTAACTGTCTAAGATTTTCTGCATTTCCAGAAAATGGAAAAATGTACATTTATAAAATGTGGAGGGGTAAAATCCGCCTGCAGACTTTGAAATAACATTGGTATTCATAACATAAAACTGTGATTCTAGTGAAGATAGTGTCACACTGAAGAAGTGGTTGAAAAGAATATCTAAGTGTGAAATATATATTTTAATCATCTGCCACAGATATCTGTGTGCATGAATATATCTTTTCTTTGATTTATAGCCCTCTAATGGCAGTTCCATTACAGACTTCTTTCACTTGCATTAGTCAGATATGCAGGACAGGAGCTGAAGATGTCATGCTGCTATCACTACAGAGGAACTGAAATTATATAGCACACCAGGAACACTAAATCATTTCCCTAAGTGATCACTCCTCCTTGCTTATTCATGGCTGGTTGCAAAGCCAAAACTAAAAAGAAGATTACAATATGATGCTACAGTACATGCTCCTTCTATACATAGGCAATGTCCTCTCAGTTGCTTAAATGCTTTTTGCCATTATACATCACTAAACTTTTGAAAAAAAAAACCCACTCCTGTGATATTTTTTGTAGCTGATCATTTGCCTGGCTGCTGAGATATTATATCGTCCTAAAAGGACACAGGATATGTTGGTGGGGGATGATCTACAGCTGTTAGCAGTAATGCTTGGGCAGAAAATTGCTTCAAAAGGAACATTTGAACTTTGTCCATGTCTGCTATTTTGAGTCCTGATCCTACCACCCTGGCTCACATGAGCAGCCCTGTGTGCTTCCTTGGGTTACTCATGTGACTAAAGGTTTCAGGATTGGATCCTTGTGCGTGGTGTGGTGGGAGACTGCTGGGCCGTGGGAACATCAGACACTGCAATAGAAGAGCTCAAGTGGTTATTTTTACCAGATGTTACATGGAATTTCTTTGTATTATATTCTTGCATATTGATGGTTTGTTTTTTTAATAATATGAGGTTAGGATGTTTCTGTTGGAGAAGGTTTCTGTTTGTCTTCCAGATGAGTAACATGTTAGTACTATCATTGGGATAGCACATGAAAATGGCTCTGGTTTTGAAAAAGCACCTACAGACTTTCTACATTACAAGCAGCAGAGTCCTGTGGCACCTTATAGACCAGCAGATGTATTGGAGCATGAGCTTTCTGTTAGTCTATAAGGTGCCACAGGACTTTTTGCTGCTTTTACAGATCCAGACTAACGCGGCCACCCCTCTGATACTTTCTACATTGGGGTAGGCAACCTATGGCACGTGTGCTGAAGGTGGCACATGAGCTGATTTTCAGTGGTACTCACACTGCTCGGGTCCTGGCAACCGGTCCAGGGGGCTCTGCATTTTAATTTAACTTTAAATGAAGCTTCTTAAACATTTTAAAGACCTTATTTACTTTACATACAACAATAGTTTAGTTATATATTATAGACTTATAGAAAGAGACTTTCTAAAAACGTTAAAGTGTATTACTGGCACACAAAACCATAAATTAGAGTGAATAAATGAAGACTCGGCACACCACTTCTGAAAGGTTGCAAACCCCTTGTCATAAACAGATGGTTAAGGGTTAATGCCTCTTTTACCTGTAAAGGGTTAAAAAGTTCACCTAGCCTAGCTAACACCTGACCAGAGGAACCAAATGAGGAAACAAGATGTTTCCAAAGGAAGGAGGGAAGTTTTTCCTTTGTTTAGAGTTTCAGTCGGAGTGAAAAAGATCAAAGAACCTTGACACCCCTGTTCTACATTATGTGCTGCTATATATTACATACATAATTATCAGCTGTTACATCAGCAATTGGAAGGGAGCATTGTTACTGGATAGAGCAGAATCAGAGTCATTGGTCAAGAATATCCAAAGTAACTAGTGATTTGGATGCCCTATTTGAGACACTACAAAAAGGTTTGATTTTCAGACAGTGAGTATTTTCCCTCTGAAAATCAGGCCCTTTTACAGCGTCTTGAGACAGGTATCTAAAATCATGTTAAATCTTGGCCCTCACTCCTTGGTCTGTCCCCAGCTCTGACACTGATTTGCTGTGTAAACCTGATTGTCACTTGGCTTATTTTGTTAACACTTCTGGAGTATGGGTATTATATCTAATTATCTCAGAGGGGTATGGAGAGTGAATGAGCATTTGTAAAACAATTTGAGCGTTTTTCTTCTGCTGAAAAATCACAATATATTGGTAACAAATAAATGGGCCTGATTTTCCATTACACTGGAGTAACAAATAAATAGGTCTGATTCTCCATTACACTGAAGTAACATCATTGATTTAAACTGAGAGAAAAGCCTCATATCTTCAAAGAAAGCTACGATGAGAAAGATCACATGCATTCTAGATGGTTTTAGAAGAATCTATTGCTTCCCATGAAGTTCTCTTACTAAATCCCAAAGAATTAACTGATTTCGTTTTCCCCAGTTATAAACTGGACCCGTCAATAACATTTACAGTCAATAACATCAGTGAAACCAATGATTAATGCAACAAGGCAACTGCAAGTCAACAAAAACAAATAAGAAACCAGCCCCGTTCTGTAGAGATTGGCTGAACAGGCAGTCACTGCAGTGTACCCTGAAGCTTGGGCTTTGTCAGACCCAAGGATAAGTCTGAGTTAAGGACCCCTTGCTGAGGGGCTAGATTCTAGCAGCAGGCCAAGCCACACTGAGTCATGTAGCGAGGTCATTGCAGACATGCCAGCTCTCGCAAATTTATCACGAGAGATGTGATTTCTAAGTAAAGTTAAGCCTCACTCATGTTCTTGTAATAGAATTCTCAAATTTCAGGGGGCAGGGGGAGTTCTACTGGTGTGATTTGCATAAAGCTTCTCACTGGGGCGCCTCCAGCAGCAATACCTCAAGTTTGCACCAGGGACTCTCATGCTTCCTTTGGCACTTTGTGCCCGCTCCCAGCAGCACCATATGCTACACCATGTGACGAGCGCTGGCCCTTTGCTCTCAGTGCTGAAGGGAGATACAGCCTCATTTTAGGATTTTTTGGGTCTCTATTTTTCAGCCGAAACTATTTGCCAGTTCCAACCTCCATTTGCAAATAGTTTCAGTACCCCCTCCAAATGCATGTTTTGGTGAAATTACTATATGCCTAATAATAATAATTAATAGTATTATTAATTCACCCAGCTCTGATTGGAATAGCTTCCATTGCTTTGTATTTTTGATTTCTTTGTTTTTTTTGCAGTATAGCCATACCCCCTGTGACCTGGATAGTCAAGGGTTAACTAAGCAACATCAGAGTAGCGGGAGCCAGGTGTGCTTTCATTAATAGATCCCTAGAGTAGCTGTCTGGCCAGAACAGGATTAATATAAAAGTATCCATACTGCAGAAGCATCTAGTTTAGCTGATCACTCGAGGTGTCCAGAAGCATACGTTTGCCTAGGGTCCAGAGATGGGTTACAATTCGGCCCTTTCTACAGCATGGGGTGTGACTCACATGCTGGGATCATCTAGGTTTATCTCACCAAAACAATTCCTGTCATTGCAGAGGCCTCAGACATTGGGGTCACCTTGGTCTTTCCTGTTTTCTGTCCCAGGTATGCAATAGTTTAGTTTCTTGAGGAAAGAAATGCTTTGGTCTTAAGTCTTTGAACTTAATAAAGAGGTACCTGGGTGAAATTTAATTATACAGGAGGAACATTCCATGTAAAATTAATAGCTCGATAGCTTGCATAGAGTCTCTGGAACAGCTTCCTGTTCAGGTCCAAACTCTGCTTCGCAGAGGCTATTTATATGTTTAAAAATTAATTTTCTCTCTTTTTGGAGGGGGACAGGTGTTGCCTGGTAGGGGTCTAGGGAAACAGGAGATGGTGTCAGTGTTATGAATCATTCTTGTGGTGGAGAGGCTTTTTAGAAGCTTTGCAGTGTTCCCTTAAGATGGTCAGACTTGGGATTTTCCTGATCTCTGGATTTCTTCGCTCTCCAGTTTGTTTTCCCCCCATCTGCTCCTGGAAAGTCACAATGGAACAGCTGATTTTTATAGCCTTCATGCAACCGTCCAAGGTACCTTCTACTCAAAATTAAAGAGCTAAGCGACTGTCTGAGATTCATGATGCTGGTTGAAATACTCTCTCACTCATTGTATAGGGTTTCTTTCTCTGTAATAAAAACCTTGTCAACTCTTGCATTATATATGGATTTTCCTCAATCCTGCTCCATACTAGAGAGCAGGATTTTTAAAAAGTCTTCATCTTATTGCTTACTGTACCCTTTACATCTCTATTTAACCACAGTCGTCTCTTTTACCTTTTTCTCCGGTTAAAATACAGCAAAGCACATTTGGTGTCTCTCTCTCTATTACTAGTTAACGGACATGGTTTTGGATCATTAGAAATCTGGTTTAGCTCCCAATTTTAAATGAGGTTGGGTCAACGTTACTGCCAATATTTACTTATTGAACAATGTGATCTAATGGTTAGGGCAGGAGACTGGGAATCAGGAACTTCTAGAGCCTGACTATCCTTCCTACATGTTCCAAAACAGGAAAATATAAAATCCATCAAGTCATCTCACGAAATGCAGTAACAACTAGGGACTGTGGCTTTGGTGAAGGTTTGTGTTCCACATTTAACTATCATCGGGGGTAGTCGTGTTAGTCTGTATCCACAAAAACAACAAGGAGTTCAGTGGCACCTTAAAGACTAACAGATTTATTTGGGCATAAGCTTTCGTGGGTAAAAAACCTCACTTCATGCAGCAAAAGCACCATCCTTTGCCACTCCTGGACACCCAGAACTTATAGCATATTCTCTAACCATAGCACTGTCACCACCACTGTCACCAGGGTGAGGCACAGACAGGTGACACAGGAATATTCAAAAATGACTAAGCAATACCTATGCTGTTTTCAGTTCAGCTGCATCTTTAGATACTAACCTGTGAAAATCTGGTCCTAAGAGACTTGCTCAAGGTCCATCAGGAAGTCTATGGCACAGCAGGGAGTTGAACCTATGTTTACCAAGGCCTTGGCTAGTGACTGAATCACTGGACCACCCTTCTTCTCATTTACCACTGTAGATTCATCCAGACTTTCATGAGGGCAAATAGTGACTCCAAAGTGCAGCTTTAAGATTGGGCAGAATTGTAAGGCTTTGTCTACATGACACAATCCAGCCCTTATGGACTGGTGACAGTGATTTGTGCTGTACAAAATAGGATGTGGCCCTTGCCAAAGGAACTTGAAATCTAAGCCCTGAAATAATATAGTTCCAACAAAAACAATGCATCATTGTAGCAAGGCGGTGGGATCCCCCACAGTCCCACTGAGGGACAAATCTCCCCCAACCCCGCTGTGGGTGAAGCCGCCGGGTCCTGTGCCCACCCCTCAGAGGTCACGGCGCAGACCCAGAAGTATAAAAGCTGACCTTCAGAGCTCAGTAGGAGCTCAGTAGTACACCGAGACCAGACGTCTGCGGCCGCTGCTGGCTGGATCTCACACCCGACCAGCCAAGCCTGCCCCACACTTGCTACCCCGAGAAGGACTGGTTGAGCCTGCCTCGTGTCTGCTACCCCGAGGACGACTGGCCAAGCCTGCCTCGCGTCTGCTACCCCAAGGACGACTGGCCAAGCCTGCCTCGCGTCTGCTACCCCAAGGACGACTGGCCAAGCCTGCCCCGCGCCAGCTACTCCGAGGAAGGGCTGAGCCTGCCCCGCGCCAGCTACTCCGAGGAAGGGCTGAGCCTGCCCCGTGCCAGCTACTCCGAGGAAGGGCTGAGCCTGCCTCTAGCCAGCTACCCCGAGGAGCCGCTAAGCCCACCCTCGCACATTTACCCAGAGGAGCTGATGGTGGTTGAGACCATTGGTGACGCTACGAGGACTCAGGTACCCGACGAGGGGGAGAGTGGAAGTAGCCCGGGGGCAGCCGACCCCAGTCTGGCTGCAGCACTGCCAGAGCCACTGTCAGTGTGTTGCAGCCAGGATCCCCACTGACAGCAGTGAGTTTCTGCCGCTGCTAGGGCCCCGGGCTGGGACGCAGTGGAGTGGGAGGGCCTGCGTCCCCCCTGCCACCCCTCCAGGGGTGGCAGACTCCCCCTTTCCCTGGCCTGAGGAGGCCGAAACCTACTGTTGCTGCTCAGCCCTGCCTGAGGGTCTGAACATACTAACTCTGCGTTTGTTGCCTCACCTTGACCTAGAGCTGGGGATAAGACTATTGCTGCTCAGCCCTGCCTGAGGGCCTGAGCATACTAACTCTGTGTTTGCTGCCACGCCCTGACCTAGAGCTGGGGTTAAGACTATTGCTGCTCAGCCCTGCCTGAGGGCCTGAGCCTACTGATGCTGTGTCTGTTGCCCCGCCCTGACCAAGGGCTGGGCAGGAGACTGTTGGTAGCTAAGTGGTGGGATCCCCCACAGCCCTGCTGAGGTACAAAGCGCGGCCGGGCAGCACTACAACCAGGTAACCAGAACTGGATTTATCAGAAAGGTAGTTTAAATAAAATGAATGGTCAATAATACTAAATAAACAAGACTTCTAACAGTCTTAAGGTTGATCAAATGTAGTACGTAAATCTTTGACAAGAGTCCTTATTAAGTGTATGAAATCAAATGTCAAGAAAACTTTTTTTTTGGTTCAGTAGTTTGACCACATATGAAAGTGAAAACCCTGTTCACTAGGATAGTTTTGTGTATTCAAATTTTCCAGTGCCCAGTGCAGCCACTTGTTTTTGCCAGCCTGTCACTTGTACAGTACAAAGATATACGTTCTTGGGGTCCTTGAGCTGATGATGGCAATACCATTGCGGGTTGTATTTCTTAATGGCTATCTGCACAATACACACTGTCATCTTTCCACGTTAGTCAGGCATTAAGGAATATGCTTTTCTGGTCATTATATGTATTAAACCCATATTGGACAGGTTGTTAACATCACGACTCGTTGATCAAGCAATAATACAACATATTATATCATCCTGCTGGCAACCTTACTCTGAAAAATCAATCATTAGCTGTCTAAATTGGTACTTTTTCAAAGGAAAGATCTAGAGTAGGCCTTAAATGGCTTGCTTTCCCCTCTTGGTTGGATATTGTTATTAGGTTGTTAGTATAAGTTCTGAATTCACAGCTCAGTTTAAAAAATCATCCATATTGCTTAGCTTCGCTGGCTTCAGAATTGGAGGGACATGTGGTGCTTTTGTGGGTTATGGTCCTCCATTATACCTGAAGTTATGATCCTCCTTACTGGAAGCAAAGGGCTGCAGATAAAACCTATTTCCTGAGTTGCCTCTCCGTATTTTCTGTAAAAGAGTCATTCTTCTGCACTGTTACAAAGAGGCAGTTGGGCTTAAGTTGATAGAGTCAGAAACTAATCATCATTTGCAGTTGTCATCCAACGGTCTCGAGCCACTTCTAAACACTTATTAGAGCAGACACAAAACACTATTGTGAAGCAGATACGTGTGGTCAGATGTGTCTGTGCATTCTCTTTGCTTGCTGCACTGGCTCTGGCCGGATAGCCCATATGGTAGGCTCTGATCGAATTACCCAATAACCACAGACCTGTTGTGTAGCAAAGGCACTTGATTAGGTTTATTGCCAATGAAGCCTGGGGCTGATGCCCTGGCTCAATGGTTACATGTACACTACACATGTATGCCTGTGACAATGGACCAGCTCAGTCACTGGCGGCACTTTCCACTGCCCTCTAGGCCAGACGAAGGGTTAATGTGAGGTATCCCAACATTTATAGATTGAGACAAAGAATCTGAGATAAACAACCATCACCTTACACGTTTCATGATGTTTGTTACCACCCCTGGTACTTTTCTCCTGATGTTTCAGACAAAATATCCCAATTCCTCACTTTTGTCAAACCATTTTATCGTGTGCTAGGGTGAGGTGTTCTTGTGCTGGCCTGCTGGAATGTATTTACATATTCAGTGTGTTTTAACAATGCTAGCAATACTAGTGCCGAGTTTGTGTACTGGACTCTGACTTTCAGGCAAGCATCTGCTTTTGGCAGGGCCTAACTGTTTCTCACAGCATAACTTTTGCTGACTTTGGTTCAGACCTCAGGCCTTGCTCCAGGCCCACGCTTCAGGCTCTTTCTTCTACATTAAGTATAAATACTAGAACAGACTTACATTTCCTGTAACAAATTCTAATTCAGATGAAATTTGGCAGTTTGAGATTTAGATGAGGAATTACAAATTCATTATTTTGTATTCCTGTAGCGCCTAGGCGCACTAGCCATTCACCATGACCCCTTTGTGCTAGGCGCTGTACAAAGAGAACAAATGATGGTCCCTGCCCCAAGGAGCTTAGGTATCGAAGTGTAAGACGAGAGAAAGCTTGATCAGATAAACAGCTGGGAGAGTACAAGGAAATAATGAGACAGTATTGGTCAGCATGATAGGGTGGTCTCAGCATGCCTGTGGACTAACCACCGTCAAGGTTTTTGTAGGCATGATGGCAAAGGAGAGTTTTTAGGAGGATAATGAGGTCGCTTTGCAGATGTTTATGAGGCGTTTCTCCCAAGCATGAGGGCAGCATGAGAGAAAGCACAATGTTGCTCATTTGAAAATGTAACAAATAGACAATGGAGGCTGGTGTCATTGGCCAATCAGAGGAGTCAATATCTCTATAGTGAATGAGAGATGATAGCTAGGATGGGGGTTGCAAGATAATTGCTTGTGTAGCTGGAAAGCGTGTATTATTCCATCAAAGACATATAGTTGGGATATATTTTAAAATCTGACATACCCAGAATTTAGGCAGGGAAGATTGCATGGAGGTAATGGGTGAAATGGAAAATCTAAGGCCTAAATAAAAGTTGTACTGCTTAACTATGCTGGTATAGTTTAAGCGGTGCACTCTCCTCCTCCATCCAGTGTGGATACAGGTATACAGATATAAAGGTGCTTTGTACTGGTACAAGTTATTTTTATATGGGAAGAGGAAGAAGCTGTACATTTATATATACCATATAAATACATTTATTATCTGCATAATTGCTTCCGTCTAAGGGGTTGTGTTGGTATGATCATTTGGTAGAAAAAAATCACGGCCCCCGCCCCAACCAACATAGTTATGCTAATACACAAACTGAGTGTAGAGCAGTCAAACTCTTGTGAATGGCATTGTGTTCAGCTGGTCATCTCCAATAATTATCCATGAATGTACAGGGAAAGTGAGGCACAGAGAGGTTAAATGGTTTTGGGTCACAAAGCTAGTAGTGGCAGAACTGGGAATGAAATACAGTCCCATGTTCTAATGGTCAGATAAGACTCCCTCTCCAAATGCCCTGGAATGCCCAATCTTCTAGTAACAAACTATTTCTGGTGCCTATCAGAGTACTAAGGTCCCCAGAAGCTGAAATGATGAGGCGTTGATCATGGTAGATATTAGTGCAGTATATTTTTCTTGATTTAGTAACATTCTGCACACATGATTCTCCATGCCCTCCGAACAGAAAAGGCCACAGGGAACTGCTGTGGCTCCTGAACTTTGGAACTGCTTAGGACCAACACAAATTGTGGACCTTACACTAGTGGAGGATCAAGCAAAGCAAAGTTCTGCTCCACCATAGCCTTGCCACATACCTCTCCATTCTGTTATGCCATTGGAGAGGTAGCTGGTGTGAAATGTGGCAGAATTGCACAGGAGGAATCATCCTCCGACTTCTCTATCCACTGTGTCCTACGTTTGCAGCACAAAGTAGCTTTCGCTGTTGGAAGAATCCATCCCATGGTCAGGATATATAACGTTTGCTGGGTGAGAGTGTTAAGTATGATTACTAGAAATATGAGGATAAGGCTTGGGTTCCAAGTTCTGTGACAAAACCTGCAAACAAATAGCTTTTTTTTGAGCTAAGATAAGTATCAGAATGAGTAGGATGTACAGCACTGTGTGCCTTAAGAGTTTCCTGCTTCACGCTTCCAGCATCTGAGTTAGCTCTGTACCAGTCTACTTAAAAACTGCCTTGCTTTGTACATGGAGTAACAGTTTTTCAGGCACTAGCTATTGCTAGATATACCATTATATAACAGAAGCACTTCTCATGACTCCATGGCAAGACTATGTTGAGTTTTTTATATATATATAAGTGTATGTATGTGAACCGCCAAGCCAAATGAGATGTTCAGATGAAAATAATGTCACAAACTGATGACAGCAGCTGCATTCACCAGCTAAAACATGATTTGGTGATTGAAAATATACAAGTTAAAGACCAGACTATGAATCTTCAGCTCTTATGGGTATGAAAGCTGGAAATCCACCGAAAGGTACAGACAGATATCAAAATGCCTTTGAAAGCAAATGCCTTAAAAATATTAGTTATTAAATGGAATGAGTTCATAACAAATGCTGAGGTTCAGCAGATAATTCCACAACCTCTTATCTCTAAAATTAGTTAGGATAGAAGCTGGGAATAGCTGGGACATGTGCTAAGAATGAAGTTGGAGCATCTGCCATTGCAGCTGGAGGAACAGGCCATAGGGGCCAAATGAAGGAATCCTCCTGTCAGTGCTTAGAGAGGGAAAACTTATAGGACTTAAGAACATGAAAGGCATGCAAAGAATGGCCTAAGATAGCGGGGATGGTGGAACCTTTTCATGCCCTAAGTGGCATCGGACAGTGCAGGAAGAATTCATGCATTGAAATGCATGCACGATCACTGACTGCACTCCATCAGTCCAACTGTCTCAGCTGGCGTGCTGAGATTCACCCAAGCACAGACGGCCCATAAGGCTGTCAATCACTGTCAGACAACTGCATCAGCCTATGACTGAATTTTAAATATGAGGCTCTGGCCCACCATGATCTTGAATTCTAAATTATTGGGGCTAGATTCTTCCCTGACTTCACTACATGGCATCCTACTGACTTCAGTAGAGTTACATGGGATGTAAGTTAAAACAGAGTTTGGTCCTTAGATGTGGAAGATATAAACGAAGGTCTGGACAGGTGCAATTGGCTGTCATTCAGATTGAAAAGACTGTTAGCCTCAGTTAGCTGAGATGCTGTGCTGTATGCTTGACTTTGATAGAGAGGATGATTGATAGCTTATTTGTGAATTAATTAAAACCAAAATGTTTGTGATTTACCATCCACACTAGAGTTACTGCAGAACCTTTTCTTGTTGGCACTGATTCAGAATTCCCTTTAGCATAAACAATATATATGTCATAGTGGGCAGTGTTACACCAGATTTATCCTCTGTGCCTGGGGGAAAATATGTTTCATAACCCACAAGAGGGCTTAATCTCTTATGAGTCATGGCTCTCTCCCTTCCTGAGGTAAAACTAATATTGGACGTTTACATACAGGAGATTGTACCATTTATTGTACAGGGGGGAATCTTTTTAGAGACTTTTTACTCTTTGGGGGTGAGGATTTATTGCTTGCATGGAAAAACCAGCTGACATGAGTCCAACTGGGTTCAGGGGGAGATAAAGTTGTCTAATACATTTGAGAAACCTCTGGAATACATGTGTATATAAGGTGATGGGAAAAGATTACATGATGCAATATTGCATTTGAGAATTAATTCATTAACCATGTTCATTATGGGAGTGCCTAAGGGCCAACCAAGAATGAAGCTCCATTGTGCTAGGCACAGTACCAACACAGCATAGCAAACAGTCCCGGCTCCCAAAGAATTTACAATCTAAATTGACAAGACAGGCAAAGGGTGGGAGAATGGGTCTAATACACAAGCAGAGGAAGCACAGTGATGGTGGCAAACGTTATGTCAGTTCCATGGTATTTTTGGTGGGAGGATGGCTTCAGTTAGGAGCGGATTATCTTCTTCTTTTGTATGGCAAGAGAGGTGATTAGCAATATTCAGACGAATTTCACATTGCTAATCATATTGCGAGATCGACAAATCGATGTCCAGCAGCCTTTAGAGGACATTCGTTGTGTTAATCAATCACACGAAACAGAGCACGATGTGAAATCAGCTACATGAGAAGAAAAGGAGGGGGAGGGAGTGGAAGCAGGGGCAAATGTAGAGTGAGACGGCGAGGGAGGGGAAAGGAGCATCAGCTTCCCAGCAGAGGGCAGATCAAGACCAGACACAAGGGTAGCAAGCGCTCTGAATATCCAGATGTCCCTGCTTTGTCTGCTTCTATACTCTGCTCCTCTACGGACTGGAGTCTCTCCCCGGCTTCTCTCTGCAGTTTTCTTCCAAGGCCACATGGCAATGGGAAGGATGGGAGGCAGGGCCAACAAGAGGGTTAGGGTTAGGGGAAGCCGGTACAAATTACTAGGGCCCGGTGGTTGGGAGGAGGGCCCGGAGCCTCGCTTCCCCGGCTTAGTGGGTCCTGTTTAGCCAGTCCGCCCTTGCTGGGGGGCCTGAAAAAAAATTTTCACCGAGGCCTGAACCTGCTCTCGGCGGCCCTGAGGGGAGGTACTAGCTGGGTTCTAGTGCTTTTAAAGTGGAGGGGTTCTGCAGGGCCGGATTTAAGGGCAGGAGACCCTGGGGTGCCAGGCATTGGGGGTGCTGGGCTTGGGGTGCTGTTTTTGTTGTTAGCGACAAAAGGGAAAATAGAATGTTTGAAGTAACATGTTCTAAGTATTCCATATGTGGATTCATTTGTCACTAACCTCTTAGAAAGTTCTGGACCTTTGTAGAATCTTGCAAAACTGTCCAGACTTTCTGAGAACTATATTTTTTTCAGACATCCTAGAATGTTGTCAGCCACGCCCTCACAGGTGTAAAAGGGATGGTGCGGTCCCAATCAGTCAGTCAGATGTAAGAATGAAGTAACATGAGAGCTGAGCTACAATATTGGGAACCTTGGTTTATTGTGTAATTGTGAAAGTGTTTTAAGACTTGAAGAGTATTAGTAGTGACTAATAAAGGACATATTTAATGAGACACCAGAGATACCTGTAGTAGGAAGAGAGCCTGAGACATAAGCCTTTGTATTAGAGGCTTGATATGAGGCAGGACCTGCTCACAGAATCTGGCAAGAACAGGGCTAATATTGCAGAAATACATATTCCTAAGTGCTAGTCACAAAATACTTATGCAAACACATCTCGATATTAAGTGGTACCAGAACATCCCAATATCAAGGATGGTACAAAAATATTCCCCAAGGATAACAAGAGTACACTGACCCCTCTTAAAAGATAAGGTCAGGATGACAGTATGTAGCTTGTTTACATTAGAATATAAAGATGTATCTTAGAGGGAGTATCTTTGGCCAGCCTAAGGAGCAGTGGAAAGTCCCACCACTGAGTGAGCTGCATCCATTGTTTTGGGCATACATATTTTAGTAGCCTCGTAGAGTCTGCCAGGTACTATTACAGTGTTTCGTCGATTGTAAACCTGGCGGGGTGTCTTCACTGAAAACCAAGTCTGTGGATTTATTGGGCAATTTAATTGAGGTCTGCTATCTCCTCTATCTGTGCAGAGCTGGGATAGCACACTGAATGAACACACACACAGCCAACATCTGACCACAATACTTATCAAACCCTATCTATGCAACAATATAAAAGAAATACCATTACTTCTTTTGCCATGCTTAACACATCATGTTTGATGACTTTCTAAGACTGCAGAACATAGACTTTTGCTCTCCCTAATACTGTTTCCCCCCACAGAAAATAAAAGATGCCCCTCGAAGAAGCCTTCAGGAGCTCAGTAGAGGAAGTGAAAAGCTCAGTTGCAATCTAGTTTGCAATAAGGGGCAAATCTGATGGAAAAATATCTGAAACAGAACAACATATACCAGGCTTTAGGCCAGGGGTTGGCAACCTTTCAGCAGTGGTGTGCTGAGTCTTCATGTATGCTCTCTAATGTAAGGCTTTGCGTGATGGTAATGCATTTTAATGTTTTTTAGAAGGTCTCTCTATAAGTCTATAATATATAACCAAACAACTGTTATATGTTAAGTAAACAAGGTTTTCAAAATGTTTCAGAAGCTTTATTTAAAATTAAATTAAAATGCAGATCTTATTTGTTTAGTGTGATCCTTGCCCTTGCTTTTCCTTGCTGAGTTTTCCAATGTCTGGTGGCATGCATTTAGATACTTTAAGCTGCACACAGCCTTCTGAGTAATCAGTTGTTAACTGGCTGGAACCCCTGATCGGCAGCTGAAGTGAGTGGAGCTGGCGACTGGTAGGGCTGAGCAGGGCTGGAGGCCTGGACCCTGTCTTACAGGCGGCCTGCGCTGGAACTTCAACTGGAAGCAAGGTGAGTGGGGCTGCAGCTGGGACCCTGGCTGGCAAGGGGCCAGCAGCCGGAGCCCCAGAGTGGCAGGGGGCTGAGTGGGTCAGCCCGCCGAGCTCTGGTGTTTCAGGGATGGGCTGAGCATCTCCACCTGCCCCCACTCTGAGGTTTCAGATGCTGGCTCCTGCCAGCCAGGGTCTCAGCCAACTGCCAGCCTGGGGTTTCTTCACCCAGGCCAGCAGCAAGCGCTGAGTGGGACCGGCAGTGGGACCCTGGCTGGCAAGGGGCCAGCACCAGGAACCCCAGACCAGCGGCAGGCTGAATGGCTCACTCTGACCCACGTGCCATCAAAAATCGGCTCACGTGCCACCTTTGGCACACATGCCGTAGGTTGCTGATCCCTGCTTTAGACCATAGCGATTGTCCCAGCGCAGAAGAGATTGAGGAGCGAAAAGTAAAATCCTATTACTAAGGAACTAGCCAATTTACCTGAAGATAAGGAATGGAAATGTAAGAAAAGTGGTGAAAAATTGTCCAGTTTTCCTGGTGGCATAAAGGAGAGTGATGTTAAAGAAAAATCTGGTTTACCTGAAAAGGAGAGAAACAATAAAGAAGAATCAGATGACAGAAACAGGAATGAGAAAAATTGCACACCACAAATCAATTAATCAAATCCTGCTTTATGGCCGGTGATCCTAAACTCTGCCAATATTGATCATACAATTTTGAATGGGCTGGGCAAAATGAAGGATATGACGTTTCCAGTAAATGAGCAGAAGTGACACTTCCCAAAGTCACACTGCAAAACAGTGCTTGAGAATGGTGGGAAACTGAATCAGCATTGGCTAGTTTACTCGAAATCAACTGACAAAGTGTTTTGGTTTTGTTGCAAAATATTTGATAAGAATGCTAAGTAGTTGCTTGCACTTTTGAGGTCAATTACTGGCATAATTTAGCTGATGCTCTGAATCAACATGAATCAGCATGAACAGTCATCTGGCCATTTTGCGGCCTACTCCAAACTGGTGAAAGTTGAGTCCTGGATCAAATAGAATATTACCCTCTTCCTTGCAAAGAATAATTTGGCTTTCCAGGGATCAGCCGATAAGTTGTTCACTGAACATAATGGTAATTTCCTCGGTTTGGTAGAGCTCCTGGGGAAATATGATAATGTCATGTGTAAGCCCCTTTGTCCAGTAATTCATATAGAAGCTATGGGCCATTACTGCAGCAAAAAAATTCAAAATGAATTGATTGACCCTATGCCAAGGAAGGTACTCGATATCATATTGATGCGGCTCAGCAAAGCAAAGTACTATGCCGTAATAATGGACTGCATTCCCAACATTAGTCACAATGAAAAGATGTCATTTACTGCAAGTTTTGTTGATGACAAGGATGGCTGTGTCCAAGTAAAGGAACACTTTATCTTTTTCCGGTTGGTGTACAACTCTTCTGGAAAAGGCCTAACAGAAATGTTTATGAATGTTTTGAATGAGAATAAAATAAAGCTTCAGGAATGCTGCGGCCAAGGCTGTGACAATGGCATGAACATGAAGGGAAGAAACAGTAGCGTCCAGGCAAGGATTGTTGCACTGAATCCAAGAGCTTTCTTTCTGCCTTTTGGCTGCAATTCCCTCAGCCTGGTTGTGTCAGATGCAGCGTCATCTTCTTTAGATTCAGTATCTCTTTTCAGAGTTCTGCAAAGGATATACATCCTGTTTTCAGCATCAACTATCTGTTGGAAGAGCCTCACAGATAATGTTACAAATCTGACAGTGAAATTGCTCATTGACACCTGCTGGGAGAGCCACATTGACAGTGTAAGGCCAGTGAGGTACCAAGTTACTGAGATTTACGATGCCCTGATGAAACTGACACAGTTGAGTAAAGTCGAGGCCAGAATCTGACACAAGGTGCAAAGCCTGGCAAACCAACTCACTGACTTCAAATTTCTGATCTCGGTTGTGGTTTGGCCTGATATCCTGTTCCAACTAAATGTTGTAAGCAAAGCATTACAAACTCAGAGGATGGACATTGTGATTGCTACTACTTTGATGAGAAGCTTCCTTGATTTCATTGTGGCCTACAAAGTTAATGGTTTTGAAGGTGACTCTACTGCTGCCAAAGAAACAGTGGAAAACATAGGAGTTGAGCCTGTCTTCAGGGAAACTCGTATTCCTCAGAAGAAGAGACAGTTTTGTTATGAGGGCAGAGATGAGGTGAGGGAAGCTCTGAAGACAAATTTAAGAAGGAGATTTTTGCTCACTCATTGACACTGATCAAGTGTTCATGAAAGGTTCGGACAAATGAAGCACCATAAAAAGACCTGGGGGAGTTTGTATGACCTTAGTAAGCTGCTTGCAGAAAGGAAAATACTCTTGAACAATTGTATGGACCTTCACCAGATGCTAACACATGTGGAATGTTTGGACATCAATGATAAAGGCGTCTATGTCGAACTGGACAACATCCATCACATTTTGCCACATAGGAAGCACTCTCCACTCTAAATTCTCCAATTCATTCATGATGCAGTGCTGAAAGACACTTTTCCTAATGTGTGGATAGCTTTGAGGATTCTACTCGTGCTGATGGTCACAGCTACGAGTGGTGCGCACAGGTTTTCGAAGTTCAGGCTCATTAAAACATATCTTCGATCGACAATGGCTGAAGAGACACTGACATTGCTTGCTATTTTATTGCTTGAAAATGCCATTGGCCAGTCTTTGGATCTCTCTGACGCAGTGCTTCAGTTTGCGAAGGCAAAGGCAAAAAAAGTAACCTTTTGAACTAAAGGACTGGGGTTAACATTCTAAGGCCTTGGCTACACTGGCGCTTTACAGCGCTGCAACTTTCTCGCTCAGAGGTGTGAAAAAAACACCCCCCTGAGCGCTGCAAGATACAGTGCTGTAAAGCGCCAGTGTAAACAGTGCCGCAGCGCTGGGAACATGGCTCCCAGCGCTGCAAGCTAATCCCCATGAGGAGGTGGAGTACGTGCAGCGCTGGGAGAGCTCTCTCCCAGCGCTGGCACTGTGACCACACTCACGCTTGCTCTGAAGTTTTGAGTGTAACCAAGCCCTAAGGCAGTCACCTGCTGTAATTATGGTCTACCCAATGTTGGTGTACAGTTCAATTTCTTCATGTTAGTACATTTCAGTTATTCTTAACATTAAAAAGTTTCTCTATGCTTAGAGGAAACAATTTTTATTTGCTTATGTATGGCATGAATAAAGACAGATTTACAGATCCTAGCGTGCAAATTTATTGTCTTATATGACACGGATAAATCATGCATGCAAATCTTACATCAAAGTCATGAAATGCAGTACAAATGCAACATAAAATAAGATATTCAAAGCTTTAAGAAATGGAGGGGGACACCTTTTGGTCTGGGCCTGGCCTTGGGGTTATTGGTCTAAGAGGGTGGTGAGGAGAGGGGTGACTCTGGCTACGATCCATTCCCCGACCACTCCTCCAGTGCAGCAGTCCCTGCTTTGGCTGCTTCTGGTTGTGAAGTAGTATGTGATCACATGCTTGAAGATTCTTGAAATGTATCTCTACAGGGAGCAGACTTAAAATCATATATGTAAACTTTAGCATGGCTGGATTTGAATGTCTGACCATTTACACACTTAACTGTATATTACTATATATATGCACACACTGTTTTTATTATGTGGGCATATGAAACTTTAATCACATGCCCATAGGAAACTAGACTTCAGTTTATATAGTCAAATATTTTGTTTCTCTAGCAAATAATTACCTCCTAAAAATATGATGGAACATTTATGTCTTTAATACCAGAGTTACAGTACTGCTCGAGGCCTGGTTTAATATCGATGCTTCTCTGCTGCTGCTTGTAAAGCTTTGATTGCAGTTAGATCAATGTGTTTTCTGCTTTATTTCTTTTAGCTCAGTTAGAGGATTTGCTGAGGTTACTTATGTGGAATTGGTTTAAAATACTTACCCCTCAGCTCAAGGAATCTTTCTACTTCCTTCTTTCAAGACACTAGGAAGGATTATCCTTTTATTGGTTAATCTTTGTCTGCTTCTCCTCCGGTTGCCTATTGTAGTTTCCCTTAATTCCAATGAAAACCTATCAGCATTCACAGTCACTCTTGCAACAGTCTGTTAGAAAGTGTGTTGATGAAGTATGGCTGATGAATTCCCAGCACCAGCTGTTCTTTCCAACTGCTGCTGGATAAATGAGAACCATATACAAATACATAGCACAGTGATCATCGTGAACCAGCAACATCTGGTCCATTTGCAGGTGCCCCTATGCGGCCTCCATGAATCATATTAAACTTAAACTTTCTGCACTGAATGAGAAGATAATTAAGACATGCATTTTGTATCAGACTCAGGAAAAAAATAGTTGAAACCAGGGCTCCCATTATTAGATGAAGGGAGGTGACTGAAAGTAAATGAGCTGATTTTGTTGTTGTTTCAGATGCAAATTTGAGATAATTGGGGTCTGGCCAATTGGAGCATACTTCTCTCTGGTTTTGTGCAAAGGAAAGTGTTTTGTTTTGGCGAGTGATGTACCTTTAAATGCCTTGATCTGATGACTACTGGCACTGCATCACAACTGATAGTCTCCTGCTGTAAATTTGTGGAAACTCTTAGGGTACGTCTACACTGCACGATTATTTCGAATTAGCTTAAACCGATATTACAAAACAGATCTAATAAAATCGGTTTAGCGCGTCCACAGTGGGATCACGAAAAGAGAGAGATAACATGAAAGGATGTCGCTAGTCCCAGAGCAGAATGTGACGACATGTTACTCAAACCCCCGTACCAAAATTTCGGGGAAGGGACATGAAAGGAGGGTGCTAGGACCCAGTAGTCCCAGAGTCCTAGCAGTCTCTAAACTATTTGCATCGCGACGCCCATTCATAGCTACAACACGCTGCCGCAGTTCACTTGGAACCTCACACTCTTCCCACCCCCACACGAGATAAAAATAACCAATCTGATCCTTACAATGACCATTGACTAATGCGCTGGATAGGAGCGAGCACGCACGAACATACTCTCCTCCCCCTTCTGGGTTGTACATACAAAGTAACAGCAGAAACTGTACCGGTCATCCTGGGGTTACACTCATCAATGACAGAATAGATAATAACTGGTGAAATTTTGAAAGCAAAATTGGATGACTCACTGGGACAGTCAATCGCTGCCTTTAGTTATAAAATAGAGTCATCCGGAAAAGAATAATCGTGATTTAAAGCAGTGCACTACAGCACAACTGCTCCATCAGTACTTACAGAGGGACACTGCAAGACACAGACGTGCTTCCACCTATCTGGCCCGTCAGTGACCCCATTGTGAATGATGAAGAATGCAGGAAAAAATCACAGCTAGTTATGAAGAAAATGAGGGGAGCAGCTCCATGGCTATGACAGTCATCAGTCAGAACTCTTTTCATACACAGAGAGAGGGGTCTGAATGAGCAACCAGGTGAACATTGAGAAGGTTACCAGCGTTTTCTGTCATCCATCACGAAAAAGGATCATTCCATTTTCACCCAGACCCCGGCAGACCAGCAGGATCATCACGGGCACTACCCGGGGAGGGAGCGATATGCTCTTCACCGCAGCAGCACGTCGTTTGCCACACAGATTCAGAAAAGATGCGGTACTTTACATACAGGATTATTTATTTTACTTTTTTCTCACTCTGGGGGGGGGAAGAGACGCGACGAAGTGTCCGTGAACCACGCAAGACACGGTGATTACGCACAGGACATGGGAGACCAAGAGTGCAATTTTTTCAAGAGACGCTGTGGATACGGTACTTGTATCCTCATACCCTCCCTCCTAGAGAAATTCGTGAGTCTCTGGCCATTCGTCGCTTGTCACAGCACTGTTCCTGGATAACAGCTTTGCCTTTCTGATTTTAAGAGCTGAAAGAACAGATTTGTCTACATACCGATAGATTAGTACTCCGTATCAGGCAATGCAGGAGCTACTTTGCATTATGACTGCTGCCACCCGTGGTATAGAGCCTGGATCACCTGAAAGCAGGAAAGTTCTGTAAGTTCGGGGCTTTTCCTTTCTCGGCACTCAAAAAATACCCCCGCATTCCGAAGTTGTCATTTGCCAGACACAGCGGGTAAAAGTGCCTTCCGCTAGAATAATAGGCAGTGAATAGCATCCAGTGACAGCGAGACGGTGCCGTGTCAAGCATCAAGTGAGCTCCTGCAAAACGTCACCTTGCTTCTCTCCAATCCTGGCTACTGCATGTCCTGCCCCTAACGCCCATTGGCATGAAGTTGTAAGAAAAAGATAAAAACAGAATCTTGTTATGAAAAAGCGTGGGCGGGGGGACGCTACCTGTGGAGCAGCCTCACGGGCTATGATCCAGGCAGGAGGACTTATTTATAACATAAAGGAGATAGGCAAGCTCAATAATTGTGCATTTCAAAATTTTCATCACAGTTTAATGGAAAGCTGGTTATTAGCCCGTCTATCTACTGTGAGTACAGGATAATTGCAACAAGAAAGAGACATAGGTTCTCAGGAGAACTTCCTTCACCATCTACCCAGGAGGAGAGATGAAAGGAGCAGATACGCCTTACTGTGCATCCTGTCTCCCAGCAGCATTCAGTACACATAGGGTGACATAGAAAGGTATCAAGGAATGATTTCTTTCCCTTTTTTCACGTGGTGGGGGGAAAGAAACTGAATGACTGTTCCCTGAACACGCCAGACACTGTGTTTGAACCTACAGACATTGGACTCACCAAGAACAAATAATTTAAGAGACTGCTGTGGATGTGGATGGCGGATCCTCAGTACCCTCCATCATGAGCGCCATTGTGTTCCTCGGCTTCCCGTTACCTTGCACGCAGCTGTGTATGCCTGGATGTTTCAAACCATTGGCATTTCGTGTTGCTGTAGAGATGATACAACTGATTGTCTCCCATACCAGCGATCAGCCTAGATCTCCCGTACGTCTATGCTGAGCTCTTTTCGATTTGAGATGCATCCCACCGTGCATCAGAGCTCACGCTGGCAAGCAGGAAATTAATTCAAAGTTCGCGGGCTTTCCTCGTTTACTGCCCGCTGCATCCATGTTCAGATTGCTGTCCAAAGGTCCAGTGCTGCACCTAGGACCCGGAGGCAATAACGTCGATTCCGCCACACTAACCGTAACCAACTGTTAAATCGAATTTAGCGCTATCAC